>NC_057731.1:48319415-48384477 GCF_004010195.1 Chiloscyllium plagiosum | reverse complement strand
GTGAGTGTGAGTGTGTGTGTGTGAGTGTGAGTGTGTGTGAGAGAGTGTGAGTTTGTGAGAGTGTGTTTGTGAGTGTGTGTTTGTGAGAGTGTGTGTGTGTTTGTGAAAGTATGTGTGTGTGTTTGAGAATGTGTGTGCAAGTGTGTGTGTTTGTGTATGTGTGCTATTTGTGAGTGTGTGTCTTTGTGAGTGTATGTTTGTGTATGTGTGTGTATTTGTGTGTGAGAGAGAGTGTCTATGTGTGTTGAAGATGGGCTAAGTGTATGAATTAATGTCAGAGGGGGACTTGGGAGAGATGGACTGAATATGGGGCAACAAAAATATTCCCAGTATTGATCACAATGAGTGGAACTGGAAAACATGTCATGAGGAGTGAACCAAATTGGTCAGAAGCTTAACTTTCCAAAGAATGGCTGATCCATCTTTGTATCTGGCAGCATGTAAATCAATACTTCTAATTGGTTTGAAAAAACTCCAATGGATTCATCTGACTCAATGCTCAGCTCTTCCTGAAATATATGTTTGAAGAAACAATACATCAAACTCACTTGAGCAATTATAATCTTCCTTTGACATAATGGAGAAGCTGTCTTGACTTTCTTGGTGCCAGGATGTTGTATAGAAAGGTTTTGGTTTAATGGAGGTACTGGGATAGGATGAATGTAAAAATGACCTGATGCTTTCAACACAATGGGGCAGAGGGAGAGTTTGTAGAGTGGATATATGTGGAGTTTGGGACATAGGATTTAATGGTTTCATTGTGGAAAGTAGTTGGTTTCTTCATAAATTGAATTTGGTTTAATATTTAATATCAGGGCAGCACGGGTGGTTAGCACTGTTGCCTCATGGGACTAGGGTTCTATTCCACCCTCAGGCGACTGACTGTGTGGAGTTTGCACATTCTCCCCGTGTCTGTGTGGGTTTCCTCCGGGTGCTCCGGTTTCCTACCACAGTCGGAAGATGTGCAGTTTAGGGTGAATTGGCCATGGGAAATTGCCCGGAGTGTTCAGGGATGTGTGGGTTAGGTACATTCATCATGGGAAAGGGTAGGGGGACGGGTCTGGGTGGGATGCTCTTCGGAGGGTCAGTGTGGATGTGATGGACTGAATGGCTGTTTCCACATTCTATTTGAAAGCTTTTTGTCTCTTTATTCATTCACACAATGAGGATGCCGCTGGCTAGGCAGTCTGCATTGCCCTTCCCTTATTGCCAGAGGGCATTTAAGAGTCAATCACATTGCCGTGGGTCAGACCAGGTAAGGATGGCAGTTTCCTTCCCTAAAGAACATTGGTGACCCAGTTTGCTTTTTCTGACAATTGATGATGGTCATCATTAGACACTTAATTCCAGAAATTTTTAAAACTCCTGTGGAGGGATTCAAACCCAGGTCCCCAGAACATCACCTGGGTCTCTGGATTAAGAGTCCAGCGATAATACCTCTAGGTCATCACTTTCCTGCTTATGCTTTTGGACCTGAAAGATACAGTTTAACCTTGAAAACCTCCTCAAAAGACTGGCAAATGAATGCTTTTGAAGGAGATTTGCAATGGTCAGGATGTGTCCAGTTTTGTGAATGGGTTTAATTCCTGTGTGATTTTTTTTTAACTGCTTGAAAATTGCAACAACTCGAATGTCACTAATTTCCGGTTTAAACTCTTCAAATGTTTGCAAAGGTTCAACTGAAATCACGTAAATTGGTCTGATATAAAAAAAAACAGATGTGGAGGCTTTGTCCACACCAACACTCACCTCCAGTGTGGAACATTGGTGAATTGTAAAGCTTTTCCACCCTTAAACCAACTGGGATGCTTTAAGCACGTGGGCCGAAGGGCCTGTTCTGTGCTGTACTTTTCTATGTTCTAAGCTGTTGAGTGGTTGAAGCATGCAAATAAATCACAGGATTAATAAACAGCAAGAGAACAGCAGCAAATCAGATCAAAGAACCAGAGATATCAAGGCTGCAATGACTTGTGCTGAAATACATAATTTGCAAGTGTACCTTTCAGAGACATGCCCATGGTATCATCGCCATGCTATCATCTCAATGGGCTGAATAGCCTCTTTCTATACTATAAGAGTTCTATGATTCTAGGCACTTCAGTGTGAGGGCTAATCATCTCAATGGGCTGAATAGCCTCTTTCTATACTATAAGAGTTGTATGATTCTAGGCACTTCAGTGTGAGGGCTAATATTAAGCTATTTGGCCGGAGAGTATGAAGCTCTCTGACTCCATCTTAACAGGACCCACTTGAAGCATGACATGCTGATGGGAATGTGCAATTATTCATAACCAAATAGCTTAATATTAGCCCTCACACTGAAGTGCCTAGAATCATAGAACACTTATAGTATAGAAAGAGGCTATTCAGCCCATTGAGACTATGCCAACCCTCCAAAGTTAAAGACAAAAGAACTCCGAAGAGCAGCCTACCCAGGCCTAGCCCCTGAAACTATCCCTGCAACCCCACATTTCCCATGGCTAATTGATCTAGCCTGCACATCCCTAGACACTATGGGCAATTTAGCATGGCCAATTCACCATAACCTGCACATCCTTAGACATTATTTGTACCTGTGACTATAGCATATGCACATATCAGGATTAGATTAGATTACTTACAGTGTGGAAACAGGCCCTTCGGCCCAACAAGTCCACACCGACCCGCCGAAGCGCAACCCACCCGCAGCCTACCCAGGCCTAGCCCCTGAAACTATCCCTGCAACCTCACATTTCCCATGGCTAATTGATCTAGCCTGCACATCCCTAGACACTATGGGCAATTTAGCATGGTCAATTCACCATAACCTGCATATCCTTAGACATTATTTGTACCTGTGACTATAGCATATGCACATATCAGGAGCTGTAATAAATGTCTGTTAAATCTTTTCGCGCTACATTAGCCACGTCTAACATTCCAGGAGATAGGTGTTGCCCTATTCAGTAGAGATACCTTGATGGGGACAAATGCGGTCAGATCACCTGCTGTATGATATCCTGAGAATATTGTGTGGTTTCCTTTGCCTACAGTTTTAATGCAGACCCTTCTAACCTGCCAGAGCTCAAATAGCAAAGAGAAGAATTATATAGAAACACTTTAACACATCCTCATTGAGACTGTGGCTATTTTATTTTTCATTTTTTAAATTTGGGATTTTCTTGTCACGTACTTAAATACGTAAGCGCAGGAGTACGGTGGAAAGTGTATAATGTTGTCACACAAGGCACCATCTTGGGTACAAGTACCTAGGTACAGAATCTTAAGAACAAATTAGGAAGAAGGAACAAAGTTAAAAGTTAAACATTGCAGTGATTGTTGTACTCTCCTGATATAATGCAATAGTTCAGTTCCTGTGTGATCCTGTGTGATAAGAAAATCACATGATAGCTGCGCCATTTAAACCAAAGGGAATCGCATTATAGCCCATACAGGTAAGGGAAGTTTGAGCTCTATAAATAATGGTTTAAATTCCTCAATTACGTAGAAGAAACATGCATTATAGCAGAACTGTGAGATTAAAAGTTACACATTGCAGACTTTCTAATTTTTAAGTAGAAAATAAAGAAATAAAGCTGAAAGTTCAAAAATTACTGTGTTTCTTAAGTGCTTGGCCATAATGGGACTGCTCTTCAAAGAATCGCCTCAAGGCCAGAAGTTCATGTTGAGGCCACACCAGGTCAAGAGGCTGCCATGTATCACCAAGAGACCACCATGCCAGGCTGAGACACAACCACGCCAGGCTGAGAGACTACCATAGTGGGCCAAGTGATCACCATGCCAGGCTGAGACACCACCACACCAGGCCAAGAGACACCATGCTGAGCTGAGAGACCACCTTACCAGGCCGAGAGACCACCATGCTGGGTCACTGAGAGACTGTCATGTCAGACTGAGAGAGCGCCATGCTGGGCCACTGAGAGATTGTTACGCCAGGCTGACAGACTACCATGGTGGGCCAAGTGATCACCATGACAGGCTAAGACATCACCACACCAGGCCAAGAGAACATCATGCTGGGCCACTGAGAGACCGCCACGCTAGGCTGCGAGATTGCTATGCTGGGCTGCGGAGAGACTGACATGCCAGGTCGAGAGACCACCACACCAGGCTGAGAGACCGCTATGCTGGGCCATTGAGAGACCGATATGCCAGGCTGAGAGACCACCACACCAGGCTGAGAGACTGCCATGCTGGGCCACTGACAGACCAACATGCCAGGCCGAGAGACCACCACACCAGGATGAGAGACAACCACACCAGGCTGAGAGATCACCATGCTGGGTCACTGAGAGACAGTCATGCCTGGCTGAGAGAGTGCCATGCTGGGCCATTGAGAGATTGTCATGCCAGGCCGAGAGAGCGCCATACTAGGCCGAGCGATCACCGCACCAGGATGAGAGACCACCACACCAGGCTGAGAGACCACCATGCCTGGCTGAGAGCCCACTATGCCAGGCTGAGAGACCACCATGCTTGGGCACTGACAGACTGCCATGTGGGCCAAAAGACTGGCGCACAATGGCTTTGCTTATTCACGGGGAGTGAAATATCTTTATCAGTCCCCTCTTTTTTTGTTTTCTCTTTCTTTCTCCACAAAGACATGGTTATAATTTTGGAAAGGTGGTGTGAGTCCAGCGGAGTAACTCAGACCCAAGCCCCACAAAACCGAGCTGACTGAGCGAGTCCTGCACTAATGTAGCTGCCATCTTTCAGATAACCCTTTACTCTGAGCTTCTGTCATCCCTCTTCAGCAGATGGAAAAGATCCCATGGCACCATTTCGAAGAGAAGAGAAGGGGGTGTTCTCCCCACAGTCCTGCTCAGCACTTGTCCCCCAATCTTCGCATGAGAAAACAAATAACCTGGTCATCCTCATATTGCCGTTCGTAGGGGCTCGCTCTGTCAAATTGAAGATATTACAAGAGCGTTTTGAATGTATTTGATTGCCTATGAAGGTTTTGTAGGCATCCTGAAGGTGCTACCTAAATGCAAGTCTTTGCATTTACTGTATCTCTTTTGTTTATTGTATTGCCTTGGCAACTAGGAGGCTGGCAGACGTCAATTTTCAATTTGTTTTCAATTTGTGTTGCACCACAACAAGTTCTAATTACAACTTCAAATTTAAATCATGAGATACAGTGTTCACTGAAATAAGTGAAACATTTGAGGGTAAATGCTCCAGTGAATTTTTCCATGAGACAGGCATTACTCAAACTATATTTATGGTCAAAAGTCCTTTACGAAGGCAACCTTGAATGTTATGACTTTGGCCTAAATTCAGTACATTACTATCTGTGTTTCAAATATAATTCATCATAGGTGAAATGTAACGCGTATAAAAATCTGCACTCATTCCAACAGCTTCTTGTGAAGCAACCTCATATCAGTGTTTCTGGGCAGGATTTAAGCCATCAGGAACTGTCACCAACCCCTCCGATGTGGATGGGAGCTGGGGCTAAAGTTGGCCCAAATCCCAATGCCCAGTTGGATGAACAAGTCCCAATCTCACTAGTACAGCCTTGGAGCCCTGACAATGAGGGCTCCAAAGCTTTATGAGGAGGGATAACAGCATAAGAACTAGGTACAGCAGAAGGCCATTCAGCCCCTCAATCATGGCTCATCTCATCTCGGCCTCAGATCTACTTTCCTGCCCACTCTCCTTAACCATTCACTAATTAAAAACCTGTCTATCTCCCATTCAGGGTCTCAGCACCCACCACACACTGGGGGAGGGACTTCCACACACTTATGACCCTTTCAGAGAAGTAATTCCCCCTCAACTCTGCTTTAAATCTGCTACCCCTTCTCATAAACTAATTAGAGTTCCTACAGTGTGAAAGCAGGCCATTCAGCCCATCAAGTCCACACCAACCCTCTGAAGGGCAACCCACCCTGACTCAGCCCCCACTATGGCGTATACACATCCCTGGACTGTGGCATGAAACCCACGCAGACACGGGGAGAATGTGCAAACTCCACACAGACAGTTGCCCTGAGGCTGGGATTGAACCCGGGTCCCTGGTGCTGTGAGGCAGCAGTGCTAACCTCTGAGCCACCATGCAGCTGCAGTTTTCCTTTTCTCCTCCTCTCACCCTTTAAAAACTCCAGCAAGTACCGGCCTGAATCGCTCAATCTCTCCTGATCAGATAAAGCTTTCACCGCCGGAGTCAATCTTTGAAGAGGTTGGATGGTGATAAGGGCAGGAGACTTGACACAAATCCCTTACCTGTTCCAGAATTTTCTAGCCTTTGGCGAGAGACTACCCGTATCATCTTGTAGACCTGTGATCTTCACAAAGTCAGTGGCAGTGGCCATGGGGTGGGTATGTTGGCCGCACAGCTACAGGCTATTGAGAATTGTTTCTATTCCACACCTTGTTAGTTCAATCTGTCACTACACGTCATGTCCCAACCTTATCTTCAAACGTTCAGAATGGACTCCAGGAAATGCCATGTTCTTTTGAATTTCCCATTTTGAGTTTGGTGCCAGTGGTAACGCATCCTTTTCCTGGAACTTCCTCTTTAAAAGGGGCCTGGTTGTTGGAATGTCTCCTTTAAGAGATGAGATGGAGCTGTATGAGACACACCCTTCAGTCAGGAGTCTGATGCCCCCCTCCAGTGAAACAGTCATGGTTTATAATTGCCATGGGGTGCTTGGGGGAATGAGTGGTGAGTTGGACAGTGAATACAAGGATGACTGTGGGTGCCATTTGAAAACTGCACCTTTGGGTGGGGGTAAGCAGAGGTTGGCACCACAAACTGCACCCCCTTACTCTGCTCCAGAACATGGTGGCATTCTCAAAGGGAGAGGCCAATGCAGAGAGAGTGCAGGGTACCTGCTCTCCTCCCATTAATGGCTCAGTAAGCCCTTTGAGGAGCTGGCTGGAGGGTCAGAGAGAGTGTGAAAGTGGTTCTCAATTTGCAAATCGCTGAGCCTGGACAGATTGGAGCTCATTAGTGCAGCTCGGTTGTTGTTTTAAACGATGGAGAAACTTAAAGGTTGTTTTCTGAGCTGAAGGGTTTTGGGAGTGGGCGGTGGGGGTAGGTGGAGGAGGAGATCTCTCCTCTAGATTGAATGCAGTAGCTTTCGTTTGACCATTTGGCCACTTTTGTGTGCTAGAGGACAATGAATATAAGAACATAAGAGGGGCAATTCAGCCCCTCAATTCTACTCCCTTGTTCAATGGGATCTTGATTGGTCCTATTGTGACCTAACCTCTTCTTTATTCTCTGCGTCGCATAACCATCGAATCCTTTCTTGATCAAATACCTATTTATCTCAGCTGTGACTATATTTAATGATGTCATCTCTACTTCTCACCAGGGAAGAGAATTCTAAACTCTGAAGCCCGTTCACTGACTAGAATTTCTTCTTATCTCCATAGTAAATGGAAGACCCTTAATTTTAGCGAAACATGCTGTTTTGTTCTGAACTTCCGCACAAGGGAAATATCCCCTCAGCCTCCATCCTGTCAATACCCTTCAACGTCTGCTACATTTTGACAAGATCATTTTTCATTATTCTAAACGTTGATGAGTAAGTTCCAACCTGTCCCACCTTTCCTTACAAGACAATGCCTTCATCTGAGGGGTCAGTCCCCTTCAAAGTTTCTGGCTGTGAGATCTTCCCTTCATGGCTTCTATCTATCTGCGATGATTGTGCTCTGAAGGTAGCTCCCACCTCCAGCTGGAGGTCTCGATTTAAGACACTTAGACTGGAAAATAGGATTACACGAGTGATGCAAACAGGCATCAGGATCCTGACCAGGATTTGACAATTGATCATGTACAATTTGCTCATCGAATCATCAAGGCTCCTCCCCAAAACATTGATGTTTCCTGCTCCTTGGATGTTGCCTGACTTGCTGTGCTTTTCCAGCACCGCTCTAATCTTGACTCTGATCTTCAGTATTTGCAGTCCTCACACTCACCTCATTGAATCATCACACACATTGTCACTCGTTGGATAAGCAACATGACTCCAAGGCTGAGGTGATTAGCAAACTATGTCTTCAATGGAAAGAAAGAAAGACTTGTATTTCTCCAGCACCTTTTATGATCTCAAAAGTTTTCAAGTCTTTCTGAAGTGTAAAGACTGTTGCAATGTGGCTAACAAATTGATTTGGAGCTCAAAGCTAGGGGGCATATTTCTTTGGGATGTGAGGGGAGAGATTTAAAAGAAACCTGAGGGCCAGTGTTTTTAGATTAGATTACCTACAGTGTGGAAACAGGCCCTTCAGTCCAAACCAACCCTCCAAAGAGTAACCCACCCAGACACATTTCCCTGTGATTATTGTACCTAACACTATGGGGCAATTTAGCATGGCCAATTCACCTGACCTGCACATCTTTGGACTGAAACTCTCGCAGACATGGGGAGGATGTGCAAACTCCACAAAGACAATCGCCCACGGCTGGAATTGAACCTGGGGTCCTAGTGCTGTGAAACAGCAGTACTAACCGCCGTGCCACCCTTTTGGGGGAGGGTGGTTTGCGTGTGGAGTGAGCTTGCTGAGGAGGTGGTGGATGCAAATGCAGTTGCAGCATTTGAGTGGCATTTGGATGGGTGCATGAGTGGGCAGGTTTGGAGGGGTGTTGGCTGGCTGCAAGCAGGTGGGACTAGTTTGGTTTGGGCATCCTGGTCAGCATGGACGAGTTGGACTGAGGGGTCTGTTTCTCTGCTGTACCTATGAACCAGAAGTGATCTTATTGAAGCCAGTAGTATTCTGAAAGAGGCTTGACAGGATAAATGCAGACAAAATGCTCCTTTGTGGGGAGAGTAATAGAATCCCAACAGTGTGGAAGTCGGCCATTCGGCCCATTTATTTTACACTGTCCCTTCGAAGAGCACCCCACCCATACCCACCCCCTTACTCTATATTTTCCATGGCTAATCCATCCTAACCTGCAAATCCCTGGATACTATGGGTAATTTAGCACAGCCAATCCACCCTAACCTACATGCCTAATCTATAAATTACCTTCTCAAGAGTGTAATTTAAATGCAGAGCTTTTCTAAGAAAAATGCCAGTCTGACTCAACATTGGGACCCAGAATTCACACCTATTGTTAGAAAAGCTCTGCATTTGCATGGCATTCTTGAGAAGGTAATTAAAAACAAATTCAGGGATTAACATACCAAAGCGCAGAAACCCATTCTAAAAGATGAAAGATTTAATCTAAAATTGTTTCATGTATCACACTTCCATGACACTGGACTCTTTTGGCTACAAATTCCGTAATCATGAACTAATTCTCCACAATCACCTGATGAAGGAGCAGTGCTCCAAAAGTTAGTGCTTCCAATTAAACCTGTTGGACTATAACCTAGTGTTGTGTGATTTTTAGCTAACAAATTGCACATAGCAAGAGGGAGAGTGGCCAAGGTCTTTTTATTTAAAAATTCTGCTGGATTGAGGTAAGTTTTACAATCACTTTTCAATGTGAAAAGCAAAAATAGAAAATATGAACAAAATAACAGAGGAAGTTAAGTGAATGCAATATGGCATTGAATTAGTCTTATAGCTTCTAGTTTTGTACCTTCAGTTCAGTAAGTTGTTTTGAGTTTTGTTGCTGGTAGTCACTGTGAGATCTGTCTGGGAGTAATAAGTGGCAAAGTTTGAAGTTTGTCAGTGATCTTACAAATGAACAACAGAACTGCTTAGGCCTGTGAGTCCCAGACTGCAAATGCATAAAGCATCTAAGCACTGAACATGAATGCCACTGAGCAGCAAATTAGAATGGCCTGCAAACAGGTGACAGTGACCTTGTTTCCTCTCACAGTCCAAAGATGTGAAAGTTGGAAGTTAGGTGGACTGGCCATGCTAAATGTGGGGTTATGAGGATGGGCTAGGGCTGGGGCTGGGTGGGATCCTCGTAGGAGGGTTGGTGCATAGGCAATGGGCTGAATAGCCTCTTTCCAAAGTGGTCAGAGACAAAAACAAATTGCAGATGCTGGAATCCAAGGTAGACAAGCAGGAGGTTGGAAGAACACAACAAGCCAGGCAGCATCAGGGGGTGGAGAAGTCAACATTGTGGGAAAGGTTACTCCCAAATTGTCAACTTCTCCACCTCCTGATGCTGCCTGGCTTGTTGTGTTCTTCCAGCCTCCTGCCTATCAACCTCTTTCCAAAGTGTAGCGATCCTATAAAAAGGAACAATGCAAGTCAAAATCTTTCACAAACAAATGCATTGGATTTCATAATAGATATTAACAGACTGGTCAATTTCCTAATTGCTGGCAAATGGAGTTAGATTAATTTAGGATATCTGGTCAGCACAGGCGTGTTGGACCGAAGGGTCTGTTTCCGTGCTTAACAATTCTAAGCCTCTGTAAACTGTTTTCTTTTTGCAGACGTGGCTTAGGGGATATTGGCTGGGACAGAATTCTTCTTCTCTTCACTTTAAATAATACCTTGGAATCTTTTAGATCCCCCAAGAAGAGAGACTGAGCCTATTTTTAACATGTCATCCAAACAATGGCACTTGTGATGACATAGCATTCCCTCAGTACTACACTCAAGTATCAGCTCAGATCTTGTCCTCAGCACTCTGCAATGGGACATAACATAAGCTCTGGAATAAGACACAAAAATGCTACTAACTGAGTCAAAACCACACTCAGTAGTGCTCAAAACATACCACCCTAATGAGCACCAAGTGAGATTTGAATCGACATCATCTGACTCCAAAGTGTGAGTCACGGCACTTAAACCCATGAGAATATAATTCACAGACCCCAGCTAATGTTCTGGGGACACGGATTCAAATCCGCCATGTCAGATGGTGAAATTTGAATTCAACAAAAATCTGGAATTTAAAGCTAGCCAAATGGTGACTATATAACCACTGTCAATGTCAATTATTGTAAAAGTCCAACTGGTTCACTAATGGCCTTCAAGGAAGGAAATCTGCCATCCTTACCTGGTCTGATCGATATATGACTCTGAACTGCCCTCTGAGCAATAAGTGCTGACCCTGCCAGTGGCACGTATATCTGTGAATGAATAATAATAACAAACACAGCTCAGGGCGGCACAGTGGCTCAGTGGTTAACACGGCTGCCTCACAGCGCCAGGAACCCAGGTTCAATTTTAGCCTCGTGTGTCTGTCTGTCTGTGTGGAGTTTGCACATTCTCCCCATGTCTGCGTGGGTTTCGTCTGGGTGTTCCGGTTTTCTCCCACAATCCAAACAATGTGCAGGTTAGGGTGAATTGGCTGTGCTAAATTGCCCGTAGTGTTAGGTGCATTAGTCAGGGGTAAATGTATGGCAGGGAATGGGTCTGGGTGGGTTACTCTTCGGAAGGTCAGTGTGGACTTGTTGGGCCGAAGGGCCTGTTTCCATGCTGTTGCGCTAATCTAATCTAATCTTCCACCCTGGTTCTAACTAACCCACAGAAGCTGGTTGAGCCTAACCATGTTACTTCAATGGAAATGTGCCCGAATGTATATCCTGAGGTACCTAAGATTTTGAGATCTTATGTTTGCACCCAGATGCTCTTTAAAAGCCAGCGTTTATTGTCCATCTCTAATTATCCTTGAGAAAGCAGCAGCAATTTCAAACATTACAAGAGATTAAGGAGACCAGATAGGGTGGATTTTGAGAAGCTAGTTCTGCTGACGGGAGAGTGTTGGACGAGGGGAGCAATCTAAAAATTAGAATTATACCTCTTCAGGAGTGAAGTTAGGAACTATTCCTACACACGCAAGCTGGGCGAACTTTGGAATTCTCAATAGATGTTCGATTAATGTTAATTTTTAATCTGCATTTGATGCATTTTTCTTAATTAAAGGTGTCAAGGGATTTGGAACAAATGTAGGTATGGAGTTAGATCATAGATCAGCCACAGTCCAACAAGTGTGAGGAGGTTAGAGACCTTCTCCTGTCCCTGTGTTCCTGAGCTCACAGTATCTTTTAGAATCGTTAACAGAAGCTAACTACATGCAGTTGTTCAGGTCAATGGTTACCCAGCTAACCACTCTCTTCTGCAGTCACCTTCGATGCAGAGTAAACATGTTATATCCCCTGAGCATTGACATATTCTGTCACTGCTCCCGCATGGTTAATATTTTTAACAGGATTGATCTGAAATTGCTTTCTGTCACTTACCGAGTGAGTTGGGTAGTGAGACAGCACATGGACCTAACCTCACACTCCCGGTGAGATCATGGCTTCGCTTGAAGACATTCTGTGGCAGTACACTCCCGGGCTCAGCACAGAATCTCACTCCTGGCCTCAGAGTGGACTCTCACTCAGCCTCAGTGTGGACCCTCACTCCTGGCCTCAGCACAGACCCTCACTCCCAGCCTCAGCACGGACCCTCACTCCCGGCCTCAGCACGGACCCTCACTCCCGGCCTCAGCACGGACCCTCACTCCTGGCCCCAGTGCGGACCCTCACTCCTGGCCTCAGCACGGACTCTCAATCCTGGCCTCAGCGTGGACCCTCACTCCCAGCCTCAGCACGGACCCTCACTCCAGGCCTCAGAGTGGACTCTCACTCAGCCTCAGTGTGGACCCTCACTCCTGGCCTCAGCACGGACCCTCACTCCCAGCCTCAGCATGGACCCTCACTCCCGGCCTCAGCACGGACCCTCACTCCTGGCCTCAGTGTGGACCCTCAATCCCGGCCTCAGCGTGGACCCTCACTCCCAGCCTCAGCACGGACCCTCACTCCCGGCCTCAGCATGGACCCTCACTCCTGGCCTCAGTGCGGATCCTCACTCCTGGCCTCAATGTGGACCCTCAATCCCGGCCTCAGCGTGGACCCTCACTCCTGGTCTCAGCACGGACCCTCACTCCCAGTCTCAGTGTGCACCCTCACTCCCGGCCTCAGTGTGCACCCTCACTCCCAGCCTCAGTGTATACCCTCACTCCCAGCCTCAGTGTATACCCTCACTCCCGGCCTCAGCTTGGACCCCCACTCACGGCCTCAGTGTGCACCCTCACGCCCGGCCTCAGCGTGGACCCCCACTCCCGGCCTCAGTGTGGACCCCCACTCCCGGCCTCAGTGTATACCCTCACTCCCAGCCTCAGTGTGGACCCTCACTCCCAGCCTCAGCAAAGACCCTCACTCACAACCTCAGTGTGCACTCTCACACCCGGCCTCAGCGTGGAGCCTCACTCCCAGCCTCAGCACGGACCCTCACTCCCAGCCTCAGCACAGACGCTCACTCCCAGCCTCAGCACGGACCCTCACGCCCGGCCGCAATGTGGACCCTCACTCCCGGCCTCAGCACAGACCCTCACTCCCAGCCTCAGTGTGGACCCTCACTCACAGCCTCAGCACGGACGCTCACTCCCGGCCTCAGTGTGACCCTCACTCCCAGCCTCAGTGTGGACCCCCACTCCCGGCCTCAGTGTGCACCCTCACTCCCAGCCTCAGTGTATACCCTCACTCCCAGCCTCAGCACGGACCCTCACTCCCGGCCTCAGTGTGCACCCTCACTCCCGGCCTCAGTGTGCACCCTCACTCCCAGCCTCAGTGTATACCCTCACTCCCGGCCTCAGCGTGGACCCCCACTCACGGCCTCAGTGTGCACCCTCACTCCCGGCCTCAGCGTGGACCCCCACTCCCGGCCTCAGTGTGGACCCCACTCCCGGCCTCAGTGTATACCCTCACTCCCGGCCTCAGCGTGGACCCCCACTCATGGCCTCAGTGTGCACCCTCACTCCCGGCCTCAGCGTGGACCCCCACTCCCGGCCTCAGCGTGGACCCTCACTCCTGGCCTCAGAACGGACCCTCACTCCCAGCCTCAGTGTGGACCCTCACTCCCAGCCTCAGCACGGACCCTCACTCCCAACCTCAGTGTGCACTCTCACACCCGGCCTCAGCGTGGAGCCTTACTCCCAGCCTCAGCATGGACCCTCACTCCCAGCCTCAGCACAGACCCTCACTCCCAGCCTCAGCACAGACCCTCACTCCCAGCCTCAGTGTGGACCCTCACTCCCGGCCTCAGTGTGGATCCTCACTCCCAGCCTCAGCACGGACCCTCACTCCTGGCCTCAGCACAGACCCTCACTCCCAGCCTCAGTGTGGACCCTCACTCTCGGCCTCAGTGTGGATCCTCACTCCCAACCTCAGCACGGACCCTCACTCCCAGCCTCAGCACAGACCCTCACTCCCGGCCTCAGCGTGGATCCTCACTCCCAGCCTCAGCACGGACCCTCACGCCCGGTTTCAGTGTGGACCCTCACTCCCAGCCTCAGTGTGGACCCTCACTCCCAGCCTTAGTGTGGAACCTCACTCCCGGCCTCAGCACAGACCCTCACTCCCAGCCTCAGTGTGGATCCTCACACCCGGCCTCAGTGTGCGCCCTCACTCCCGGCCTCAGCATGGACCCTCACTCCCGCCTCAGCATGGACCCTCACTCCTGGCCTCAGTGTGGACCCTCACTCCTCGTCTCAGCACAGACCCTCACTCCCAGCCTCAGCACGGACCCTCACTCTCAGCCTCCTGTGGACCCTCACTCCCGGCCTCAGTGTGGACCTTCACTCCCAGCCTCAGTGTGGACCCACACTCCTGGCCTCAGTACGGACCCTCACTCCCAGCCTCCGTGTGGGCCCTCACTCCTGGCCTCAGCACGGTCCCTCACTCCCAGCCTCAGCATGGACCCACACTCCTGGCCTCAGCACGGACCCTCACTCCCAGCCTCAGTGTGGACCTTCACTCCCAGCCTCCATGTGGGCCCTCACTTCCGGCCTCAGCACGGACCCTCACTCCCAGCCTCAGTGTGGACCTTCACTCCCAGCCTCAGTGTGGACCCTCACTCCTGCCCTCAGTGTGCATCCTCACTTCCGGCCTCAGCGTGGACCCACACTCCCGTTCTCAGCACGGACCCTCACTCCCGGCCTCAGCGTGGACCCTCACTCCTGTTCTCAGTACGGACCCTCACTCCCGGCCTCAGCGTGGACCCTCGCTCCCAGTCCTTGTGGTCTTGAGGTGAACCCCGACGTGATCGGGGATGGAAGGACTGTTATTCTGAACTCTTGTTTCTCTATTTTTATAATTTATTGCTGGTCTTTTTGTTTTTGTATTTTTCTAATTTTTTTCCCTCAGAATTTGTACTGAAGATGCTGAACCTTGGTACCTTTGTTATGGCGACTTGTAAACTTTTCACTGTACTCACTGTGTGGCCCTAAAGATAGTTTTAAATCTCCAGTGTTTCAGAGATATGATGTGTCGCATCTTGTTCAATGTCTAAGCTTCAGTGGTGGTTAATGTAATTACGCATTCTTTTACAGACTCTCTCACCTTTTTAATTTTATTTTCTATTTTTTCTTCTGGCTCACTAACTTTGATTCTACTCTATCCACCTGCGAGTTGGTGATGTGATGGAGTAGTGACATTGTCACTCTGTTAATGTTCTATACCCCCAAGTAATGCTCCGAGGGCATGGACTTATAACCCCATCAGTTCCAAAGGTGAGATTGAGCTCAGTTAAATAAAAATCTAAAATTGGGAGTCTCACAGTGAAGATGAAATGTTTGTCATAAAAATCTGCCTTACTATTGTCCTTTAGGAAAGGCAAACTGCTCACCTTACGCAGTCTGGCCTACACGTGACTCCAGACCCACTGTAATGTGGCTTGCATTTTCCAATCAACGTATTCAGAGATTTAATTGCACGCCTCTGGAGCAGGTGGAACACAAGCCTGGGACTCCCAGTCCAGAGGTTGGGACACCACACCCACACCACAAGTGTCCCCCACAGCAATGTCATTTACTCCCAACAGTACAACAAGTTGTGGATTAGAGTGGTGCTGGAAAAGCACAGCAGTTCAGGCAGCATCCAAGGAGCAGGAAAATCGACGTTTCGGGCAAAAGCCCTTCATCAGGAATACAGATGAAGGGCTTTTGCCCGAAACGTCGATTTTTCTGCTTCTCGGATGCTGCCTGAACTGCTGTGTTTTTCCAGCACCACTCTAATTCAGAATCTGGTTTCCAGCCTCTGCAGTCATTGTTTTTACCTAGCCAATCAGTTGTGTCAACCAATGAAATGCCTCAAAGAAGGAACGAAAGCTTGTAGTAAGTGAGGCAATGGAAATGGCTCCAGCAAACACAGTCCTGCTGACCCTGCAAAGCCCTCCTCACTAACATCTGGGGGCTAGTTCCAACATTGGGAGAATTGTCTCACAGACTAGGCCAGCAACAGCCTGAGATAGCCATACTGATGGAATCATACCTGACAGACAATGTCCCAGACACCGCTATTACTATCCTGGCATATGTCCTGTCTCACTGATGAAGGGCTCCTGCCCAAAACAACGATTTTTCTGCTCCTCAGATGCTGCCTGACCTGCTGTGCCTTTCCAGCACCACTTTAATCTTAACTCTAATCTCCAGCATCTGCTGTACCGACTTTTGCCTCACTGGCAAGGCAGACCCAGCAGAGATGGCAGCAGTGATATATAGTCATAGAGTCATAGAGATGTACAGCATGGAAACAGACCCTTCCGTCCAACCCATCCATGCCAACCAGATATCCCAACCCAAACTAGTCCCACCTGCCAGCACCCGGCCCATATCCCTCCAAACCCTTCCTATTCATATACCCATCATAATTCCTTTTAAATGTTGCAATTGTACCAGCCACCAACACTTCCTCTGGCAGCTCATTCCATACACGTACCACCCTCTGTGTGAAAAAGTTGCCCCTTAGGTCTCTTTTATATCTTTCCCCTCTCACCCTAAACCTATGCCCTCTCAGGAGGCAGTTACTCTGACAGTCCTCAAGACTGACTCCAGATCCAACTAAATATCCGGGCTTCAGGTTAAATATGGGCAAGGAAGCCTCCTGCAGGTGACCACATACCATCCTCCCTCAGCTGATGAGCAACACTTGGAGGAAGCACCGAGGATGGCAAGGGCACAGAGTGTACCCTGGGTGGCAACTTCAATGTTTTCACCAACTTTACCTTGGCAGCACTATCAGTGGTCGAGTTGGTTGAGTTGGAAAGGACATAGGCGCTGGACTGGGCCTGCAGCAGGTGGTGAGGGAACCAGCAAGAGGGAAAAGAAATGTTTGATTTCATCCTTACCAACCTGCCAGCTGTTCATGACAGTTTCAGAGTAAAAGCAACCACTGTGCAGTCCTTGCGGAGACAAAGTCCAGTTTCCACATCGAGGAGACCAGCTTGAGATTTGTACATACATTTTTTATTGTGCACTTCTGTGTGGCAGCAGAATATGATAAGTTTAACTCTCACATCTCTGGTTTCCCCACATTATTGAGGCTGATGTATTGCAGCACTGAGGGAGTGCTGCACTGTGGCTTTTGCCCGAAACGTCGATTTCGAAGCTCCTTGGATGCTGCCTGAATTGCTGTGCTCTTGCAGCACCACTAATCCCAGAATCTGGTTTCCAGCATCTGCAGTCATTGTTTTTACCCTGTCAGAGGTACCCGTCTTCTAAAAATCAAGGTGCCTGTAAATTACCCCCTGTTATTGTTGTAAAGAAGAGCAGAAGGGTTCTTGCCAATACCTTGGGTAATTTTAATCCCATACTCAATATTATCAACAAAAAAAGCCCATTAACTGGCCAATATGGCATCACTGTTTTTGGGAGCTTCCTGTGCACGAATGTGTTTTGCGTTTCCTGCATTACCAAGTGACCACACTTTTCAAAAGTATTGCATTGACTGTAATGTACTTCTTGGACACCCTGAGATCATGAAAGCTGCCATAGAATAAAATTTGCATCAGGTGTAGGCAAGGTGGGTCAGAAGGTGTCTGGCACACTTACCTTCATTGCTCAGACCTTTGAGTTTCAGAGTTGGGACGTCATGTGGTAAGGCATCTTCTAGAGTATTGTGCAATTCTGGATGACGTGCTATGGGAACGATATTATGAAATTGGAGAGGGTTCAGAAAAGCTTGGAATGAAAGGCTTGAGTTATAAAAAAAAGGCTCAATAGACCAGGATTTTTTTCCCCACTGGAGATTAGGAGGCTGAGGGATGACCTTACAGAGGATTTTAAAATCTTGAGGGGTATACAAAGATGAATGGCAGGTGCCTTTTCCCTAGAGTGGGGAATTTCAAGACTTGGGGTATTTTTTTAAGGTGAGAGGAGAAAGCTTTTAAAAGGACACGAGGGGCAATATTTTTACACAGAGAGTGATGCGTGTGTGAAATGAACTTCCAGAGGAAGTGATGGATGCGGGTACAGTTACAATGTTTAAAAGGCATTTGGATAAGTTCATGAAGAAGAAATGTTTGGGGGGATCTGGGTCAAGTGCAGGCAAGTGGGACGAGATTAGTTTGGGAAGATGGTTGGTGTGGATTGGTTGGACCAAAGGGTCTGTTCCAGTGCTGTATGAATCTCTGACTCTATATGTACAAGATTTTGTCTGCCTTCTATTCTTTTGAGTTTCTAGATTTCCTTGGGGACTTAAGGGATATTGGAAGGTGAAGTTGAGACAAAGGATTGGCCATGATCTTATTTTTATTGCATGAAGCTCAAAGGGCTGAAAAGCCAAATCATACGTCAAATCTATACTATTATCTCCGAGAGGTCAGTTTGAAGTTCTCATACCGAGATTTGTAGAGGTGTTAGTCTTTACTTAGCCTGCTTTCCTTTGTCACCCCTGCCTAATATGGATTCTCTTTATTTCCTGGGTAAGTCTTGCACTGCCCTTTCCTACCTCCTCCAGTTTCTAACAATCTCTGGCACTCTGCCAATCCTTGGCCCTTCGAATATGTTAATGTATTCTTTCATAAACCAGACATTGACTTTTGGCTTGAGCCAATATTTCAGAGTTAATTCGCCAAATCTGAGCAGATAGATTTATTTTGACAAGAGCTCAACAATGCCTCCATTGACAAAGCACAAAGGCAATTTTGCAATGACTCCAGTTGTTCGAAAAGATGGACAAACACTTTCGACATCTTTTTCTTCCACATCCCTCCAGCAGTGGATCTTTTCCCAGTAGATGACATATCAGTTTGCTCACACAATGTGTTATTGTCTCTTCAATTCCCTGGCAAAATGCTCATCCCATAATGTGGAAAATGCCCAGAGTTCAAAATTCACAATCCTCATTTTTTTTTCCAAAATGAGCTCATCGGTTTCAACATTTTGACTGCAAAGCAGTGAAAAGACCTATCCTTGTTGCTTGTTGATAACCATACTTCAAATCCCACTGTGAGGCAATTCAATGGCTTCTGAACACCTGGGGTGGCATGGTGGCTCAGTGGTTAGCACTGCTGCCTCACAGCCTCAGGGACACACATTCAATTCCAGCTTTGGGCAACTGTGTGGAGTTTGCACATTCTCCCCATGTTTGCATGGGTTTCCTTCGGGTGCTCCGGTTTCCTCCCACAATCCAAAGATGTGCAGGTCAGGTGAAGTGGCCAGGCTAAATTGTCTATAGTGTTAGGTGCATTAGTTTAGTTAGGGATAAGTGTAGGGGAATGGGACTGGGCGGGTTACTCTTCGGAGGGTCGGTGTGGACTTGTTAGGCCAAATGTCCTGTCTCCTCACTGTAGGTGATCTAATCTAAAACCTTCGACACCTCATCCCCAAAACGCAGGATATTGCAACAACCAGCATTAACATTTTCAAGGGGCATACACCAAACCTGAAAAATTATTATCAGGTTTTTTAATTCCTGAGAAACGTAGGAAAACGACAACTGATTTTAAAAAAAAAATCATTTGTGGTCACTGGTTGGGTCAGCAATTATTGCCCATCCCTAGTTGCCCCTTGAGAAGGTGGGGGTGAGCTGCCTTCTTGAACCACTGCTGTGGTCCATGTGCTGTGGGTTGACCCACAATGCCCTTAGGGAGGGAATTCCAGGATTTTGTCCCAGCGCCATTGAAGGAATGGTGATATATTTCCTGGTTGGGATGGTGAGTGACTTGGAAGGGCACTTGCAGGTGGTGGTGTTCCCATGTATCTGCTGCCCTTGTCCTTCTAGATGGAAGTGGTCATGGAATGTGCTGTCTAAGGAGCTTTGGTGAATTTCTGCAGTGCATCTTATCATTGGCGCACAATGCTTATACTGAGTATCGGTGGTGGAGGAAGTGGATGCTTGTGAATATGGTGCTAATCAAGCAGGCTACTTTGTCCTGGATGGTATCAAACTCCTTGAGGATTGTTGGAGTTGTGTCCATCCAGGCAAGTGGGGAGCATTCCATCGCACTCCTGACTTGTGCCTTGTAGATGGTGGACAGGCTTTGGGGAGTCAGGAGCTGAGGAACGTGCAGGAAACTACATAAAAATGAAAATGGGAATACAGACTCAGGGAGGTGTATTTTGGGGGTAAGTTTGAAAAGCTTTGGCATTGTAGGGCGTTGGGCAAGTTTTCTTCCAGACATTTTCGCCTGGAAACCTTTATCAAACAAGCCAATAATTCACATTTGGAACTGGGAGATAGTGGTTCAGATAAGCTGGTTCAATCTGATCTTAAATTGTTTTACTCTGACATTTACTCTCTTTAGGAAAACCCTTGACACATAATAAAGGGCAGGTTTCATTCCAAACCATTCATAGGTCTTCAACGGTCAGGTGATTAGTCAGTGATCTGGTGAAATCAGTGACTTCCAAAAGATGCTCCTTAAAATCTATTCATTGGTTATGTTCTGAACACCTTTCCTAACATGGTCCCATTTGATTCCGTGTCAAATTTTGTTTGATTGCATTCCTTGACCCCAATTTTGGATATTTTGCACTATATACAGGAACATAGGAACACGGGAGGATAGCAGCACAGAGTAGGCCATTCAGCTCATTGAGCTGGCTTTGCAATTCAATACAATCATGGCTGATTGAACTCTTCAATGCCATTATCCACAGTATTCCCATAACCCTTTATGTCATTGGTAATCAAAACAAGGATCAACCTCTACATTAACTATACTCAAGGACAGCTACCACAGTCCTCTGGAGTAGAGGATTTCAAAGTCTCACTACCTTCTGAGCAAACAAATGCTCCTCATCTTGGTCCTCGCTGGTATCGTTCATATTTTATAAATTATTTCTCCTATTTGGGATCACCATCCAAGAGAAATCTGTTCCCCTGCATCTACCTTGTCTATGTCTTTACATACTTTGGAGGTTTCAAAGAGATTGTCTCTCATTCTTTAAAACTCGAGAGAGTACAAGCTCAGATTGTCCAATCTTTCTTCATAGGCCTGTCCTGCCATTCATTTTGGAGAAGTAAAAAGGCCTCCCCGCTTCTATCTCCTCTCTGTTCGCTGCCAGTCAAGGAATGCTTGGATATTTAAATTTCCATGCTTGTTTTTCAATTCCTCCACGTCCTCATTCTTCCCCCTGTAATTTCCTCCTGACCTATAGACCTCTGAGACATGTCTTCTCATCTAATTCCAGACCCTTGAGTTTCTGAGGCTGTAAGTCTTGAAATAGTGAGACTAAGCTTAATTATCAGAGACCCGCTGCTGCTCACCATGTTGTATGAGCTGGCCAGACTCTTGATCACCATAAGTTAGATTTGCTGGCACCATGCTCTGCGTTCAGGGTTGAGATCTATAGTCTGGATTAGTGGTGCTAGAAGAGCACAGCAGTTCAGGCAGCATCTCTGCAGTCATTGTTTTTACCTAGTTGAGATCTATAGTGCCTGCTTTATCCAAAGTGGTACAGAAAGCAGCAGACAGTGTAGTGTGACCATGCTGTCACTTTAAAAAGGTCATTTTGTCCTTGGTATTTTTGTGAAGAGTTACTGAGGAATCTAGGGAGTTTAGCAGTTTCACAAAGGGAATGGCCAATTCTCCCAGTTCACGTTTTTTTTTCTAGTTCTTTTAGCTGTTGCAGCCACAAAGTGTGTGAGTCCCAGACAGTTGCAAACTTCAGTAAAGGATTCCTCTGACTGTCATTGAAATCTCTCTAAGGATGCTTCCCCTCCTGCCTATAAAAATCAGTGTTTGAATTTACCTTTTTGCCAAGGGATGTGTTTATGGGATGTTACTGTATTGGAACACTTAATTAGTTAAATTGCGGTATAGGGTCAATTAAGGCATTCGAAATTCCACATTTTTTTTGTTCTTGTTTCAAATGTAGTGCTTAAATAAATTCTGTTTTGTTTAAAGCTGAGTGGTTTGACCAGTTGCATCACACCTGGAATATCCACTTCACATCTACATTTAAAATAAGAAAACTTTGGGATCTAGGCTACTTTCTTGAAATATTTTCAGGCAGTCTAGCCTGGTCTATAACTACAGTGAGAATGGGCTCTGTCCATTAAGCTGAAGCATGGTAACAATCAGATACAGGTTACACTGATAGAATAGATATCGTTACTGAGACTATGAGGAGATCTGGATGGTAGATCTGTCTCCCTTGATATTCAGAGTTGCTCTACCTTTAAACTTTGCCAGAGTGGGTGAAACACAATGGAACCTTCAACATTAGCCATGTCAGAACCATTCCCTTATGCTGGAAAAGCACAGCAGGTCAGGTAGCATCCGAGGAGCAGGAGAATCGACATATCAGGCATAAACCCTTCATCAGGAATGAAGGGCCTATGCCCGACACGTCAATTCCCTTGCTCCTTGGATGCTGCCTGACCTGCTGTGCTTTTCCAGCACCACACTCTTTGACTCTGATCTCCAGTATCTGCAGCCCTCACTTTCTCCCAATACGTTATGTACCAGCTCTAAAATTCACTCCTTGTACCTCTCTGCCTTTACTCCTTTAAGATGTTTCTTTGACCAAGCTTTTTATCATTCAAGCTCATATTTTCTTGAAGCATTGGTGTCATTTTAATTCTGTCAGATTTTGTTTTGTAATGCTCCCGCAAAACGGCTTGGGATGTTGCAATACGTCCAAGGTGCTATCGAAACGTAGGTTACATTCTGAATTAAGTGCTAAGTTTGGGTTGCGGGGACGCAGGTCCTGGATTGGCATCATGACTGGTATCGTTTTGCAAAGCGTTGCAACCAGCTGATGAAACAGTATTTCATCCATCCCATTAGTTAAGGAATTGATTTGAACTCAAATTCCAGAGGTGTAAGCCACGGTGACCGCTCCTAATGAAAAATAAAGGCAATTGTGTGATATTGCAAAGGTGTTAATCAAACACTTCAGACCATGGGACATTAAAACAATAGCCAGCAAAGCCAGGCAATAATGTGCTCACTCTGACACGGTCTGATTAATGTGTGGGGAGAAAGTGAGGTCTGCAGATGCTGGAGATCAAAGTTGAAACTTTATTGCTGGAACAGCACAGCAGGTCAGGCAGCATCCAGGGAACAGGAGATTCGACGTTTCGGGCACAGGCCCTTCTTCAGGAATAATGTGTGGGCACATTGTAAAACTCTCAATCATCAACTGGTGAAATCAATTAATTTTATGAAGAAAATGCAATAGAACTTTAGAAACCCCATTGCTGCTGTGATATTCGTGACCTTTTGATCCACGTTCTGATGTCCATGCGGGAAGATTTATTTCAAGCAGCGGACGTATGTGAATAGTAATACTTTGCTTTATTGAGATCGTGGAACCCTTTTCTACTAACTTTGAAAAGTTAGGGCTGGTAAAGCAACATTTTCAGAGAGGGCAAGGAGCCTGTGGAAGAGATTTTTGCCCAGTTTTTTTTTTAGATAGAATGAGAAAAAGAAAGAAGTGGAAAAAAGTGAGAGAAAAATAAAGAGAAGAGAGAATAAAATAGAGAGAAAAAGTAAGAGAAAGAAAATGAAATAAAGGGAGAGAAAAAGTAAGAGAGAGAGAGAAAGTGAGACAGAAAGAGTGTGAAAGAAAGAAAAGAAGGCAATCAAACTAAAACATGAGGGAAGGTAAGTGAGAGAGAGAGAGAACGTGAGAAAAAAGAGATTTTGGAGGATGGTAGCAAGTTGTAGCAAGAGGAAGTAGGGAGTTTTGAACAGAAGGGTATAAATTTTTAAAGCAGAGGCATCTGTGGACTGGGAGCCTTAGGACATTTTGATATCTTTAAAGGTGCTGTATGAATGTTGGCTCTTCTGAAGACAGCAGTTCAATTGATTATTTCTAAGTCTTTCTGCAGTCCAATAATTGAAGCAAGGCCCATTTTCCACAGGGTTATATCCCATTGATGAAAGGGCTTTTGTGGTATCATGGTATTGTCCCTATCTCAGAGCCAAGAGGCCTGGGTTCAAGTCCCAACTGCTCCAAGGAATACGTCATAACATCTCTATATATGGGTTGATTAGAAATATTCGCATCCTGTTGGTTTTTATCCCTTGAGCCAATACTGTTATCTGCTAACTATAAATTAGCGTTCCCAAATATCCTGAGCTATGGTTGTCTTGTACATACGTTGACGCTGAGGTTGCTTGTTCCTTGTCTCTTCAACTCCTTAGGTCCTGCAACATTCCTTCATTTACAACTGAACATAGTAGGTTCTCAAACATTGACCTCTGGTGTGGTGTCTAAGACCTCTCTCTTTATCATCTCATTTTCAGCTTGGGGACCCTGCAACATTTAGGACTCAATGTCAGGTTCAATAATTTTACAACCCGAACCCCTCAGTCCACAATCGAACCCACCCTTCCCCTGTACCTCAGAGCCTGACATGACATGGGCTGCTTTTATCACAGCCAACCCATTTCCGCCTGTGTATGCTCCCCATTATCAGTTTATCTCCCTCCCTGCTTTTACCATTATCCATCCCTTTATTTGCTGAATTGTCTTTCTCTCTCCCTGCGTTCTCTGTCTCCTCTGTATCCATCTATTTCTTTCCCCATCCCAACCCCCTAGTCTTCAGAGTAGATACCACCTTATCCCAGCTGCAATCAGCTCTGAAGACGGATCGCCAGACTTGAGAAGTTAACTCTGTTTATCTCTCCATAGATGCTGGCAGACCTGCTGAGTTTCTCCAGAAATCTCAGATTTGTTTCAGATTCCCAGCATCCCCGGTTCTCTGATTTATTGGGCTCTCTCGTCACAGGCTCATTCTGGCCTGGCATCTTCTCTTTTACTGATATCAGAGCCATGTGATCAGTCAATTCATCATGAATCTTATTCTCCTACACTTTGTGACTGGAAGAAGATGCTGGGGATGGGTGCGGGGGGCCTCTTTGAAAGCCACTATTGTTGCCCTTTGATTCAACTAAGTGGTTTGCCAGGCCATACCAAAGGGTAGTTAAGAGCAACACAGTGGGTGGTACTGTGGCTCTGCAGTTAGCACTGCTGCCTCTCAGGACCAGGGTTCAATTCCAATCTCGGGTAACTGTCTATGTGGAGACACATTCTCCTTGTGTCCTGAGCTGTGGTTGTATTGTACTCTGACCCTGAAGTTGCTTCTTCCTTGTCTTTAAATTAAGGCTCTTCAACTCCTTAGGTTCTGCAACATTCCTTCATTTACATCAGAACACAGTAGCTTCTCAAACATTGACCTCTGGTGTGGTGTCTAAGACCACTCTCTTTATCATCTCATTTTCAGCCTGGGAACTCTGCAGCCTTTAAGACTCAATGTCAGGTGGTAGTGTGGGTTTCCTCCATGTGCTCCAGTTTTTTTCCATAGTCCAAAGATATGCAGGTTAGTTGAATTGGCCGTGCTAAATTGCGGTTAGTGTTCAGGCACGTGTAGGTTAGGGGCATTAGTCAGGGATAAATGCAGAGTAATAGTGGAATGGGTTTGGTTGGGATGCTCTTCAGAGGGTCAGTATGGACTGGTTGGGTTGAAGGACCTGTTTCCACACTGCAGGGATTACATAGAACATAGAACATAGAAAAATACAGCGCAGTACAGGCCCTTTGGCCCTCGATGTCGCGCCGATTCAAGCCCACCTAACCTACACTAGCCCACTATCCTCCA
Organism: Chiloscyllium plagiosum; assembly: GCF_004010195.1. Classification (NCBI taxonomy): domain Eukaryota; kingdom Metazoa; phylum Chordata; class Chondrichthyes; order Orectolobiformes; family Hemiscylliidae; genus Chiloscyllium; species Chiloscyllium plagiosum. Next base: position 48,358,729 of record NC_057731.1, on the reverse strand, counting down.
TATGCCTATCCAATGCCTGCTTAAATGCCCATAAAGAGGGAGAGTCCACCACTGCTACTGGCAGGGCATTCATTGAACTCACGACTCGCTAAGAACCTACCCCTAACATCTGTCCTATACCTACCACCCCTTAATTTAAAGCTATGCCCCCTCGTAATAGCTGACTCCATACGTGGAAAAAGGTTCTCACGGTCAACCCTATCTAAACCCCTAATCATCTTGTACACCTCTATCAAGTCACCCCTAAACCTTCTTTTCTATAATGAAAACAACCCCAAGTGCCTCAGCCTTTCCTCATACGATCTTCCTACCATACCAGACAACATCCTGGTAAACCTCCTCTGCACCCATTCCAGTGCCTCCACATCCTTCCTATAATATGGCGACCAAAACTGCACACAATACTCCAGAGTCTTATACAACTGCAACATAATCTCAGGACTCCGGAACTCAATTCCTCTACCAATAAAAGCCAGTACGCCATATGCCTCCCCCACCGCACTATTTACCTGGGTGGCAACTTTCAAAGATCTGTGGACATGGACACCAAGATCCCTCTGCTCATCCACACTACCAAGTATCCGACCATTAGCCCAGCACCCTATCTTTGTAGGAGGTAAGTGTCACCACTAGTGTCCCTGCTGACTTAATCGGCAGGAACTGCACCCAATTCCAGCTCCTCAAAAACCATGTTAGGGAACTGGAGCTTGAGGTGGTTGAAGTTTGGATTATTTGGGAGGCGGAGGAGGTAATTGAAAGGAGTTACAGGGAGGTAGTCATGCCTTGTGGCCGCTCCCGTCAATAACGAGTATACACGTTTGGATACTGTCGGGGGGGACAATTTACTAGGGGTAATCCATGGGGTACAGCTCTCTAGCACAGAGACTGTGTGTGTTGCTGCAAAGGGAAGGAGGCAGATGAGCAGAGCATTAGTTATTGGGGACTCCATAGATTAGATTAGATTCCCTTCAGTGTGGAAACAGGCCCTTCGGCCCAACAAGTCCACACCAACCCTGCGAAGAGTAACTCACCCAGTCCCATTTCCCTCCGACTAATGCACCTAACACTATGGGCAATTTAGCATAGTGAATTTAGCATGGCCAATTCACCTGGCCTGCACATCTTTGTGATTGTGGGAGGAAACCGGAGTATCCATGCAGTCACAGGGAGAATGTGCAAACTCCACACAGTCACCCGAGGCCAGAATCGAACCTGGGACCCTGGTGCTGTAAGGCAGCAGTGCCAACCACTGTGCCACTGTGCCGCCCAAAGCACTTTGATGATAGTGACCACAATTCAATTATGTTTACGTTAGCGATGGAAAGGGATAGCTATGTGCTGCAGGGCAAGAGTTATTGCTGGGGGGAACATAATTGAGATGTGATTAGGAAAGATAAGGATGCATAGAATGGGGAAGGAAACTGCAGGGGATGTGCACAATTGAAATGTGGAGCTTATTCAAGGAATAGCTACTGTGTGTCCTGGATAAATACGTACCTGTCAGGCAAGGAGGAATTGGTTGGGCAAGGGAGCTGTGCTTTAGTAAAAAAGTTGAATCTCTTGTCAAGAGGAGGAAGAAGGCTTATGTTAGGATGAGACATGAAGCATCAGTTAGGGCACTTGAGAGTTACAAGGGAAGACTTAAAGAGAGAGCTAAGAAAAGCCAGGAGGGGACATGAGAAGTCATTGGCAAGTAGGATCAAGGAAAACCCTAAAAGTTTCTAAAGGTATATCGGGAATAAAAGAATGACTAGAGAAAGATTAGGGCCAATCAAGGGTAGTAGTAGGAAGTTGTGCTGGGAGTCTGAGGAGATAGGGGAAGCGTTAAATGAATATGTTTTGCCAGTAATCACACTGGAGAAAGACAAGGTTGTCAAGGAGAATACGAAGTTGCAGGCTACGAGACTAGACGGGATTGAGGTGCACAAGGAGGAGGTTTTAGCAATTCTGGAAAGTATGAAAATAGATAAGTCCCCTGGGCCGGATGGGATTTATCCTAGGATGATCTGGGAAGCTAGGGAGGAGATTGCACAGGCTTTGGTTTTGATCTTTATGTCGTCATTGTCTACAGGAATAGTGCCAGAAGACTGGAAGATAGCAAATGTTGTCCCCTTGTTCAAGGAGGGGAGTAGAGACAACCCTGGAAATTATAGACCAGTGAGCCTTACCTCGGTTGTGAGTTAAGTGTTGGAAAAAGTTATAAGAAATACGACTTATAACCATCTAGAGAAGAATAAGTTGATTAGGGATAGTTAACATGATTTTGTGAAGGGTAGGTCATGCCTCCCAAACCTTATTGAGTTATTTGAGATGGTGGCCAAACAGGTGAGGGTAAAGCAGTTGATATGGTGTATATGGATTTCAGTAAGATGTTTGATAAGATTCCCCATGTTAGACTATTGCACAAAATATGGAGGTGTGGGATCCAATTCCTTATTAAACCACAGCTCCCTCACACGACCCTTTCCTCCCTGCCTGACAGGTACATACTTATCAAGGACACTCAATAGTTGCTCCTTGAACAAGCTCCACATATCAATTACGCCCTTGCCTTGAAGCCTACTTTTCCAAGCCACGCATCCTAAGTCATGCCTCACCGCATCATAATTTCCCTGCCCCCAGCTATAACTCTTGCCCTGCAGTGCACACTTATCCCTCTCCATCACTAGAGTAAAAGTCACCGAATTGTGGTCACTGTCCCCACATAGATTCTTTGATTCTATGAAGAGGAAATCAGGTTGGTGTTGAATGCAGTGAGTCATGGACATTAGACAATAGGTGCAGGAATAGGCCATTCTGCCCTTCGAGCCTGCACCACCATTCATTATGATCATCCTCAATCAGTATCCTGTTCCTGCCTTATCTCCATAACCTTTGATTCCACTATCCTTGAGAGCTCTATCCAACTCTTTCTTAAACGAATCCAGGGACTGGGCCTCCACTGCCTTCTGGGGCAGAGCATTCCACACAGCCACCACTTTCCGGGTGAAGAAGTTTCTCCTCATCCATGTCCTAAATGGTCTACCCCATATTTTTAAGCTGTGTCCTCTGGTCCGGGACTCACCCATCAGCGGAAACATGTTTCCTACCTCCAGAGTGTCCAATCCTTTAATAATCTTATACGTCTCAATCAGATCCCCTCTCAGTCTTCTAAACTTGAGGGTATACAAGCCCAGTTGCTCCAATCTTTCAACATAAGATAGTCCCGCCATTCCAGGAATTGACCTCGTGAACCCGCTGCACTCCCTCAATAGCCAGAATTGGATCAGACTGAGTAAGGTCAGCCAGCAGATGTATACCTGAAGGGCATGAGTATAGCAGTTATATTGTTATGAATATCCTGCAGCTCCATGGTCACTTTCCCTGATGCTATTCTTCAGTTGATTTCAGTTGTCAGGGTAGGTGGATCGGATAGGTTGGGGCTGTTCCCTTTGAAGAGAGGACAAGACAGACTCCCTCAAAACACTTTCAGAAGGTAGCCCAGACCCTAGCATTTCCTTATTGTAAAGGCAGATGTGAGTGGATATTCTAGATGTGATGCAGCTGGTCAAGCCACTCAGCTTTCAGCAAAACAGAATTTATTTACACACTACAGTTGAAACACGGACAAAAAAAAGAACAGAATTTAGAATAACTTAACTATTTGGAAACCCAACTGACTCAATAGCACAATGTAATGAAACTGTTCCAATCCCCGCAATATCTCAAAAACACAGCCCTTGGCAAATGGCAAATTCAAACTCAGGTTCTTACAGGAAGAATTGCAGAGAGAAGGGTCAGGTAAGAAAAAGCTGTTGAAGCATGGAACCCTGTTTCACAGTAACAGCTTCTCTGCTAACAGCCTGCTAAAACAAAAACCAAACTAGAGGAAAACCTGAACTGGGAGATCTGACCACTTTCCTGCCAAGTGGCCCCTTCCAGACATATCGGCACCTCTTCCTCTCTTGAAGAAAACCAAGGACAAAATAATCTTGTTAAAGGGGCAGCATCATCACACAGGCTAAGAGGAGCTCTGATCGAGGGTTACAAAGTCCTCAGAGAGGTTGGAGAGAATGGATAGGAAGCAGTTGTCCCCACCTGTAAAAGGACGTAGAAGTGGAGGGTACAGATTTAAGGTGATTTGAAAAAGAAGCAAGTGCGATAAGAGAAAAACATTTTCATGCAGCGAGCAGTTAGGATCTGGAATGCATTACCTGGAAAAGTGGTGGATGCATGTTCAATTGAGGTATTCAAGAAGGGCATTGGATGGTTTTAAAGATGAAACCCTGACAGCACAACATTGCCTCAGAAGTAAACATGAGTTCAGCCTTCATTTCTGGTTGGAGGATTGGCTGACTGGCAGAAGGCAGAGAATGGGGATCTTTTTCAGGATGGCAGCTGGTGACTGGTGATGGTCTGCAGGGGTCAGTTTTGGGACCACAACTATTCACCTTATACATTAACGATCTGGATGAAAGAACTGAAGACGTTGTTGCTATATTTGCAGATGACACCAAGACAGGTGGAGGGGCCAGGTAGTGTTGAGGAAGCGGGGAGGTTGCAGAAGGACTTGGGCAGACGAGGAGAGTGGGCAAAGAAGTGGCAGATCGAATACAATGTGGGAGAGTGTGAGGTTTTTGCACTCTGGTAGGAAGAATAGAGGTGTAAACTATTTTCGAAATGGGGAAAGATTTCAGAAATCTGAAGCACAAAGGGAGTTAGGAGTCCTGGTTCAGGATTCTCTTAAGGCTCTGTTGGCAGTTAGAAAAACAAATACAATGTTAGCGTTTATTTTGAGAGGGCTAAAATACAAGCGCAGGAATGTACTGTTGAGGCTGTATAAGGCTCTGGTCAGACTGTATTTGGAATATTGTGAGCAATTTTGACCTCCCGTACCTAAGAAAGGATACTTCTCCAGGAGGTGTTCAAGACGAGGTTCATAAGAATGATCTTGGAGACGAAGGGCTTGTCTTATGAGAAACAGTTGAGGACTCCAGGTCTGTACTTGATGGAGTTCAGAAGGATGACGAGGCATCCAATTGAAACTTACAGAATACTGAAAGGCCTGGACAGAGTGGACGTGAAGAAGATGTTCCCACCAGTGGGAGAGTCTAGGACCTGAGGACACAACCTCAGAGTGTAAGGATGACCCTTTAGAACTGAAATGAGGAGAAATTTCTTCAGCCAGAAGGTGGTGAACGTGTGGAACTCATTGCCTTAGAGGCTGTGGAGGCCAAGTCATTGATTATATTTAAGACAGAGAGGATAAGTTCTTGATTAGTAAGGGGATCCCGGCTAATGGAGAAAATGCAGAAGAATGAACTCGAGAACCATTTTGGTTGCAGTCAAATGGTAGCACAGAATCAATGGGTCAAATGGCCTGATTTTGTTCCTATATTTTGTGGTCTTATGGACACAAGCCATAGAGTGGGACTTGAACTCACAGTCCTTTGCTTTGAAATTGTTGCCAATACCCACCAAAGCAGAGTTCCATTGGAATGGGTGGGAGGAGCTAAGTAGCACATGAATATCACTGGCCTGCAGGAGTGTTTGGCCTGGGCTAAGATTAGATTCCATCACTTGTCTGGGCTTTTGTTTATCCAACTGACTCTGCTCCCAGAAGACCTTCTTCAAACAATTCCAGAGATTCTCATTCCCTGAACTCCTGGCCATTTGGACTTTGTACATTTATTTAGGAACGTAATCTGAGAGTGATCTTGTCACAAGAGAATGAAAAGAAAAATAAGTTTCCATTAACATAAGACAGGAATCCAAGAATTTATGCCAGCTGTCCCTAAAACTGATGGGATTGGCAAAATCTGATTCTTTAATCCCAAACGTATCAACAGCAAGCGACTGATTCCTGAGCAGTTATTATTTCATAACAGCAAAGTTACTTCTCCATTTTCTGTTCCTTTTCTTATAGATACCGGGGTAAGTCTGCTTCACAAAGTGGGATAGATATGGTCTGGATTATCGTATTATGGTAGAGGTGGCCACAAGATTGTTGAGTCGGTTTTGTCAACATCATCAAGGAGGTAGCTTTGTTTGAACATAGAACATAGAACATAGAACATAACAGTGCAGTAGAGGCCCTTCGGCCCTCAATGTTGCACCGACCTGTGAACCAATCCTAAGCCCATCTAACCTACACTATTCCATTTTCTTCCTTATGTCTATCCAATGACAGTTGAAATGCCCTAAGGTTGGCAAGGCTACTACTGTTTGGGTGGGGTTGTTGGTTGTGGCTACCTGTCCTCTAATCAAGTGGCCTTCCTCACACGCTGTCTGCATTTTGCAGAGAGTGCAAGGGCCCTCTGATGCTCCTGGAGTCCATAGGTAACACAGTGATGACCATGGATGCAACAACTATGACCATAGAGCTCCTGAAATCTGTGGGCAGGTGATCATGAGGACAGATTGAACAATCTAGGCCCATATTCACTCGAGTTTGGAAGAATGGGAGAAGATCTAATTGAGGCAAATAAGATGCTAAAGGGGATTGACAAAGTAAAGGTAGAGAGGATGTTTCCTCATGTGGGGGCAATCTGGAATGAGAGATCAAAGGTTTAGGAGAAGGGGTAGCAGATTTAAAACAGAGGTGCCGGTAAATTAATTCTCTCAAAGGGTCATGAATCTGTGGAATTCACTATCCTACAGTGTGGAGGATGCAGGGACATTGAGTGAATTTAAGGAGGAGATAGACAGAATTTTATTGGAAATGTGTTGAAGGGTTATGGGGAGCGAGCAGGAAAGTGGAGTTGAGGCCAAGATGAGGTCAGCCACGATCATGTTGAACAATGGAGCAGGTACAAGGGGCTGAATGGCCTACTCCTGCTCCTTATGATTCATAGTGTTCATTTCTCAGATGGTATTTGTCCTTTTTTCAAACAATTTTCATTCATGAGAGGTCTTGGATATCAGATGAATGAGGCTGAAATTTGATTGTCGCTATTGACCACAATTGTAAAGTTCCAGAGGGTCACTCTCTTAGAGACACAGATAATAGGTGGTGAGTTTAACCTGAGGGTCACCACACCTCAGCTGGTGCGAGAATTGAACTCGCGCTGTTGGCATCACGTTATGTTAAAGAGCAGCTAACCAACTCCCACCACCACTATTATAACACAGTAGAGTTGGTTCATTTGTAGGGTGACTAGTTAAAGGTAACAAAGGGAAGAGAAGAAAGAGGAAGTAAGAGGCAATTTGTATCCAACAGAGTGTGTGGCCATACAATGAGTTACTCAGGAGGCCACAGACATGGGTAATTAGAGTGGATTAAATAGGTACAGTATATTTCTAGAAATAGTCAAGGGGTTTATTTCGAAGGGGCTCAAATTTGTGGTTATGGGATTTATTGTTTTTAAATTCTGTAGGATTAAAATTAGTCTATACCAATGTCGAATATAGGACTAAAATATAACAAAGAACTGCTGGAAACCTGAAACAGACAGAAAGTTCTGAAGAAGCTCAATAGGTCCAGCTGCATCTGTGGACTGAGAAACAGAGTTAATGTTTTGAGTCCAGGGATAAAACGTTTCTTCCAGCAGTTTCAGGTTTGTTCTAGACTGTGGGACTACATGTCCATGCTAATATTTAGACTGCATCATGAATGATGTCAGACGTTGTCAGATCACATGATACTGGGTAAAGAAAGTTCTAGCAAAGTCCCTCTGAAACACATCTCTGTACCTCATGTAAATAGGATCAGAGAGTTAAACAGCATGGAAACAGACTAGTCCAACTAGTCCACCCCGACCATGTTCCCAAACTAAACTAGTTCCACTTGTCTGTGTTTGGTCCATATCTCTCTAAACCTTTCCTATTCATGCACTTTCCAAATGTTTTTAAATGTTGTAACTGTACCTGCATCCATCACTTCCTCTAGTAGTTCATTCCACACACGAACCACTCTCTGTGTAAAAAAGTTGCCCCTCATGTCCTTTTAAAAAATTATCTTCTCACCTTAAAAATATGCCTCCTGGCTTTGAACTCCTCCACCCTAGGGGAAAAAAACCTCCTGTCAGTCACCTTATCTATGCCCCTCATGATTTTATAAATGTCAAGGCACAGTGGCTCAGTGGTTAGCCCTACTGCCTCACAGAGCCAGGAGCTCAGGTTCGATTCCACCCTTGGGTGGCTGTCTGTCTGGAGTTTGCAAAATCTTCCTGTGAATGTGGGGGTTTGCTCTTGTTTCCTCTCACACTCCAAAGATGTGCAAGCATGGTGGATGGGAATACAACAGTATCCAAGGATGTGTGGGTTAGCCATGGGGAATGCAGAGTGACAGGGTAAGGGGATGGGTCTGGGTGGGATGCTCTTTCGAGGATCCAGTTTGGGCTGGATGGCCTGCTTCCACACTGTTGGAATTCAATAGTTCATGAAGATACCTGGTATGTGCCTAGCCCTTACTCTTAAATGGGTTTAGGTCAAATTAATTTTTCACTGTGTCTGATCTATTTTATACTGACATTCAGAGAATGATAATTCATACTCTTTTTGGAGGCTCACTGCTGGCTTTGCCGCATTTAAACCTAAAAATCAGGTCAATATTTCCCAAGTCCGCGGGGAGCACATCCTGACACGGTCTAGAACACGTAGTTTTTTTTTGCCGAGCTCGCCCTGTGCTGTTGACACAGAGAGCAGTTTCACCCTGCCCTGTGATTATCCTTGTTCCCCCACCAGCCCCTGCTCTTGTCTTCAACCTCGTTGGTGCAGGACCTTTACCTCCTTTGCCTCATTTGTGCACTTTGCCTGCAGGATGTTTTCCTGTCTGGGAATGACCATGCTGAGAGAGGCCAGGCTCAAACTCCACAGGGAAGGCCTGAACTATTTAAAGTGACCACAAGATCCTTGGGAATGCAGATCCTTGGAATGTCCAGGCATCATTGTCAGAGCATGAATGAGGATCATCTACCTAGACACTCAGTGCACTGCAGTAGAGATGTTTTGGATGAAAATTATTGCATTTATGAACAATCAGCTATCACCCAACAGGCTGAGCATAAAATGCTTTGAGAAAAGAATGCATTGAAGGTACCAATTGGACTGCAGCTGTAATGAGCAGAGGGGATGAAGTGCTGATCCTTGCCTATTTAATTGCCCATCAGCCGAATTTATTTTTGAACTGTTCTATAAAATGATAGTCTGGACAAGGTTGAGATCAATAGTTGGTATGGAGCAGAATTGGTACCAAAACGGGTCCAAGTGGCCTTTTCACCCTGTGCATGCAAATATGTCCTTGTGATACTGGCCTGGTTGATGTGGAGGAGCTGCCTTTATGCCCCAGATATAATTCACACAATCATAAATCTGTTTACAGTGAATATGTTCCTGAGATTGTTAGACTCAGCTTATCCAACATGAAGGAGTAAATCAATTCAAGAGGAAATAGACAGCATCAGTTGCTCACAGATGAACACAGGACAGGAATTTCTCAAAGATGCTTTAAATTATTTTAATATCCTTTTTGGTTGGAAGGCTCATGGTGCAGTAGATAGAACCCAAACCTCTCGGTTCAAGTCCTACTCCAGAATGTGATGGTTGAGAATCAGCCTTCCAACACATGTTGATAGCTGGCAGTAAGAATGGCAGTGATTCCTGGACAGCAGGGTGATGGAGAGAATGATTGAGCCTTATTTGCACTATTCATAGCTCCAGACTGAAATGTTGTCACTATAAAATGCATGACCTCCATTTCCTCATCATTGGTGAGGAGAACACTCATCAGTTAGGCATATTGATGAACCCACAAACTAATGATACAATTGTTCACTTAATTGAACATGTAGCCAACTGACATTGATAGAGTGTGTGTGAGAGAGTGTGATCATTGTCTTATCAGAACATAGAATTGCGCTCCCATTACAGAGAGACACAACTGGCAGTGAGCTTAACTTGAGGGCCACCATATCGCAGGCAAGGGAGAGGTTTAGAAGGAGTCTTTCATAGTAACCTCAGCCGGTGATGGTAATTGTAATTACACTATTGGCACCACACTCCACACAGACTGTCATCCCTTAACGGAATCGAATCTGGGTTCCTGGCGCTGTGAGGCAGCAGTGCTAACCACTGAGCCACCATGCCACCCCACATTCTTATAAACCCTAGAGATTACCATGTGGTATAAATATGCTATTAGAGTCTATATCAGAAGATGTTGATAGTTTGCACAAATATTTAGACCTTTGTAATTCAGCAAAGTTATATGTCATAATCCCTCAGCTCATGGCAGAGTGTAGAAGGTAAAGTGTTTTCCCCTTGATTGATTTGTCTATCTCCCACTGAAAGATTTATCGGTCAACACTCACCGAATTATGAATGTACCTTCCTGGACAATGTGGTAGTCATAGAGAGGATGCTTCCCTTTGTGGGCCAATCTAGAATGAGAGATCATAGATTTAGACTAAAGAGGGACATATTAAAACAGAGATAAGGAGCAATTATTTCTCTTAAAGAGTGCTGAATCTGTGGAATTCACTCCCTCAGAGTGCGGTGGATGCTGGGACATGGAGTAAATTTAAGGAGGAGATAGACAAATTCCTAATTAGTAATGGGTTGAAGAGTTATGGAGACTGAGCAGGAAAGTGGAGTTGAGACTGTGATGAAATCAGCCACGATTGTATTAAATGGCAGAGCAGGCTCAAGGGGCTGAATTGCCTACTCCTGCTTCTAGTTCTTATGTATCAAGTCCCAGAATCATAGAATCCTTACAGTGTGGAAACAGGCCATTCGGCCCAACAAGTCCATACCGACCCGCCAAAGAACACAAGGGATTCAAAGCTGGACCTTCAGGCTAGAGGCAAGGACACTATCCATGTCCCCAGAGACCTTTTTATTGGGTATTCCTTTGTACTTGTAGAATTGTAACTGTGTAGTCAATCTCAATAATCAATAAAACTAGTGTGCAATGCATCAATGAGGACAGAGCAGGTATATACAGTATCATCTCACCTTGGATGTTATCTGAGTTAACCTTGCAGTGTAACGAGATTCTGATAAATCCTGATAGTGCAACTGATTACATAACTATTATCAATGACAGAAAATACACCCCTGCAGAATGATATAATATGAATGATATAATATAAAGAGGAAAGTCTTAGACATGAGAGAGGTGTATTTGAGAGTGCATTATGTACAGATGTAAATAAAGGTGTTACAGTCCATAAAGAGGTGCAGAGCCTGAGTTGGAGATTAGGAGTTAGCAGCTTTAGAGATATTTCATGTGCAGATGCCTACATCCTATTCTGATAACTCAATGCACAAGTGTCAGCATCAGCTTAAAGCACAAGATAAAGCAAATCCAAAGTAAACTCGTATTCTTGTGGGTCTTAATTTTTGTAAAAGGATGGCCCTATTCGGAAGTATTTAAACTGTGAATATATACCAGTCAGGAACCCAAGAGGAGCATAAGGTCATTGTCTGTACCTGGAAACATTTCAAATGATGTGTGAGACCCAGTGACAAGACGGAAATAATAGACAAACAACAAGCGGCTGGAAAATCCACCAGAAAGTGGCAAAGGTCAAGATTAAGTGCCTTTTTCTCGCAAAAATATTTAAGAATCAAAGCTACACTTGTGCACATGGCCGTGTCTGTCCCCAATTCATCCATCACACAACATGGCTGTTTGGCAGGATATTGTGACATGATTGCCCTGTAACGTCATTCTTCTCTTGTCAATATCGTCCTCACCAGTGCCAGAACTCCCCGTAAGTTGCTTTGTGGTTTTCTTTTGTTGGTATGGTGTGAAATCGGGACATGGGCAATTTGCTTACATTTGACACCAGCAAAAGTATCATCCAGACGCAACCATGTCATGAGGGGGACCACAGGGGTCATTGACTTTGTAAGCTCATTTTGAAATATCATGCATACCCTACAACGTGACCAGACCGGTCTCAGTGCCCTTGAGCGGTAATCTTTCTATCCTGGCTGGCATTCCATGATATCACTTACATTCTGCTGTATAAAATAGACCACTGCCTGCTCCATATGTACAGCAGCATCTAGACACAGAAATGATATGTTCAGAATTAGGAGTAGCTAGGAAGGCACTGTTCTCTCTGGCTCGGGAGCCAGAGGACACACACCAAAAGCAGCTTAAGACCTTAAAGGCATAGGAATGGGAGGCAATGGCCAAGTGGTATTATTGCTGGACTGTTAATTGAGAGACCCAGATAATGTCCTGGGGATCTGGTTTTGAATTCTGCCAGGGCCAATAGTGGAATTTGAATTCAATAAAAAAAACTGGAATCAAATCAATTGTCAGGAAAAGCCAATCCAGTTTACTAACATCCTTTATCTGGTCTGGTCGACATGTGACTCCACACGCACAGCAATGTGGTTGACTCTGAACTGCTCTCAGGGCAATACATTCTGGCCTACCCTGTGGTACCCTCATCCAACAAATTACAAAGAAGCAGGCAGTTCAGCCCATCAAAGCTGTACCTTGAGTCAATGAGGCCATGGCTGATCTGATAATCCCCAACCCCACCTTTCTGTCCTTTCCCTATAACCTTTGATTCACTTCCTGACTAAAAAATCTGTCCACCTCAGCCTTGAATGTATTTCGTCAATGAATTTCGAAAGCTCTCTGCGGTCAAGAATTCCACAGAATGCAAAAGACCTAAAGGTGATACGAGGAGGGAATGGTTGCAGGGAGTGGTTGCGACCTGAAATGGACTGCCTTGGTGTCTTTGAGGTTTGCAAAAGAGGGATCGAAAAATAACATGAAAGCAAAAAGAAATTGCAGGGCTAAAGGGAGAGAGCAGGGAACTAGGATTCACCGAATTTCCATTGTATGGAGCCAGCATAGACTTAAATGTCTTCAGTTCAGTCCTGTAATCATTCTATATTTGAAGAAGATTGGATAGCAATTTTGAATTCCTGTGACGACATCTCCCGTAACATCTAAGGAAGGTGCACAGACCACAGACAAATGACTCAGGTTAACTATGGACCTCAAGCCCACCTAAGAGTTTCCGCACAGACCACCCTGCTCTTTCTCCCCAACCCCTTCAAACTCAACCCTCCATGCCACTTCACTTGCAAGCACCAACTGCAACGTGAGCTTGCATTTATATAGTACCGTTAATGTGACAAAATGTGCCAAAGCTCTTCACTAGAGCACCATGTAAAATACAATTGTGACTCTTAACCACATCTTGAGATACTTTAAAATAACTTTGGTCAAAATTGTAGCTTTTAAAGAATGTCTTTGAGGAGGAAGGGAGCTGAGGAAGTGTGGGACAGATGTTCCAGGGTACACAGATATGGCAGTTGAGGGCGTAACAATGATAGAACAATTCATCAGAGATGTGTAAATAAATAAAACTGAAGAAATGAAGAAGTTCAGAGGAGGCTACAGAGAGTGACTTGAAAATAAAGGTGGAAATGTTGAAGGCAACACTAGCAAGTGAAGATTAGCAATGAGATCCAACTTGCTAGTGACCACTTTGAGGCTGGGTGAGGTAGAGAGAATATTTCCATCCTGATTGAAGTGACGCTGTCACGTCCTGAGCAAAGGCCAGGCGTGATCTTAAAGGAGTGTTGCATTGTCACAGGAACAATTTAACAAAGGAGATGTCTGCCTGATACCATTCAAAGCACAGGAGGGGAGTTTTCTTTGAAATATCCATGTTATTTGAAGGACAAAGTCCATTGGGACATTGAGCTTTGAATGGTTCACTCTTAACTCCAATGGGATTCTTTTTGCTGACAAATACCTGTCCAATTTCCTCTTAATTGACTGATATTCAGCATAAACACAATACTTGCATTTAAGATGCCCACACAGACATTTTGACATACATTGACTGCTGTGGCAGCTATTTTTGACCAGGTTTCAATGGGCAGAAACAGAGCGAGTACATGATGTGTTTTGGTGCTCTATGTAGGTTTGAAAGAACGATGGCCATGCACTGTGAGAACCTGCAAGTAATGTTGTGGCATCGTTATGTTGTAGTGGGGGAGTGGGCTGGCTGGGTCTTAATCGGGGGTGTCACCCAAAGGACAGCACTTTTGACAACACAGTCCTTCCCTCAGTCAAACCTGCAGCATTGTCAGTCTGAGGTTACCTGCTCAAGTCCTGCCTTGGGGAAAACCAAATGCATATACATTTATCACTGAGGTGACAGTACTGCCCAACTGTCACTTCAAAAATCAGAGGACAAAACCAAAATACCTCAGATGTTCCGGAGGTCTGCCCTCTGTAACATTCAAAATCAGTTCAGGGAATTTCCCAAATGGCTAGAAACATTGGAAGGGCACTGGTACAGAGGATCAAATAAGTGGGTATAGGCAATTCAGCCGCACAAATCTGGTCCACCATGCTGGATTATAGCTGCCATTTAGCTCAAAGCCAACCTGTGCTATCTCCAGGTCCTTCAATGTCATTAATAACTAGAGATCCATCAATCTCTGTCTTGAACTGACTGATTGACAAATTGTCCACAGGATTCTGGACAGGAGGATTCCAAAAGTTAACACCCTCTGAGTTATCTCAGGCCTAATTGGTTTGCCTTTTATTCTGAGATGGTATCCCTCAGTGTTAAAGCGAAATATTCTTTCTGCACCTACTCTGCCTATCTCATTCAAAACTTTGTAGCTTTCCATGAGATCATAGGTTTAATAGAATTCTCATTCTTCTGAACATCAGGGAATCCAGACTCAGTATCCTCAATCTGTCCTCAATACACAGCCATACCATCCTCGGCCATCAGTCTGGTGAATTTCTGCTGTACTCTCATCATAGTCAGTGCACCCTTTCTCAGGTAAGGGGACAAGAAGGACATGCAAAGAGCTAAAAATATTCAGCTGCCCATTTTCACGACAATATCTAAATGTTCAAGGGTACATGCAAGAAGTGACTGAGGGGCTAATCTAATGTCAGACTTTATTTCAAGTAGACTAGACTATACAGGTTAAAAAATGGAAAATGCAGCCTATAGAGAGTCTTAGTCAGATTAGCGTGGTGCTGGAAAAGCACAACAGGTCAGGCAGCATCCAAGGAAGATCGACGTTTCAGGGCTTTTGCCTGAAACCTCGATCTTCCTGCTCCTCGGATGCTGCCTGACCTGTTGTGCTTTTCCAGCACCACTCTAATCTAGACTCTGATTTCCAGCAACTGCAGTCCTCATTTTTGCTTAGCCTTAATCAGATATCAGCTGGAGTAATGTGGTTAGTTCTACGTAGCACACACTCAAGAATAAGAAGGGTCACTGGATTCGAAACGTTAACTCTGTTTCTCTCTTCAGAGATTCAGTAGACCTGTTGAGTTTCACCAGCAATTTGTGTTTTTCATTACACACCTTGAGAAAGTGATTTTCACCTTTGGAACAGCACGGCAGAAAAACTCTGAGATTTGGAGGAGGAAGTCAGAAAAACAAAGTACATCCATTTGGCTGGCTTTCCTTAGAAGAATAGAAGGCTGAGGGGTGATTTGAGACTTTAAAAATGGATGCAGGTTTGTTAAATGAGTTGGAAGGTTCGTTTTCAGATGTTTCATCACCATATTGGGTAACATCATCAGTGAGCTTCCGGATGAAGCACTGGTGGCATGGCCCACTTTCTATTTATGTGTTTAGGTTTCCTTGGATTGCTGATGTCACTTCCTGTGGTGACATCACTTCCTGAGGTGATGTTATTTCCTGTTCTTTTTCTTAGAGGGTGGTAATTGAGATCCAAGTCCATGCCTTTGTTGATAGAGTTCCAGTTGGAATGCCATGCTTCTAGGAATTCTTGTGCTTGTCTCTGTTTGGCTTGTTCTAGGATGGATGTGTTGTCCCAGTTGAAGTGGTGTCCTTCCTCATCTGTATGTAAGGATACTAGTGAGAGTGTGTTATGACTTTTTGTGGCCAGTTAATGTTCATATATTCTAGTAGCTAGTTTTCTGCCTGCATGTCCAATGTAGTGTTTGTTACAATTCTTGCAAGGTATTTCGTAAATGACATTAGTTTTGCTTGTGGTCTGTATAGGGTCTTTCAAATTCATTAGCTGCTGTTTTAGCTTGTTGGTGGGTTTGTGGGCTAGAATGTTATTTCAACCAGCCACCACACACTGAAGCACAGAGGAACTATGCAGAGCAGAGGAAAATCACCTATACAGTGTATTCAAAAGGAATGGGTACCCAATGAACACAGTCCACTGATTACTCAGCAACAAACCCAAACAAGCAGATAAAATGCATCCAGAAATCCTAGCCACTCTCCCCTACATCAAAGACATCTCAGACATGACAGCTAGACTACTCAGACCCCTTGGCATCATGGTAGCCCACAAACCCACCAGCACACTAAAGCAGCAGCTAATGAACTTGAAAGACCCTATACAGACAACAAGCAAAACTAATGTCATTTACAAAATATCGTGTAAGGACTGTAACAAACACTACATTGGACAAACAGGCAGAAAACTAGCCACCAGGATACATAAACATCAACTAGCCACAAAGAGACATGGCCCTCTCTCACTAGTATCCTTACATACAGATGAGGAAGGACACCACTTTGACTGGGACAACACATCCATCCTAGAACAAGTCAAACAGAGACACACACAAGAATTCCTAGAAGCATGGCATTCCAACCGGAACTCTATCAACAAAGGCATTGACTTGGATCCCATTTACCACATCCTGAGAAAAAGAACAGGAAATGATATCACCATAGGAAATGACATCACCACTGAAAATGACATCACCAACCCAACGATACCCAAACATATAAATAGAAAGCGGGCTACACCACCAGTGCTTCATCTGGAGGCTCACTGAAGATGTTACCTAGTATGGTGATGAAACGTCTGAAAACGAACCTTCCAGCTCAGCGAGCAAACTACGTCCAGAACCTCAACCTGAGCTACAAATCTTCTCAAAACGTGCTAACTTTAAAAGTGGTGGTAGGCATCTACTCTCCCACAAAGCTGAACTCAGTGCTACAACTGTTGAGACAGTGTAGACAAGGTGGATTCCTTTGCTCAATTAAAGAAAAGGGATGATTTTCATGAGGTCTTCGCATGATGATAAGATGGACCGAGAGAAGATGTTTCCACTTGTGGGGATGCCAAAAACACAGAAACATCATTACTTATAAATCTAGTGTTTACATCAATGATGACACTTCAAAACTTTTTCATTGGTTAGAATGTACATGAATATGGGGGAAGGCATTGACAAAAGGCAAGCATTTCTTGTCTTTCTATTTTCTTTCCTAATAATTCAGAAGAACACTCTTTAGGCAGTGAGTGGTTAGAATATAGAACTCACCACCACACGGATAAATTAAATAGAATCGATACATCAAAGTATCTGGATAAACACAAGAAAGTGAACAGGCTAGGATCATAGAATCACCACAGTGTGGAAACAGCCCATTCAGCCCAACAAGTCCACACTGACCCTCTGAAGAGTAACCTACTCACACACATTCCTCGATTACTTGACATTTACCCCACCTAACCTACACATCCCTGAACACTATGGGCAAGTTAACGTAACCTGCACATATTTGGACTGTAGGAAGAATCCCATGCAGACATGGGGAGAATATGCAAACTCAACAGAGGTGGGAATCGAACCTAGGTCCTTGGTGCTGTGAGGGAGCAGTGCTAACCACTGAACCACCGTGCCACCCTCACTAGAAAGGATACTGACTGGTTGAAATGAAGTAGGGTCAGAGGAACATTTTGTGATGTAAATACCATTATCAGCCAGTTGGTTGTTAGGCATGTCAAATCACCTGCTTAATCGGTTGTCGCTTGTTAGTACAGAACCTTGCAATTGTAAAAAGAGGGGCATTTTAGAGCTTTTCATCTTGGAATTATCAGGATGCCAAAATTCAAAGGAAACAACAATTTAGATCAGATGAGAAAGGTGCTGATTGGTTATGAAGTTGCCATGAAACTATTGTTTCTCCATTCCTTTTAAAGTTCAAAGCTGCCCAATGCTTGGACATGTTCCTTTTGCTTGCAGAGACAGTACCTGACTGTCAAGGCCTGTAGTTTCCAGCAACAGTAAGATTGAGCCAGATTATGAGCCTGGCTGATAATCTTAGATTGGTCGTTCATGTGATTCAGAGCACACTTGGTATTGTCTGGCAAGCGTCATCCGATCACAGAATCGCAACTAGCATTCAACATCACATCTTGAGCATGGGCTGGTTAAATCCAGCTGAAGGGACATGAGGTGTCTGCTGGGTCATGTGGAAAAGCACAGAAGGAAATGTAACAGCCAGTCATGCAAAGCAAATACTGTCATGCGGATTGAGCAGATCATCCGTTTTTATTGCAACACAAGTTAAAGAAAAAAAAGATAGCCAGTACACCTGTGAGTTCTCCCTTTCAAATTAACCAAGAGATCACTTATATCTAGCTGTAGAGAGGGCATTGGATCAATGTTTGTACATTCCTCAGTGCAACTCTCAGGAATGCAGTGGAAACAGCTAACTGGATTTTGTGTTTGGGTGCTTGGTTTGGAACTTGAAGGTATGATCTTCTAATACAGAAGACAAATTGTGACCTGCTGAGTCATGATTGACCGTTCGAAAGTGATGGGGCCAATTGCAGAGCAGTACAGCGAGAGGTAATGCAGCAGCAATGCTGAATTTTTGCATCAACCTAATGCTGCTTTAGGTTCCTCTTCAGTACCCTCTGCAAAAAACAACAAGGAGCATCGGGACTTGGTTGAAAAAACCCCCCACTGTTTCTCTTTGCTCCACATGGCTGTCTCGTGGTCTGGGAACAGGAAGGTTCAGCTCAAGAGTGCAGCTATGTGCAACGTGTGGGATAGAAACTCCTGTAGCCTGACCAGGAGCAGACAGATCCCTGTGAATGACAACTGCCTTGCTCAGGTTGAGCTCTCTCACACAGACTGGGAGGAATCAGGGCTGACTGCAGCTTGTGACAGCCCACCAGGCACCAGGTGTGTCTAAGGTCTAGGCAGGGTGGAAAGAGAATGGTGCAGAGGAAGAATTGAAACTCCAGCAGCCCCACTCACCCCAATCCTGCTACCTAAGCCAAGGTGAGCGCTGTGCTCAGAACCTCACTCATGTTCTCCTAATGACCCAGGAATCCAGATTCATGGGAAGATTCACTGCTCATCCCGATCAATAACAGTTTCTTCCCTGCTGTTATTAGACTTCTGAATGGACCTCTCAAATTTCAAATTTAATTTTGGGGTGGCATGATGGCTCAGTGGTTAGCACTGCTGCCTCACAGCACCAGGGGCCCAGGTTTGATTCCCGCCTCAGGTGACTTTGTGTGGAGTTTGCACATTCTCTCCAGGTGCTCCAGTTTTGTCCCACAGCTCAGGTGAACTGGCCATTCTAAATTGCTCATCGTGTTAAGTGCATTAGTCAGAGGGAAATGGGTCTGGGTGGGTTACTCTTCGGAGGGTCGGTATGGACCTGTTGGGCTGAAGGGAGTCTAATCTAATCCAATCTCACTTGTTGTGCACTTTCCCTGCAAACGTAACATTGTTTCCCACATTCTGTTCTCCAGGTTGTTCTGCTATAATGTGCGTTTCACAAACAGACATTCACTGTAATGCGATCGATGAATTGGGGACACTGTTTCGAAAGCGCCAACTTTTAAAACATGTGTTGGCTGTACCGCGATTACATTGTCAACACTTTAAGTGCTGTTTTCAAAGCGTGATTTTTCTATAATACAGAGTTATGGAAGAACTACCTGTATTACCCAAATGCACTTTGTATGCTATGATCTGCATGTAATGCACACAAGACAAAACCTTTCACTGTATCTAGATACTTGAGACAACAATAAATCAAATCAAATCAAATCCTGGGATCAACCAGGATTGCAGCAGATGTCAGGGACAGACTTAGATGTGATTTCCTCCTTGTCTTCTCAAGGCTGAGTAATGCCCAGGTTTGATGTAAAACCATTGGGTTGGATTTAACGGAGATCACCGTCTTGGGCTAGTTGGAGGCAAGTCATCATAATTGTGGGCCATTCATCCCATTCCTGCTGATGGAAAAATGGGTGCATAAGGTCTGTGGTGGGGAAGGGCTGATTCCCCTCATGGTGAGACTGAGAACTGGTGGTTGTGAGGGCAAGGAGGGGGTGGTGCACAAAATTCCACAATAATTCCCATTTGGAACAGAAGTGAGGTGAGATTTCCTTTCTTTCGGAGGGTCATGAACTTTGGAAGGTCTCATTCTTCAGGGGAAGTGCTGACTGGGCCATTAACCATCTTGCAGACTGGGCTATTTTTGATCTGGAAAGGAACCGGGAGTTATTGGAGATTGGAGGGAGGGGGGGAGGAAAATGGAACGTAGAACATAGAACGTTACAGCGCAGTACAGGCCCTTGACCCTCAATGTTGCGCCAACCTGTGAAAATAATCTGATGTCCATCTAATCTACACTATCCCGTTCTCATCCATATTGCCTATCCAATGCCCATTTAAATGCCCTTAACATTGGCAAGTCTACTACGGTTGCAGGCAGGCCATTCCACGCCCCTACTCCTCTCTGAGTAAAGAAACTTATCCCTAATATCTGTCCTAAATCTATCACCCCTTAATTTAAAGCTGTGTCCCCTCGTGTTAGCCTTCACCATCTAAGGAAAAAGGCTCTCACTGTCCACTCTATCTAACTCTCTGATTATCTTATACGTCTCCATTAAGTCACCTCTCAACCTCTCAACCTTCTTCTCTCCAACGAAAACAGCCTTAGTTCCCTCAGCCTTTCCTTGTAAGACCTTCCTTCCATACCAGGCAACATCCTAGCAATTCTCCTCTGAACCCTTTCTAAAGCTTCCACATCCTTCCTAAAGTGCGGTGACCAGAACTGTATGCAATACCACCAAGTGCGGCCTCACCAGAGTTTTGTACAGCTGCAGCATGACCTCATGGCCCTGAAACCCAATCCCTCTACCAATAAATGCCAACACACCAAAGGCCTTGTTGCAATCTGTAAGAATCTGAGGTGGTTC
Organism: Chiloscyllium plagiosum; assembly: GCF_004010195.1. NCBI lineage: Eukaryota > Metazoa > Chordata > Chondrichthyes > Orectolobiformes > Hemiscylliidae > Chiloscyllium > Chiloscyllium plagiosum. The sequence continues at coordinate 48,337,792 of NC_057731.1, read as the reverse complement.
ACAAGGCGAGATCTCTCTGTTGATCTACACTACCAAGAATTTTACAGTTAGCACAGTACTCTGCATTCCTTTTACTTCTCCCAAAGTGAACTACCTCACACTTTTCTGCATTAAACTCTATTTGCCACTTCTCAGCCCAGCTCTACATCTTATCTATGTCCCCCTGTAACTTACAACATCCTTCAACACTATCCACAACTCTGCCTACCTTAGTGTCATCGGCAAATTTTCTAACCCATCCTTCTATGTGCACATCCAGATCATTTACAAAAATGACTAACACCAGTGGCCCCAAAGCAGATCCTTGCAGCACACCACTGGTAACTGAGCTCCAGGATGAAGATTTCCCATTAACCACCATCTTCTTTCAGCTAGCCAATTTCTGATTCAAACTGCTAAATCACCTTCATTCCCGAAACTCCCGTCAGGAGTATTTTGTGCAATAGCCTATCACGTGGAACCTTATCAAACACCTTGTTGAAGTCCACGTACCCCACGTCAACCGCTTTACCTTCATTCATCTGTTTTGTCACCTTCTCGAAGAACTCAATAAGGTTAGTGAGGCACGATCTACCCTTCACAAAACCGTGTTGACTATCCCTAATCAAAATTAAAAATCACACAACACCAGGTTATAGTACACCAGGTTTAATTGGAAGCACACTAGCTTTCGGAGCATCGCTCCTTCATCAGATGGTAGTGGACGCTCCAAAAGCTAGTGTGCTTCCAAATAAACCTGGTGGACTATAACCTGGTGTTGTGTGATTTTTAACTTTGTACACTCCAGTCCAAAACTGGCATCTCCAAATCATCCCTATTCAAATTATTCCTTTCCAGATGATTATAAATCCTATCTCTTATAAGCTTTTCCAACACCTTACCCACAAGCGAAGTAAGGCTCACTGATCTATAATACTAGGGTTGTCCCGACTCCCCCTCTTCAATAAGGGAACAACATTTGCTATCCTCCAGTCTTCTGGCACTACTCCTATAGACAATAATGACATAAAGATCAAAGCCAAAGGCTCTGCAATCTCCTCCCTGGCTTCCCAGAGAACCCAAGGATAAATCCCATCCAACCCAGGGGTCTTATCTATTTTCAGATCTTCCAAAATTGTTAAAACCTCCTCTTTGTCAACCTCAATCCCATCTAATCTAGTCGCCTGTATCTCTGTATTCTCACTAGTATTGCCCATTTCCTTGATCCTATCCGCCAACAACTTCTCATGTCCCCTCCTGGCTCTTCTTAACCCTGTCTTCAGATCTTTCCTGGCTAACATATAACTCTCAAGCTCCCTAACTGAGCCTTCACACCTCATCCTCACATAAACCTTCTTCTTCCTCTTGACAAGAGCTTCAAATCCTTTAGTAAACCATGGCTCCCTCTCTTGACAACTACCTCCCTACCTGAAAGGTATACACTTACCAAGGACCTGCAGTAGCTGTTCCTTGAATCAGCTCCACATTTCAAGTGTGTCCCTCCCCTGCAGTTTCCTTCCCATCCTACACATCCTAAATCTTGCCTAATCACATCATAATTGCCTTTCCCCCAGTTATACCTCTTTCCCTGTGGTATATAACAATCCCTGACCATTGCTATTGTAAACATAACTGAATTATGGTCACTATCGCCAAAGTGCTCACCTACCTCCAAATCTAACACCTGGCCGGGTACATTCCCCAGTACGAAATCTAGTGTGGCCTCGCCCCTTGTTGGCCTGTCTACACACTGTGTCAGAAAACCCTCTGCATACATTGAACAAAAACTGACCCATCTAAACTACCTGAACTATTGTATACCCAATCAATATTGGTTAAGTTAAAGTCCCCCATAACAACTACCCTATTACTCTCGCTCCTATCGAGAATCATCTTTGCTCTCCTTTCCTCTACATCCCTGGAACAATTCGGAGGACTGGAGAAAACTTCCAACAGGGTGACCTCTCCTTTCCTGTTTCTAACCTCAGCCTAAACTACCTCAGTGGATGAGTCCTCAAATGTTCTCTCAGCTGCTGTAATATTACCCTTGATTAACAATGCCACATCCCCACCTCTTTTACCATCTTCTCAGTTCTTGCTGAAATATCTAAAACCCGGAATCTGCCACAACCATTCCTGTCCCTCCTCTAACCATGCCTCTGAAATGGCCACAACATCAAAATCCCAGGTACAAACCCATGCTGCAAGTTCACCCACCTTATTCTGGATGCTCCTGGCATTGAAGTACACACATTTCAAATTCCTGATTGCCGGTGCCCTCTCGCGACCTTGTAAACCAATCCCTGACCTCACTACCCTCAACTACCCGTATATTGGAACTACAGTTCAGATTCCCAGCCCCCTGCTGCATTAGTTTAAACCCTCCCCCCCCCCACCGAAGAGCATTAGCAAATTTCCCCTCCTCAGGATATTGGTATGCTTCTGGTTCAGGTGAAGACCATCCTGTTTGTAGAGGTCCCACCTTCCCCAGAAAGAGCTCCAATCATCCAAGAGTCCAATACCCTCCCTCCTGCACCATCCCTGCAGCCACGTGTTCAGCTCCGCTCTCTTCCTGTTCCTCACTTCACTAGCACCTGGCACGGGCAACAAACCAGAGATAACAACTCTGTACGTTCTAGCTCTAAGCTTCCACCCTAGCTCCCTGAATTTCCCCCTTAGATCCCCAGCTTTCTTCCTACCTATGTCCTTGGTGCCCATGTGGAACACGACTTGGAGCTGCTCCCCCACCCCTCAAGGATCTTGAAAACGTGATCAGAGACATCACAAACCCTGCACCTGGGAGGCGACATACCAACCGTGAGTCTCTCTCCTTCCCACAGAACCTCATGTCTGTCCCCTAGCAATGGAATCCCCAATGATGAAAACTCTGCTCCTCTCCCCCCTTCCCTTCTGAGCAACAAGGACAGACTCTATGCCAGAGACCTGTCTTATACCTAGTATATACTTGTTGTTGAGGGGAACCCTGCTCTGCCTGCCTAACCCATCTGCCTTCTTCACTATGGAGTCGAGACAACAGTGGCAGAAAAGACTCAAGGGGCTGAATAGCTTAATCCTTCTCACATTTCACCTGCTCTGATAGAGTCTCCTCTCCAGCTCTGTCTGACTGCTTCGGTTGTCCATTTGATGAAAATTTAGATTAAATGGCTTGGCATTTTCCATATGACCCTCACCAATTCTTTAGTAAGATTTAGGGTCTATGAGAGTTAGGGAATGGGGTTGGTGGGGGAAGCATGAGTGCATTTCCCACCCCTTCATTTTATCCATCACAGACTGGGAGGAGCTAAGAAACAAAGCATGGGAGACATGATCATCTCCATTGAGTTTCCCCATCCAGTCCTCCAAGGCAGCAGCCAGCTAAATACTGATGCCAACAGCTGAACTCAGGGAGAGGCACGGACAACATGTCTCCAAATGTCACGACAATAGCTTGAATTTACATAGCACCTTCATCGCCGTACAACATCTCACAAGAGTAGCTACCAGATAGACTCTCACACCAAGTTATGGAAGGAGACATTTGGAGAGGAGGCTCAAGGTTTCATCCACAAAAGCTCAGTTATAAAGGAGTGTCTTAAAGGAGGAGAGAGATGGGGAAGCTTTGGAAATGCATCCCAGAGCTTAGGGCCCAGGCAATTGAAAGACTAGTTGCCAATGATGAGGGATAGAAACTAGGGATAGGTAAGAGACTGGTGCTGAAGGAGCACAGAGATCTTAGAAGGTTATCATACTAAAGCAATTTTGAGTGTGTAAGAGGCAAGGTCATGAAATCAAAAGTGAGAATTTTGACTTCAAGCTGTTGCTCGGCCTTGTGTCAATTCAGATGGGTGACCACAGGGTCGATGAGTGAACCAGACTGGGTACGCATTAGGAGCAGAGTTCTGTTGACCTGGAGTTTTTGCAGAGGTCTGCTCAGAGTGGAATAGAATAATCAATTCTGCAGGTTGAAAACGTCACCTTGAGGTGACATGAGGTGGAGACAGACAATGTCACTTTGATCAAAGTAGGTGGTTTAACAGCTAGAGAGAGTGCAGGACTTGGCATCTCAGCTCAGGTCAAATGAGGCACTGAAGTCATGAACGAGCACAGAAATGATTGGCTAGAATGGTTCCATTGATGAAAACAAAGAGTAGGATCATAGAGATGTACAGCACGGATACAGACCGTTCTGTCCAAGTCGTCCATGCTGACCAGATATTCCAACCTAACCGAGTCCCATTTGCCAGCACTTGGCCCATATCAATCCAAACCCTTCCTATTCATATACCAATCCAGATGCCTTTTAAATGTTGTAATTGTACCAGCTTCCACTACTTCCTCTGGCAGCTCAATCCATACGTGTACCACCCTCTGCGTGAAAAAGTTGTCCCTTAGGTCCCTTTTATATCTTTCCCCTCTCACCCTGAACCTATGCCCTCTAGTTCTGGACTCCCCCACCCCAGGGAAAAGACTTTGTCTCCTCGCCCTATCCATGCCCCTCATGATTTTATAAACCTCTATAAGGTCACCCCTCAGTCACTGACACTCCAGGGGAAACAGCTCCAGCCTGTTCAGCCTCTCCCTATAGCTCAAATCCTCCAACCCTGCCAGCATCCTTGTAAATCTTTTCTGAACCCTTTCAAGGTACTTCAGTTTTGTTGATAGATTGGAGAATTTGGGACTGTTTTTCTTCACAAGGTGGTAATAAGATCAAGTCATTCAAAATCACGAGGTACAGTATCAATAGAGAGATATGGTTTTCAACCGTGGAAAGATTGAGAGTGACAGGACAATGGATTTAAGATAATGTGAGGTAAGGTAGCCTGAGGAGAAACTTTTTCACCCAGCAAGTGGCTAGGATCTGGAATGCATTGCTTGAAATGGGGGGTGAGGCAGGTTCAAAGGAGGTTTCCCAGAAGGAATCGGATTCCTATCTGAAGAAGACAAAGCTGCTGGGAGAACAAGGAAGAGGCAGATGAAACACCTGGTGAAATGCTCACTTGGAGATCCAACACAGACATGACAGGTCGAATGGCCTCCGCCTGTGGTGTCAAAATTCAGCAGCTGGGGGGGGGCAGGTGTTCACAAAGGAGCAGAAGAAACCTCTGACTATTTTTTAAAACAAACTCCTTACCACCAACCCTGAGATCGCTGTGTTGCTCCTTCTCTCTTACTCCCGCTAATAGACAAACCTGGGACCCTTGGAAAGGCTGGGAGACCCAAAGCCCAAAATCCCAACAAATTCCGGGGTCGGGAAGTCAGTCAAGGCTGGGAGTTGGTGCCTCCCAGCAGCTAAATGTTAAACTGCAAGCTTCCTGTCCATTGTTTGGGAATATGAGCAGCACTGAGTGAGTCAGGATAAGTAAGGTGCAGTGATTGTAATGCAGTCAGCCAGCTGAAACTCATAGAATATGAGTTCCCTGACTGGGGCTGTTAATCTGGTCCAATAAGGGAGCCCTGGCTGACAGATATAAACAAGAGTTGCCTCTGAGGAAGTTGCATCAATGTCAAGGACTCTCCACACGTAAATAAAGGAAAATTGGTGACAGGATACCAGTCTTTGTGGAGTTATTTCACATGGAAAATGAAAAGGAACAAAAATGGCTTGAGTTTGGATGGTATTGAGCAGTAAAAGTGTGTTGTTCGCATAGAAACTCCATCAAGATCATAGAATGAAGGAAACTTGCATTTTTAATGACATCATTCACAACAATGAAATACTGTTGAAGTGTAGTCACTGTTTTAACATCGGTAAAATGACAGCCAATTTGCACACAGCAGGGTCCCTCAGAAAGCAATGTGATAACAGCCGTTTCACTAGGACACTGGACAGAACTCCCCTGCTCTCTTTGAGTTATGGGATCTTTTTCAATCACCTGAGAGGGAAGATGGAGCCTCAATTTTAATTTGTCACACTAAAAGACAGCACATTTGACTGTGCAAAAATTCCCTTAAAAGCTGCCCTGCAGTATCTGGCTGGAATTTACACTGGGGCCTTTGGAGTGGGATTTGAACTCACAAACCTCTGAAGCAGAGCTACAGGTGCTGGCCATTCAGAGTTGCACCAATGTGGATAGAGAGCTCGACTGTTTCTGACCAGCTGCTGGCTTCAATAAGTTGAAGTGAGGACACACAGAGGGTGCATAATCTGCTCCTTTAAGAATGTTGCAGGAAGATTGATTTATAGTGAGGAGAATGTTTTTATAGCACATCTTGAAAAGAAGGGAAATGGGATCAGTCTGCATAAGTCATCAAGAAGAGAATCACACCAACAGAGCAGCCTTTCACCAGAGACCTATATTGCACAATGAAATATTTAATGCCTTATTTAACCCATTGCCTGCTGAATAGACAACTCAACAAGGCAACCACCTATCTGATAAGGCAATGGTTTGTACTTTGCTGCAGCTCTCTGTGTTAGCTATTACTTGGTAGAGTTACCTGTCTCACTGTCAGCAATGTCATCATGATGAGATTCTCTGCTCACCATGAGATTCTCTGCTTTTGTATCACAATGTTGGGTGAGGAGTCCAGGGAACGCAACACCAATATGGTGGCCACAGGATCTTTACCTTCCAGCTGAGAGGACAGGCAGAGCCTTAGTTTAACATCTCATTTGAATGACTGCATCTCTTGACAGTGCAGCACTCTGTCAGGACTGTAAGAACAAATTACTGCAGAGGCTAGAAACTGTGCTGAAAACAAAAAGTGCTGGAGATCACAGTGGGTCAGGCAGTAACTGTGGAGAGAGAGCATGCTAACATTTCAAGTCTCCATGGGCAGTGCAGTGTCTCAGTGGTTAGCATTGCTGCCTCACAGGGCCAGGGACCTCGGTTCGATTCCAGCCTTAGGCAACTGTCTGTGTGGAGTTTGCACATTCTCCCCGTGTCTGCGTGGGTTTCCTCTGAGTGCTCCAATTTCCTCCCACAGTCCAAAGATGCGCACGTTAGGTGAAAAGGCTATGATACATTACCCATAGTGTTCAGTGTGTAGGTTAGGTGCATTAGTTAGGGGTAAATATAGGGTAGGGGGAATGGGTCTTGGTGGGTTGCTCTTCAGAGAGTCGGTGTGGACTTGTTGGGCCTGTTTCACATTGTAGGGATTCAATGACTCTTCATCAACCTGCTCTGATGAAGAGTCATCCAGACTTGAAACGTTAGCTTGCTCCCTCTCCATGGATGCTGCCTGACCTGCTGTGATCTTCAGCATTGTTTGTTCTCACTCCATCAATGGTACTCTGGGAGTGTCAGCCTGGATTATGTAACCAAGCCTCTGAAATGGGGCTTGAATTCACAGTAACTCAGAGGTACCTGTCACCCATGGAATTACTGCAATGAGAACGAGTGACTTTCTGAAGATCACTTGCAATAAAGTACATACAGGAAATCAGCGCGGTCTCTTAACATTTTCCTTGGCAGAATGAGATGAGAGAGCTTTTACATAGTGGTCACCATTTGGGTATTTTCAAATGAAATCAGCTCCAGCATTAAGATTAGAACAATGTTGTAATATTTCTAGCCAGATTTTATGCATTTGACCAGTACGGCTTCATGTCAAGATACTCCGACAATGATGCAACAAGATCAATCATGAATGAAGCAAAACAATATGACCAGGTAGTCTGTTTTTGTGCTGATGTTTGAAGGGGCAAGCACTGGTCAGGGTATTGGGGTAAAACCTCTGGTCTTCTTGATAATGGCATCATGGAATTACTTACATCCAGCCAGATGGGATTTTGGTTTCATCTGAAAGATAGCACAATCTTTCCTCAGCTCTGTACTGAAGCTCCCACGCCCTGATTTAAGCCCTGGAACAGCACCTGAACCCACACCTTTCTAAATCGGAGGCTAGTGGCTGACATCCTTTAAGGGTGAAATCTCAGGAATGGGTCTTCAACTCTGACTCAATGACATAAGCACAGCATTGATCCAGAACTGACACCTTGGGACACCTACAGCTCAGTGTGAACTCACAGGACGTCTGTAGTTTCCAACTGGATCGCAGTCACGGACAGGGACTCGGGCTAATTCCTTTTCCATGTCCCTTGGAAGAGCAGAGGCCAATTACACAACCTCCAGTGCTACCCCACCCTGGCTTGAGAGAAAATAACTCGGCACAATCCCAGGCCTCACATCTGCGATTATAAAAGTCCAGGAAGCTCAGCTCCAGCTGTTTTCGCCAAAACTGGGCCTTGAGGAATGGTATTCTGTGACTGCTCCGGTTTGATTTCTGCAAGTATTGGGAGTTCAGTCTCAGTGATATTGGAGAGGCTGTTGAGAATCACAGCACCCATCTCTCTTGGCTAACCATTAGCAATAGCTAGTCTTAGGTTACTATGCTGTAGCCACCTTGCTCAACTCACTACCAGGAATTCTAAGCCTGAAACTAGTTTACAGCAGCCAGTGTCTAATATATCACAAGAAGGTTGAGCAACGTGTGTGTCCCTGAGCTAAACAAGCCACATTCACAAAGGAATTCAACTGAAAGCTGTTTCTTCTTACAGGCTGTTCCCAAACCTTTTTACAAAATAAGCAAGATTGCCAGTTCCAAACACAGTTAAGGCTGGCCCCAACTTCGGTTTCCTTATTTCTTTATTTACCGGACCTGGGCATCACTCATTGCTCTTGGAAAGGTGGTGGCGAGCTGCCATTCATGTGCTGTGCACCCACAATGCCCTTAGGGAGGGAATTCCAGGATTTTGACCCAGTGACACTGAAGGAACGGCGATATATTTCCAAGTCAGGGTGGTGAGTGATTCAAAAGGGAACTTGTTCCCATGATCATGGGTTTGAAAAGTGCTGTCGAGTGAGCCTTGGTAAATTTCTGCAGTGTATTTGGAGAAATTAGCTGCATAAAGTTTGGTTAATTAAAAGGTTTTCAAGAAATCAAAGCCCCCAATACCCACCCACCATTCTCAATTAAATTCCTGTTGGCAAGAAGAACATCATTACAGTGTGTGGAATGAGTGGTGTTGACATTGTTAGCACCTCATTGGATGAGAAGCACTTTCATATCGCCTTAGGCCACCAAAGGATAGTGTAGGAAATAAAGAAGTTCTTGTAATTCTAAATTCTGAAAATCACGGTGGGTCAGACAGTATCTATGGAGAGAGAGAAAGCTAAATTAACCTAGCCCCATTTGCCAGCATTTGGCCCATATACCTCTAAACTCTTCCTGTTCGTGTACCCATCCAGGTGTCTTTTAAATGTTGTAATTTTACCAGCCTCCATCACTTCCTCCGGCAGCTCATTCCATACACACACCACCCTCTGCATGAAAAGGTTGCCCCTCGGGTCCGTTTTAAATCGTTCCCCTTTCACCTTAAACCTATGGCCTCTAGTTTTGTTCTCCTCTAATCTGGGGGAAAGACCTTGTCTATTCACTCTATCCATGCCCCTCATGATTTTTTAAATCTCTGTATGATCACCCCTCAGCCTCTGACACTCCAGGGAAAACAGCCCCAGCCTATTCAATCTCTCCCTGTAGTTCAAACCCTCCAACCCTGGCAACATCCTTGTAAATCTTTTTTGAAACCTTTCCCATTTCACAACATCCAGGGAGACCAGAACTGAACTCAGTACTTCCTGCAGTGGGACTTGAATTCACAACTTTCTAACTCTGAGCCAGGATAGCTGTGAACTCCAGAAAGGGCTGGAAAAGCACAGCCGGTCAGGCAGCATCCAAGGAGCAGGAGAGTTGACGTTTGGGGCATAAGCCCTTCATCAGGAATGTGGAGAGGATTGATGGGGGCTGAGAGATAAATAGGAGGGTGAGGGTGGGTGTGCAGGCTGGTAGCTAGTAAGGCGATAGGTAGATGCAGGTGGGGGGGATGATGGTGTTAGTTCGGAGGCAAGGGTGGAATAGTTGGGTGGGAAGGAAGATTGACAGGTGGGACAGTTCAAGAGAGTGGTGCTGCGTTGGAGGGTTGGATCTGGGATGAGGTGGGGGGGGAGGGGAGATGAGGAAACTGGTGAAATCAACATTTAAACAGCACAACATTCTTTATAATTTTACTTTTACTCATTTTGCACAAGTAATTGGAATAGTGTTCCGTTCTCTCTGATCTGTCCAACCCCTATCTTTTGGACGGTCAATGCAAACCAGCCATTTCAGGCGGGAGTCAAAATAGTGTTGGCACTCAAACAGCTTCCGGCCATGGAGGTGTCTTCAACAGTGCCTGTCCGAATCTCCATCCCAGCCAGTCATTTGTAAACAGAGTTTTGCAGAACAGAAGTCCTGTATCCATTACAATCTCAGCAGGGACACTGTTGCAGGCCTATTTGTAACTCAAACGCCCTGACAGTAAATCTCCCCAAGTGGACCCAGTCTCCTGTGTTCTGAATGAAACCAGACCCCCGTTCTTGTGGAATGGCAATGCTATTGTCCTTGACTTTACGCTATGTGAAAATAAAAGACTAATTTGGTCGGCGTCAATGAGGGAGAGTCAATGACCATGACTGAAGTTCAAGGTTCCCTGAAGAGAGCCAGAGGTTACTTTTTAACCGTGCTCTACACGGTTTCTCTAATCCTGCAAATGCTAATGGAGTTGTATCCTTGCCCAAAAGCAATCCTTCCTGTGTAATCCCATGTGCACCAAACCTTTTTTTTGCCAATGCACATTGCCTCGAACTTTGTACAAAGCAGGAGATGTTCAGGAAGTTGCAACCCCTTCCATACACTTGGCTGATTCCCCAGCTCAAAGAGCTAAGGCTTCTGAAGGAACATTTCCGGCTGTGCAGGTGGTCTCACAGTCTCTTTCCCCCCCCACCCCCCCCCAACACCACTACTGCTCCTGCCCCAGTGGATACTGAGGAAAGCAAGTTTGGCAACTTCTCCAGCCTGGACTTGTTCTGCTCCTGGACGATGTCTGAAACACGGAATAAAATGTGGCCTGTCCTGATAAAATAGGAAGTTATAATTGACCTGGGGTTTGGTATAGGCAATGTTCACCATTCACTGGTGGGTTACAAATCGCAGGACATATACAAGAACATGGCCCCCTCCTGACAAGCCCCACCATATTACACACCTTCTCTTTGTTCTTTTCTTCACCTTTCAGGTCTCTGGAAAGTATTAAATATCTAAGCCTTTCTGTTCTGCTGGAAGGCCATCGAGCTGAAATATTGGGGAGCCCAGAAGACCGTTGGGAGGCTGGAGAAACCTCTGTGTTGGCTATCCTTCTATCACTTCAGCATTGCTACTTATTCAGTCACAGGACGTAGGCATCACTGGCTGGGCCAGCATTTAGTGCCCATCCCAGAGGGCAATTCACTGCCAACTGCATTGCTCTGGGTCTGGAGTCTCACGTAGGTCAGACCATGTGAGGAAGACAGGTTCCTTTCCAAAACAGCATTCGTCACAAACCAAATGGGTTCTTCCCGACAATTGACACATGGCCATCATTTAAACTCTCAATTCCTGGCTTTTGATTAGATTATCATGACAGGATTTGAACCTGGATCTCTGTATGAACAGTCCGTCATAATACCACTAGACTATCACCTCCTCTTTGTGCTGTTTTGATGTTAGCAGGCCTTGCCCATTGAGGGCCTTGATCAGTGGCAGAGCTGGAAGGTTGCCCACTGGGTGAAGGGCAGAGGGAGGGGGTCCTGCACACTAGCCTCCCTCTTGGTTAATTATCCTTCCGCTACTAGCAAGCGGGCCTATGGAGTAGGGCATGAGGTCATGTCCAACTCAGCTCCTCTCTCCAACACCCTTGCTTGACCTGTTGCGTATCTCCATCATTTTCAGGTTTCATGGTCTACCCCCCCCGCCTTTCCAGGAGAAAGAAAAGCTTATCAATGTGGGGAAGGATACTGTGGAAAATGGAGACGGAAGTTAAGGAGGGCGAGAGAAAACATAGTAAAAGAGGATTTTTAAGAGGCAGATAGAGAAGTGGCAAGTTCACAGAATCATGGCATCCCTACAGTGCAGAAAGAGGCCATTCAGCCCATCAGGTCTGCATCGATCCTCTGAAGAGCATCCCACCCAGACTCACCCCATCCCTATAACCCTGCATGGAGCTTTTTTTGATACCATGGTTAATGCACCTAACTTGCACATCCCTAGACACCACAGGGCAATTTTCTTTTAGACATGCAGGTTAGGTAGCCAAGGTAAATGTTTTGTAGTGTTAACCATGGTTTTAAAAAATAGTCCATATAGGGATGCGGGGGAATGCTTTTTGGAGGGTCAGTGCAGACCCACATGGCCTCGTTCTGTACTGCAGGGCATTGTATGAAATGGCAGCACAGTCCTAGTGATGAGATGTTAAACTGAGGACCACACTATTGAAAACTCTGACTGCCTTGACCTCAATGTCGAAAATAGGTCATCATCTCATGCCACTTGCTGGGAACTTGCTGTGTACAAATTGACGGCCATGTTTCCTACGCGAGCAACTACACACCTGAAAGAACTTCATTGGCTGCAAAGTGTTTGGGGATGATGTGAAAGATATTATCTAAATTGAAGCTTTCCTCTTGAAATACTGAGCAGAAAGTGATAAATTTATGGTTGTCCCAAGCTGTCTTGCGCAGTGTTCTTGCTCTCTGAAACAGGGTTTTAGCTCTGCACAGGGAGAACAAAAATGACAAAGTCCATCTCAACGGCCTGTAAGCTGATCAATTTATGATGTTATTCTTTCCAACGAGGTATTCAGAGCAATGCTGGCAGCTGGCATTTCATTCTGAGCTCTTCCCCACACGAACTGCAAATATCCCCCAAGCCCAGCCACTGACCGTCTGCTCTTCATGTTGGATATCCGAGCCGGTGAACTGAAGGAATCCTTCCGTATGAAGCAGAGGCAGTGGAGCAGAAAGGAATTTTTTTTATTATTCATTCATGGGATGAGGGCGTTGCTGGCTAGGGAACATTTACTGCCCATCCCTAATGGCTCAGAGGGCAGTTAAGAGTCCAACACATTTGCTGTGGGTCTGGAATCACTTGTTTCTTTCCTTAAAGGACATTAGTGAACCAATGGGTTTCATGGTCATCATTAGACTCTTTCTTTGAGGTTTACATTCGATTTAAATTCCACCATCTGCTGTGGCAGGCTTTGAAGCCAGGTCTCCATTCGAGTCTCTGGATTAATAATCCAGTGATAATACCACGAGGTCATTGCCTCCCAATTCAGGGAGCAGCCCAGAAGGAATCTAATCTGTCTTTTGAGTTCCTGATGACTCTTTTCACAGCGCCAGGGACCTGGGTTTGATTCCCACCTCGGCCGACTGCCTGTATGGAGTTTGCACATAACCCCCGTGTCTGCGTGGGATTCCTCCAGGTGCTCTGGTTTCCTCCCACAGTCCAAAGATGGGCAGGTTAGGTGGGTTGGCCATTGGAAATGCAAGGTTACAGGGATAGGGTGAGGGTTAACTCTGGGTGAGATGCTCTTCAGAGGGTCGGTGTAGACTCGATGGGCCAAATGATCACTTCTGTGATTCTGTCATAGATATGATACTTTCACTCCCTGCTCTTTCTCCTTATTCCTGCACTTATTCCTCTCTCAAGCATTTGTTCAAGTGCCTCCTACCTCTTCACTTCTGTTGGGAAACTCTTTTCTGAATACGCTCCCTGGAAAGTGCATTGGGATGATTTCTTATCCGGGTGCTACGCAAATGCAAACTGTTGCATTGTGCTTTGAAGCCCGTGGGCGAGCTGGTTGACCGTTGCAAGAGAGCCTGAAGATCAAAAGCAAGTGGAGAATCTGTCAGGAATGGGACTTGCAGTCAGCTTCCCCCCCTCCCCCCTCCCCGGCACGATCCCTCTCCAGTGAAGAGTTAATATCTCCATGTCTTTGTTCTGTCTTTCTTGGCCCTGTCAGGATTGTCGGATTGTTTAGTTTAACTCCCCACTCCATGATAACGGAACAGCAGTGGAGGGTTCGGCACATGTGTCCGACTGCAATGCTATCATCAACAACATGCTGGGAAGGGTCCTGTCATTACAAACAATGAGGCTCGATTGTCAAGGGAGGACCATGCAGTGCTGGCAGAAATTAAAAGCCTTCATATCCTTACTTCCTCACCTCCCCCACAAACACCAACTCCCCCATCCTCCTTCATTTACAAAGAAGGACACAGCGAATGGTAATCCTTAATAGCAATCAGCAACATCCTCAGACAAAATAAAATCGCAATGAAGCAGGATTTTTAACTCTGCTCACCTGGAGATAGGTGGCATTTCAAGCTGCTGCTTTTCACGTGGGGGTGGGTGCAGGGTGGGGTTGGGGAGGGGGTGAGAAATACCTGGCAGCCATTGGCAGTCAGTGCTGTATTTTATTGCACAAGCTCAGGATATCCCATACTCCTTCTAAACCATTTAAAACACCATTGTGGTATTTTCCCCAGCGGCCAGTCCTGGAACCTTGTAGTATTTGCCACCTTGTGGGACTGGGTAAGGGCTGTTTGGGGTAGTTCACTGCCGCCAGTCCTCATCTGTCTTTGCTTTTATTTTGTGTGATTTGGGATAGAGGATACAGCACCTTCGAACATCTGCTGAACTGTCGCTGTTCTTAGATGTCAAGGGGGATTGTTGGATGATAGCATTGAATGGAGGCTATAGTTAAGGTGAACGGCAGGTGCCTTTCCCCTAGGGTGGGGGATTTCAAGACCAGGGGGCATATTGTTAAGGTGAGAGGAGAAAGATTTAACAAAAAGCATGAGAGGCAATATTTTTACATTGAGGGTGATTCATGTGTAGAATGAACTTCCAGAGGAAGTGGTAGATGTGAGTATAGTTATGTTTAAAAGATATTTGGATAGGTACATGAATAAGAAATATTTAAAGGGATATAGACCAAGCGCAGGCAGGTGGGACGAGTTTAGTTTGGGACAATGGTCAGCATGGACTGGTTGGACCGAAGGGTCTGTTTCTGTGCTGTATGACTCCATGACTATACCTGGTGAGGCCCAACTAGTAGAACCTTAGGGAGCTGGTCATGATACATCAACTGCTTGAATCCAATGACAGACTCTTAAACCTGAGGTCAAAAGGAAACAACCCAAGAATTGGAGGAATGGTCAACATCTTGTGAGGAACTAATATCCAGAGTTTTCATTCGACAAAATATACATGCTCCCCCCAACGAACATTGTGTTGGACAAGAATGAAGCAATACAGTGAACACACTGCTCCTGGTACCTTCTCCATTATGCACTGGGATGTCACATCCATGGGATCCTTGGGGATGGACAGTGTGTGACACTGTGGCTGCAATGTCTCTAACCCACATTCGTGTGAGGACAGTGCCCTGCTATGAGGGTCAGAGCACACTAGCATTGACAATATTATAGTTCCATCAGCTTCACACGGGCAAAATATGTGCCAGTTTATTCCACTGGTGAGGACGAAGAGAGAAACAACCCTGTCACTTGGGGACGTTCTTCCCTGTAACTTGAATGAGCTGGCTATTCCTTTATTCCCCATGATTGTTATGTGCACGCATTGAAGGAGCCGGTGTTGGACCGGGCTGGACAAAGTTAAAAATCACACAACGCCTGGTTATAGTCCAACAGGTTTATTTGGAAGGTCGTGCTTCTAAACAAACCTGTTGGACTATAGCCAGGTGTTGTATGATTTTTTAACTGTGTTCATGAATGCAGTCAGTGTTGTGTGAGACCTCAACTACAACAAATGCTTCTCTTAATGAGGTCTTATGAGAACAATTGACATGGCAACGGAAATTGCTGGAGAAACTCAGCAGGCCTGGCAGCATGTGTGGAGAGAGAGAAACAGAGTTAACGTTTCAGGTGCAATGGCCCTTTGTCAGAAATGATGGTTGCTAAGAAAAGGTTGGTATTTATGCAGATGATAGATTGGAGTGGGGGGAGGAGTAAATGATAAGTGGAGATAGAGACCAAAGAGAGAGAGAGAGAAAAACCAGTTGACAAAGGAGTGGGTGAAGGTCAGTCTGGGGGAGTCAATAGTTGCTCTTGGCAGACCTTTAGTGGCTGACAATGGGTTGTGTGTGGTAGCAGTCCACGTGTTGACAGAGCCTGGTGTGTAGGGATTGGGGTAAGGACCTGGGAGAAGATATCTCAACTGCTAACGATTGACAGTTGGAGAGCTGATGAGAAATCCTCACTGCCTCTTCCAGGGTAGTTCAATCTGGGTGTAATGAGGCTGTCTGGCCACGTCCAGAAATCAGGAGACTGAGAGATTGAAGTCCCGTCCAGCAAAACCCCTGCCATTCCAAGAACTTCCTTCTCATTTCTCACCTCAGTCTTAGCTCATTCTGGAACCTTCTCTGATTTTTCTTTGGTTTAATTATTGAAAAACAAATGCTCTATTCTAACACAGATCTAATATAGATCACTTCCCAGAATAACATAATCAAATATGGACCAATCAACCATTGGACACATTGTATCAGTTCCTTGGCTTCACATATGGATCTAACAAAACAGCGACTAGCAGTAAAGAAATGATCTTACATCTCTACAAATCATGGGTTAAGCCTTAGCTGGGGTATTATGCTTAATTCTTGATACCACACTTCAGGAAAAATGTCAAATCCAAGAATAGGATGCACAAGAGACCAGAATGACACAGAACAGTGAGAGTTAGTGGGAGAATTTAAGGAGGAGATTTTTAATTATGAATGGATTAAAGGGTTATGGGGAGAGTGGGCAGGAAGTGAGGCTGGCATATTGAATGGCGGAGCTGGCTCATGAGGTTGAGTGGCCTATTCCTGCTCCTGGTTTTTATGTCATGAAGAGTAAATAAAGCGAAACAGAGAACAAAGTTTGGACCTCTCGTATATTAGAGTTGAACCTTCTCTGCATCTTCTCTGTAGCTGTGAGACTATATTCTGCACTCTGTTTGATTACCCTGATGTAATTACGTAAGGTTTGATTTTTCTGGTTAGCATACAAAACAATACTTCTCACTGTATCTCGGTACATGTGACAATAATAAATTAAACCAAATCAAATAGCAGATATAATATAAGGAGCAAAGAGTCAGTAAGAGGAGAGTTTCTTTTGTCTTATATCGTAAGTTGTTCAGATGTAGAATACATAGTCTGAGAGGGTGTCAAAAACACATTTGGTCGTAACTTTCTAAAGAAAGCTGGATATATACTTGAAGGGAACATAATTCTTCAGACTCTAATGAAAGGGTAGGTAATGAGGTAATTTGGAGAATTCTTTCAAAGGGATCACACAAATTTCCTTCTGTGCTCTGTAATTCTGTTAGTGACTGACAAAACCAGAGAATAAAAATTTGAAATTTGAATAAGTCACAAGATGACTGAAATCCTACTCCACCCCTGAGGGAAGAAGTGAAGAAACTCAATTATCAGCTTGTAGCGTCAGACTGGGGGGTACTGCTTCAACCTGAATCCAACTCCTGGTCCTCAAGCACCCAACCTCATTAATAAAGTGATGAAATGTAAAGGGAAGGAAAAGACACAGGGTTCCAGATGAGTAAGGATGTCTCCAATGAATGGAAAAACATATGTGCAAGCTAGAATGAAGCCACAGACCAGAAATAATCATTCCTTGGAATGTCAGCTTTGGAAAAAATTGTGGTGGTTCTGAGTAAACAGTGTAAGATTCCAAAGTAGGTTTCTACACACAAACAAACATTTATTCATTCACTGGAATAGATACCGAAACAGACCTTGACTGAAAAGGAAGTCGCTATCCTTCAGAAACATGTAACACAATTAAAGCAGCCAAGATGATCTTACCCCAACTGGAAGCAGAGTGCAGATCCCATCCTCACAGATGGAGTGGAGCTCTTCAGCTATAAATTTTCTAAACCAAATAATTTTTACTACAGTCTCTGTTTCACATGGCAGTTTTGAATGGCTTCTCCGTCTTTACCGAAAACCATACAGCACGACTATGGCAAGTCATAATGTACGCTGTCATTACAAATGTATTTCTCCAAATACCCCCCTTCCCATTAAAAGGAAACACAAAGATCTGCATTTGCAGTTACATGTTTTTGGACGTACATGGTCAATGAAGAAATGCCGTGCGTGTTCCCATTGTGAAAATGGCCAATAAAACGCAGCTGCACAGCTGCTGTGGCACATGTGGCATCATGCCAGGGTAACTTCAAATTATTTTCTGCTTCTCAATCTGGGGAGACAGACTCTGTGAGCAGCTGGAAAGCTGCAAATAACCCCCAAGAATGCAGCAGAATTGACAGTCAGCTGCCTACAAAAGCAGGAAAGGGAGGACAGCTTTTGAAGGTTTATATGGATTGGGGGTAACGTGTGAACTGACGTCCCTCAAGGGGCAGTGCCAAGAGCAATGCTGTACATATGCAGGAGATGACCTGGCTATGATGGATATGGGCTGAAAATGTGTTGCTGGAAAAGCGCAGCAGGTCAGGCAGCATCCAGGGAACAGGAGAATCGACGTTTCGGGCATAAGCCCTTCTTCAGGAAT
>NC_057731.1:48304804-48319346 GCF_004010195.1 Chiloscyllium plagiosum | reverse complement strand
TGTTGTTGTGGTCTGGCGATGGAGGAGTCCAAAGACCTGCATATCCTTGGTGGAGTGGGAGGGGGAGTTGAAGTGTTGAGCCACAGGGTGGTTGGGTTGGTTGGTCCGGGTGTCCCAGAGGTGTTCTCTGAAACGCTCCGCAAGTAGGCGGCCTGTCTCCCCAATATAGAGGAGGCCACATCGGGTGCAGAGGATGCAATAGATGATGTGTGTGGTATGGCCCATAATAGCAGAGCCATAGTGTTGTGGCTATGCTATTAATCCAGTGATGTAGGTGATGGTCCAAGGGCTCTGGGTTCAAATCCCACCCTGGCAAATATTGGATTTTTATGCTCTGTTCATCAAACTGAAATTGCATGCTTGCCTAAATAGCTTTCAACCTTGAAACCATCAGTGATTATTGTTAAAACTAATTTGGTTCACTCATGTCCTACAGGGAAGGAATCTGCCATCCTTCCTTATTCTGGCCTACGCGTGATTCAAGACCCACAGCAATGTGGTTGCCACTTAACCCCCACTCTCTGGGCAATAAGTACTGACCTAGCTCACTGATGTCCTCATGCTGTAAGTACCTTTTCTAAAAAAAAAATCAAGGTTTGTAATAAACATTATGAACTCAGGAAACAGAATGCAGCTTGAAGATTTGGATCCTATATGATACTGTATTTAGCATTTGGCGTTGTTCAGAAATACAGCTGGTATGTTTGCAGGGGAACTGAACTGTGTGTTAATTATAAACTATCCAATTTTCATAAACTAGCAAATCATCCATGAAGATCACTAACTATCTCTTGTTGTTGATATTCTTCTGGAAATGCCAACAGCATAGACCACCTTCTAAAAGACACCCAGGATGTAACTAGAGAACTGCAACTTTCCTCCAGCTTCACTTGCCAGTAACCAGCCTTCACAATAACAGTGGGTGTCAAACATCTTTGCCTTGATAGATTTGTCAAAAACCTCTGCAATAGATGGCAAAGTGAGACCTCTGGATGTATGCACACTATCAGTCTCTAGGTGTTTCACTGCTCCCAAGGTATCACAGCAATAGAAGCAGGAGTAGGCCATTTGGCCCGTCGAGCCTGCCCCACCATTCATTAAGATCATGGTTGATCTAATCCAGTTTCTAGAGCTGTCAGTTTTATGATTATCACCACCCTTCCCTGCTTTTCTATTTTGCCTTTCAGGCTGGACCCAAGGGCAGCTGGAACTCCCCATCAGCAGATACTGCAACAACCTTGCACTCTTAACTACTCAAGATGATATTCACCAGGATTACATCCCAAAGCTGTATAAGCATCTCGGTAGTATTCTAGGAGCTGGTCAGCACCAAATGCCTTCGTGACCTTTGAAATCATCCAAGCAGCAATGTTGGTCTATCTACAGCAGGTGGACTGCGGTAGTTCAATGAGGCAGCTTAGCACTACCTTCTCAAGGGCAACTAGGGACAGGCTGTAAATGCTGGGTCAGCCAGCAACATCTGTATCACGAGAATGAATTAAAACAAAACTCTTCTGATGGGGTTCCTATTCCATGCTTTAATCTTGCTTCAGCTGAGATTTTGTTTAACGTTTATGTTCTGGAGCTGTCAGCTTAATTTGTTCTCTTGGAGTGAGCATCATTCCATCAAATGGCCTCAAGATTACCTTCGAGGGCTTCACATTTGAATTATTATCTTGAGCCACTTTGCAAAGATCTGTGAAGATCATGACGCTGCGCAAAGCATCTTTCTAACCATCATATAGTGTGGAATGATCAGTCAGAAGCATCATCTGACATTGCAGCAGCAACTATCTTTATAGATTTGCTTTGCCTCAGCTTCTTGCTGCTGGGGAACAGCTTTCCTCATGCTGGACATACTTCCTTTTCTTTGGTGATGTCTTCCATAGTATCTACATCCTTTACTCTGGGTTTGATCTTTCTTCTTGCCCTTTTATCAATATTTGTTCCCTTTCTTCATTGTTGTCTGCTTTCTAGATCTGGGCTGTCATCTAGAACAAAGCCTCATTCATTATTTCATTCATATCCCATAACTGATGATTGACAAACTATAGATTCCTTGAGAATAAGTTTCTCCTCTCTCAGCAGATGTGATCTCATAGCAGGATTTCTTACAATCCTACCTCAAGTGAGGTGACATTACAGTTGTCCAAACTCACAGGATTCAGTCAGATGTCTCAGTTTGATCACATAATGAGCAATATTCTCCCTCTTATCCTGAACTCGGATGGTGTACACACACTGTTCTCAGTAAAGGATTCGAAATGTGTCTTCAAGACTTTCAAAGTTTCTCCAGTCTGGTCCTCAATGAGTGCAATATAGGTTGTAGCACCCTTTAAACCACACTGAGAGCAGAATTGCAACCCTTGTTTGTTCAGGTTTTTGTTTAACTCTGTAGCTATTTTATAATTTTGCCATGAGAAAGTGGAAAAAAATTTGAATTCTGTCTCATATCACTTTTCATTTCCAAAGCTCCTGGGACTGGAAACTTCACAGAAGTTCAAAGTTATAGGCTGTTGTTCCAATTCCAATTCCCTGGAAAATTCCCATCTCAGTGATGAGGTGGGGAATAGGGATTAATGATAAATTAAAGAACAAACTATGTGATTCTAGAACTCCTGTCATGTTTGTAATTCCATCGGAACTCTTGAATGGTTGTTTAGGTAATAAATTTGGCCATTCTTACCCAACCTGGCCTATCTGTGACTCCAGACCCATGGCAACGTTGCCAATACTCAACCAGTTTCTGCGATGTCCTCAATTCAAGGGAAATTTAGGGGGGTGGGGGCATAAATACTTGCTTTGCATTTGATAGGACAGTATCAGGAAGTTCTATGATTTTTTTATTTCATCAAATGTTTAGTTTTATCTGCCAGGAATCCAGTTTGGCAAGCCCTCTCAAAGTTACCATTTGAAGTTTGTAGTTGATGGAAGTGATCAATAACATTTTGCCCTCTTTTATTCTTTGATGGGATAGGCTGTTATTGATAAATCCAGCATGGCTTGTCATTACTTTTGAACTGAGCACCTTGCTCAGCCATTTTGGAGGGAAGTTAATGGTCAACCACATTGCTGTTGGTCTGGAGTCACATGTAGGCCCAACCAGGTAAGGATGGCAGATTTCCTTCCCTGAAGGGCATCTGTAAACCAGATGGGTTTTCACGACAATTGCTGTTAGTTTTGATAGTCACTATGACTGAGAAAAATTCCAGATTTTTTAAAAAATTGAATATATTCCCACAGAGATACGACAGTCAAGAAGGCACAACAACATCTATTCTTCCTCAGGTGGCTCAGGAAATTTGGCATGTCCAAATTTGGAAATAAGGACCTCACCAACTTCTCCAGATGCACCATTGAGAGTATACGACCCCGGTGCATTATAGCCTGGTTTGGCAACTGCTCTGCCCAGGACTGAAAGGAACAACAGAAGATTGAGTGCACACCCCAGACCATCACAGAAGCCAACCTTCCATGTATGGACTCCATTTACACAGCTCACTGCCACAGAAAAGCTGTCAACATCATCAGTGACCCATCACGCCCCTTACAACCTCTTGCGTCAGGCAGAAGATACAGAAGCCTGAACACATGCACCAGCAGGTTCAGGAGCTGCTTCTTCCCAGCTGTTATTAGACTGATGAATGGCTTCTCTGCCTCAAATAATGTTGATCTTGCTAATGTTGATCTCAGTGGGCACATGCCCTGTGTAATGTAACAAGTTTGCCTCTGTCTAAGTCTTTTTGATCTGTACATCCTTGATTACTGTGATCTACCTGGACTGCTGGTAAACAAAGGTTTTCACTGCACTTCAGTACATGTGGCAATAAATCAATTAATCAATCAATTCAGTCAATAAGTTCCACCAACTGGCATAGTGGATTTGAGCCATCTCACTCTGAGTCCAACTGACAACCATAAGTTAGTTTCCAATTTTCCACATCAATGATAACCCAACCAATCAGCACCATCTTCTCATGCTGTATAAGCCAATGTCCTTTTCTTCAAGTCTGATTTCTTGAACCCCCTGGTTCTGTTGAGTGCACCCACAAAAAAGCATCACCTTCTTGCCTCCTTCTGGCTCAATGTTTAAAAATTAACATTAACTCTGCTTTCATTCCACAGATGCTGTTTGACCTGCTGAGTTTATCCAACAATTTCTGATTTTGTCCTTATTAAATCCTTTGTTTCAGTATCCATTTTCTGTTTGCTTATGTCTCCATAAGTGTGGGTTATTGCAGTTGCAACAGAGCGTTGCAGGTTGGGATTAGTAAGTAACTGATTTCTCTAGTCTTAAAAATACCGATCATCACAAATGATAATTTCGTTAGGGACAGGTTACTTTTCAAATCAAAATATTGCAGCATCACAGATGAACAGACTCCTCGAGTCTCCTAAGAGTTTTCTGTTTCATGCTATGCTATTGATGTGGTTCAATGTAAGAACCAAGCTATTGTGGCGACACCAACTATGTTTGAGAGGAAGAGAGAGAGAAAGAGAATTAACATTAAGGTGATTAACCTGTAGAATTACATCTGTGTTTGCTTTGTGTAGTATTTTTGCTCTCGATATTATGGGCTGCTTTTATCGTTCTTGACCTGAACTGCTCAGCTTTCTTCTTTTGAAGTGCTTTTTAAAATATATTTGGCAACTTAGTGACAAGTTTGGGCCCCATACTCTCTGGAGAAGTTAATGCCACAGGCAAATCCTGGAGCTTAAATGCAAACCAACACAGACATCTGCAATCCTCAGAGATTCCAAGAGAAAAAGAGTTGCATTATCCGAGACACAGATATTCCAAACTAATGTATTATGTATTGTACCATTGCCAGATGTGAATTTTTATTTGTCAAGAAAGAGCTTGTGTTTGTGCAGCACCTTCTCTAACCTCAGGATGCCTTCAATCCCTCTTGCAGCCAATAAAGGACATTTGAAATAAAGTGCTGCAATGAAGGAACTGTCACAGTAAACGTGTGTGCAGCAAGATCCAAAAAGACAGGGAAAATAGTGAAATTGGAAGTTTCAGCCCTCCCAGCCTGCCCTGCTGTTCAATATGAGGTATTTCAGGTGTTAGGTGTGATTTCCTCGAATTCCAGGAGCAGCAATTACTGTTTTATATGCTTTGGAACTTTGGAAAAAAATGTCAAAACAACAGCAGTTTTAAAAGGGAGAAGCACAGACAAAGGAAGCACATGGTGAGGTTAGTGCAGGAGAGAGAGAGAAAGAAACTGACACAACAGTGAACCTGCACAGTTACTGCCTTTGCTGTTTGAAATCATGTATCGCTGGACATCGGAGTGCATCTGGGAAAATTAACAAACAGTGAAATTCACAACTGATCTTGGAGGAACAGTTCGGTGAAGTTCACAGCACAGAATCAGACAAGTGTATTGTTTTAAGCGTGGCCTACAGAAAGTCTGCAGTGGTGTGTAGAGTGGGATTCTTTGTTGAATATATGTTTTTTGAGATATGTCTTTTGATTAAACTTAAAATATAATCCATAACTATTAATTTAACCTGGGGCCGTGCTTTGTAGAGGAATAAGATGGTGTTATTTTCTGGATCAGTAGATTGTGAAGGAGCAAAAATGACCTTTAGTAGAGTGATATGTGCTTCCTGTCAGATGTGGGAATTCAAGGAGAGTTCACGGCTTACTGTGGATTATATCTGCAATAAATACTGTTGGGTGCGAATCCTATCAGATCGAATGGATCGGTTGGAGAAACAGTTAGAGGCAATGAGGAAATTGCAACAGCAGCGTTACGTGATGGATGGCAGTTATAGGAAGGGGGGAAAGTTTCAGATACAGTCACATAGATGGGTTAACTCCAGGAAAGGTAAGAGAGGTAGGCAGCCTGTGCAGGAGCCTTCTGTGGCTATCCCCATTTCAAACAGGTATGCTGTTTTGGAAAATGTAGGGGATGGTGGATTCTCAGGGGAACGTAGTACGAACAGCCAAGTTTCTGGTATTGAGACTGGCTCTAATGCAATGAGGGGTATGTCGGCTTCCAAGAGATCAATTGTATTAGGGGATTCTCTAGTCCGAGGTACAGCCTGTGGCCAGCAGCGAAAAATCAGAATGGTGTGTTGCTTCCCTGGTGCCAGGATCAAGGATGTCTCAGAGAGGGTGCAGAATGTTCTCACGTAGGAGAGGGGCCAGCAGAAGGTCATTGTCCACATTGGAACTAACGACATTGGAAGGGAAATGGTTGAGATTCTGAAGGGAGATTGCAGAGACTTAGGCAGGAATTTAAAAAGGAAGTCTTTGAGTGTAGTAATATCTGGATTATTCACAGTGCTACGAGCTAGTGAGGGCAGGAATAGGAGGACAGAGCAGATGAATGCATGGATGAGGAGCTGGTGTATGGGAGAAGGATTCACATTTTTGGATCATTGGAATCTCTTTGAGGTAGAAGTGATCTGTACAAGAAGGACAGATTGCTCTTAAATTGGACTAACATACTGGCAGGGAGATTTGCTAGAGCTGCTCGGAAGGATTTAAACTAGTAAGGTGGCGGGGTGGGACCCAGGGAGATAGTGAGGAAAGATTTCAATCTGAGACTGGTACAGTTGAGAACAGAAGCGAGTCAAACAGTCAGGGCAGGCAGCGACAAGGTAGGACTAATAAATTAAACTGCATTTATTTCAAAGCAAGGGGCCTAACAGGGAAGGCAGATGAACTCAGGGCATGGTTAGGAACATGGGACTGGGATATCTTGGAATTACAGAAACATGGCTAAGGGATGGGCAGGACTGGCAGCTTAATGTTCCAGGATACAAGTGCTACAGGAAGGATAGAAAGGGAGGCAAGAGAGGAGGGAGAGTGGCATTTTTGATAAGGGATAGCATTACAGCTGTACTGAGGGAGGATATTCCTGGAAATACATCCAGGAAAGTTATTTGGGTGGAACTGAGAAATAAGAAAGGGATGATCACCTTATTGGGATTGTATTATAGACCCCCGAATAGTCAGAGGGAAATTGAGAAACAAACTTGTAAGGAGATTTCAGCTATCTGTAAGAATAATAGGGTAGTTATGGTAGGGGATTTTAACTTTCCAAGCATAGAAGGGGACTGCCACAGTGATAAGGGTTTAGATGGAGAGGAATTTATTAAGTATGTACAAGACAATTTCCAGATTCAGTATGTGGGTGCACCTACTAGAGAAGGTGCAAAGATTGACCTACTCTTGGGAAATAAGGCAGGACAGGTGACTGAGGTGTCAGTGGGGGAGCACTTTGGAGCCAGCAACCATAATTCCATTAGTTTTAAAATGGTGTTGGAAAAGGATAGGCCAGATCTAAAAGTTGAAGTTCTAAATTGGAGAAAGGCCAATTTTGACGGTATTAGGCAAGAACTTTCAAAAGCTGACTGGGGGCAGATGTTCGCAGGTAAAGGGACAGCTGGAAAATGGGAAGCCTTCAGAAATGAGATAACGAGAATCCAGAGAAAGTATATTCCTGTCAGGGTTAAGAAGGGCTTATGCCCGAAACGTCGATTCTCCTGTTCCCTGGATGCTGCCTGACCTGCTGCACTTTTCCAGCAACACATTTTCAGATCTGATCTCCAGCATCTGCAGACCTCACTTTCTCCTCTAGGGTGAAAGGAAAGGCTGGTAGGTATAGGGAATGCTGTATGACTAAAGAAATTGAGGGCTTGGTTAAGAATAAGAATGAAACATATGTCATGTATAGACAGGATAGGTCGAAAGAATCCTTAGAAGAGTATAAAGGCAGTAGGAGTATACTTAAGCGAGAAATCAGGAGGGCAAAAAGGGGACATGAGATAGCTTTGGCAAATAGAGTTAAGAAGAATCCAAAGGGTTTTTACAAATACATTAAGGACAAAAGGGTAACTAGGGAGAGAATAGGGCCCCTCAAAGGTCAGCAAGGCGGCCTTTGTGTGGAGCCACAGAAAATGGGGGAGATACTAAATGTGTATTTTGCATCAGTATTTACTGTGGAAAAGGATATGGAAGATATAGAATGTAAGGAAATAGATGGTGGCATCTTGAAAAATGTCCATATTACAGAGGAGGAAGTGCTGGATGTCTTGAAACACACAAAGGTGGATAAATCCCCAGGACCTGATCAGGTGTACCCTAGAACTCTGTGGGAAGCTAGGGAAGTGAGTGTTGGGCCTCTTGCTGTGATATTTGTATCATCGATAGTCACAGGTGAGGTGCCAGAAGACTGGAGATTGGCTAAGGTGGTGCCACTGTTTAAGAAGTGTGATAAGGACAAGCCAGGGAAGTATAGACCAATAGCCTGATGTTGGTGGTGGGCAAGTTATTGGAGGGAATCCTGAGGGACAAAGTGTACATGCATTTGGAAAGGCAAGGACTTATTTGGGATAGTCAACATGGCTTTGTGCATGGGAAATCATGTCTTTGATTGAGTTTTTTGAAGAAGTAACAAAGAGGATTGATGAGGGCAGAGTGGTAGATATTATCTAAATGGACTTCAATAAGGCGTTCGACAAGGTTCCCCATGGGAGACTGATTAGCAAGGCTAGATCTCATGGAATACAGGGAGAACTAGCCATTTGGATACAGAACTGGCTGAAAGGTAGAAGACAGAGGGTGGTGGTGGAGGGTTGTTTTTCAGACTGGAGACTGTGAGCAGTGTAGTGCCACAAGAATTGGTGCTGGGTCCACTACTTTTCGTCATTTATATAAATGATTTGGATGCGAGCATAAGAGGTATAGTTAGTAAGTTTGCAGATGACACCAAATTTGGAGGTATAGTGGACAGCAAGGAAGGTTACCTCAGAATACAACAGTATCTTGATCAGATGGGCCAATGGGCGGAGAAATGGTAGTTGGAGTTTAATTCAGATAAATGCAAAGTGCTGCATTTTGAGAAAGCAAATCTAATCAGAACTTAGACATTTAATGGTAAGGTCCTAGGGATTGTTACTGAAGAAAGAGACCTTGGAGTGCAGGTTCATATCGTTTTGAAAGTGGAGTCGCAGGTAGATAGGATAGCAAAGAAGGCGTTTGGTATGCTTTCCTTTATTGGTCAGAGTATTAAGTTCAGGAGTTAGGAGGTCATGTTGCGGCTGTTCAGGACATTGGTTAGGCCACTGTTGGAATATTGCGTGCAATTCTGGTCTCCTTCCTATCAGAAAGATATTGCGAAACTTGAAAGGGTTCAGAAAGAATTTACAAGGGTGTTGCCAGGGTTAGAGGATCTGAGCTATAGGGAGAGGCAGAATAAGCTGGGGCTGTTTTCCCTGGAGCATCGGAGGCTGAGGGGTGACCTTATAGAGGTTTCCAAAATTATGAGTGGCATGGATAGGATAAATAGACAAAGTCTTTTCCCTGCTGTGCGGGAGTCCAGAACTAGAGAGCATAGGTTTAGGGTGAGAGGGGAAAGATATAAAAGAGACCTAAGGAGCAACCTTTTCAGGCAAAGGGTAGTACGTGTATGGAATGAGCTGCCAGAGGAAGTGGTGGAGGCTGTTACAATTGCAACATTTAAAAGGCATTTGGATGGGTATATGAATAGGAAGGGTTTGGAGGGATATGGGATGGGTGCTGGCAGGAGGGACTAGATTGGGTTGGGATATCTAGTCAGCATGGATGGGTTGGACCAAAGGGGAGAGTTTCCATGCTGTACATCTCTATGACTTTCTGACTCTATGTTCATGGCTGATCCTCCAACTCAGTCGCCTGTTCCCACTATCTCCCCATACCCTTTGTTCCTTTTCATCCAAAGAACTAAATCTATCTCCTTCTTGAAACATTCAATAATTTGACCACAATTGTGTTCTGTAGCGGAGAATCCAATAGGATCACCACTCTCTGGGTGAAGAAATTTCTCCTCATCTCAGTCCGAATTTGCCTATCCCATATCCCTAGACTGTGACCCCTGGTGTGAACTCCCCAGTCATTGGTGATATCCTTACAATTCTCTTGTCTAGCCCTGTTTGAACTTGATTAGGTTTGTATGAGATTCGTCCTCCCCTCCATATCAGTTTTCTAAACTCCAGACAATGTTGTCCTAACCAATTTAGTCTCTCTTCATACGTCAGTCCTGCCATCCTAGGAGGCAGTCTGGTAAACCTTTGTTTCACTCCCTCCATAAGCAGAACATCCGTCCCCAGATAAGGAGACCAAAACTATACACAATACATCACGTGTGGTCTCACCAATGTACTGTACAATTGTAGCAAGACATTCCTATTCTTATACTTGAATTTCCTTGCCATGAAAGCCAACATACCATTTGCCTTCTACACCAGCTGCTGCCCCTCCATGCATCCAGGCCTCATTGCACCTCCCCAATCCCAAAGTATTACCATTCAGATAGTAATCCGGCTTCCTATATTTGCTCCACATTAGAATTCTCCTGCCATGCATTTGCCCACTCCCTCAGCCTGTCCAAACAAATATAGTATCCAAATTACCTCCAGTTACAATGTCAGTCAGCGATAAACATTAGCCAGGACACTGGGATAATTTCCTTACTATTCTTCACAATGTCCCGAGGGATCATCTCAGTCCACCACTGGGTCCTCAAGGTTTAATGACACTACCTCCAACAAGAACATCCACTGAGTACTGCACTGGGATGTCATCTCATGCTGGATTTTCTGATCAAGGGTCTATAATGATGTTAAAAGCCATGCTTCTCAATCTGAGACCTCAGCACATCTCACTGAATCAAATTTCAGAAGCTCAGTTGAACATCAGAAACCAACTTCACCACCCCACCCCCACCCACCAGCAGCCTGTTAATTGAACTTTCCAGCAAAGGGGTTTTTTTTTAAACACTTTGGTTCCTGGAGCAGGTTGGAAGACACTGTAATACAGTCAGTTCTTGTGTAACGTGATGGTTGTGTCCTTGTGCAACTCTGCATTATAGCAAAACTGCGCTTTAGAAACAGTGCTTAAAGTGTTGGCAATGTATTCGCGTTTAAAAGTTCACGCTTTAGAAACAGTGCCCCCAATTCGTCAATCGCATTACAATGAATTTGCATTGAGGAAACGTGCTTTATAGCAGAATGATCTGTAATTTTTTTTAGCCAAGAGGTATCCATTAGGTCAGTCTAGGCTATGCTAATTTCAGAAGAAGTTCAAAACTGATCATTTCTGGCTCAATCATTACACCAAAATTGTAACAATAAAAGATCAGAGAGAAAACTCTTTGTTTCTCTCAGTCTAGTTTCCATGATGCATGTATCACAATATATTCACTCAATCCCCATCCTGGCAACTTTAAAGGATATTCTTTAGCAAGAACCGAGAAGCTAGGGACGGAGCTGGGTACATTGCAGGCAAAACAGTTTTGCTCAGATCATCATCCAGATCATCTTGTTCAAGAGGGCACTCTTGTCACAACAACCTCTTGTACAAGGTGATCTCTGGCTCAGCTCAGTCCAACTGTCAATCAAAAGAACTCAGCATTGTCCGTCAGTCGAAACCAGATGCTTGCTATTTCCCAGAAAAATATCACCTCCTGACATTGAACTATTTTGATCTATTTTGAGGGATTAATTCTTTCTAATTTTTTGGATTAAGATTTATTCCTGGTTTATAGGTCATCATTGCGGTTTTGGAAAGCATACCCTTCCAACCCATGTATTCTATATTGAGTTAGTAAGAACTGTGTTGTTCATAAAAGCTTGCTAATGGTAGTGTCTAAATTGAAAAAGAAAAGACATTTAGTGAAAAGACATTTAGTGAAGCTTTTCATCTTGCACTCATCAGGACAATTCACAAGAATACCAATAAAGGAGAAAAGCAATTGCAAGAGAAGAGAGTGTTGATTGGTGCAATAACTAATGATAACTGACAGTTAATTGCCAGTCTTTGTCTAGATATCAAACCTAGCAGATTGACCTGTTTGTCAGGATTTTGCCCTGAGAAATGAACCAGCGACTGGCTGGCACCTATTTGTTTGAGCTGTGCGTATATATATTCCTTCTGTCTGAAAAGAGTAGCACCCTGTATATTAATGCCTGCAGCTTCCAGCATCACGCTGCAAGCTCAATTGGCAGGCTGAGTTTAGTTGTCAGTGTAATTCATTGCGTAGTCAGAATTAGCGAGCAAGCTCTTCTCGTACAGTATAAATGCTGTTTATCTCCTTTATTAGTATTTATTGGGAATTGTCCCAATGAGTGAAAGATGAAAAACTTCCACAAAATGTCCTTTGTTTTTAACAATGTGTGACAATATGATGGCTTTAAGAGGTGTGTTGTGTCCTGTCTTCTTTTCGAGAGATTGGAGAACAGGTGCTGAGCAGTCTATGAGAAAAGAAACAATTTGTGAAGCCATGGGTGGGTTTTTTTAAAAAGCTGGAAGAATAGAAGCTGCATTCGTGGGTGTCTACCACATCTCTCTTCACTCCAGCTGAAAGCTAGAGTTCTCTCTCCCCCCCTCTCTCTCTCTTCCTCTCTCTCTTTTTCTCTCTCTCTCCCTGCCTGTCTCTCTGTCTCTTTCTCTCTCAGAATTAATTTTTGATGTTCATTCCTCCTGAATTGGAAAACTGCATGTGAGATTATTCTGGTTCTGAATTTGCCATTTGCCAAGGGTGTGTTTATGGGATGTTACTGTATTGGAACAGTTACAGTTTACTGGTAAAATAATTTATTATTTTGTTCAGTTTTCCAATGAGAGTTAAGTTATTCCAAGTTCATTTTTCTTTTGTTGTATTTTAACTATAGTATTTGAATAAATTATGTTTCGTTTAATGTTCAGTAGTTTGACCAATTGAATTGCATCTGAAACACAGCAACTCATATTTACCTTTAAAATTCGAAAACTTGAGGGTCTAGACTACCTTGTTTATATAGTTTGAGGGTATCTTGTCTGGTCCATAACAAATTAGCAAGTTGTGCACTACCAAATACAACTCTCAGTTTATAAATTGCCAATCTCCCATATGGACAGCATAAGAAAAATGAAAAGGACCAGATAGCAACAAATGGCTTCTTGTGTCTACTCCACCATTTGATAAGGTGATGGCTAATCTTCCAACTCAACACAACATTAACTGAATTGTTATTTGCAATTAGGATGATGGTCATGCGCCCTTTGTCTGCAAGTAACCACACTGTTCCCATGTCCCTTGATTCCTGCATTGACCAATTATTTAGCAATGTCACGCTTGACTATACTCAATGACCAAGCAACCACAGCTCTTTGGATTGGAGAATTCAAAAGACTCACAACACTCTGCGTGAACAAATATCTCTAGACCATACTCCATAATGGCTGATCATACAGGCCGTAGGGTGGCCAGTATGATAGAGAACTAAATGTGTGTACGATATGTCACACAGTAAGGGAGGACGTATTGGGACAGTGTACTGAGATCTCTACTTTGCAACTATCCCTTGCTCTCCCTGACCTAACAGTCCGATGCTGATAAAGTAGATGAAGAGGGTGGCACAGTGGCTCAGTGGTTAGTACTGTTGCCTCACAGTGCCAGGGTCCCAGGTTCGATTCCAGCCTCGGGTGACTGTCTGTGTGGAGTTTGCATATTCTCCCTGTGTCTTTGTGGGTTTCCTTCCACATTCCAAAAATGTGCAGGCCAGGTGAATTGGCCATGCTAAATTGTCTATAGTGTTAGCAGCATTAGTCAGAGAGGATGGGTTACTCTTCAGAGGGTTGGTGTGGACTTGTTAGGCTGAGGGGCCTGTTTCCATGCTGTAGGTAATTTAATCTCAAGACTCATTTCCAAATACTAACATCACCAGCAATTACCATGGAATGAGTTGACTAAGGATGTGTTTATAAACTTAGGAAGGTTAACGGGATAGGGGGGTGAAATTAAACATTCACTCATTTGGCTCAATGGTTCTGTCTTCTTGTTGTTGAGTTTGTAGGTCTTGAGTTGCAATCCCACTTCAAAGAGATGTTCTGTCCATCCCAGAGTCGAACTGGAGATGTTGGTCAGTTGAGAGCTGAAGCTCAGATCCTGTCTTCTCTCCATGGTGGATGTAACCAATCCAATGACACTAACTTGCAGAAGAGATGAAGTATTCTTCCCAGTCTCCTGGTCAACATTTATCTAACACTGAAACAATCAGATTGACCCTGATTGTCCGTGAAATCGCAATCGCTCTTGGGTTTCCGTTCCCTCCAACATTTGGGCATCTGTTACAAAGTCAGCCCCACTGTTAGCATGGTGTATGTTACCACCATGTTCACCTGAACTATCTGAGATGTTTTGGGTAAAATCTACAGGCAACAATCTTTCTTAATGGGATGAGTCAATGCTCCCATGACCAAGTGAGGACCATGACATCTTTGGGAGAATTTGGTGATTGGTGGAATTTGGATTGGTGTTGGGTCACAGGGAGTGGAGAGAGTTGAATCTCACAGCAGGTGGTGTTGGGCCTTAGGGGAGAAGGACTGGTGTTGGGTCTGTGTGGGGTTGTCAGTTTTGGAAAGGGAGTATTGGGCCCAGTTTGGTGATGGAAGCGCGTTGTGTCCTGTTGATGGTGGGCCCTTGCAGTGGGCAACATTGTGGGGGCAGGGAGTGGGTGATGTGTCTGGTGTGTGAAAGGTGTTGATTCTGTTGGTGGAGAGGGA
>NC_057731.1:48291743-48304711 GCF_004010195.1 Chiloscyllium plagiosum | reverse complement strand
TAATGCACGCAGGTATACTGAAGCAGGGAATTATTTCCTTAAACAAAATCTTCACCACAGTCTCAGCAGTAGCGTTAGGAGGAGGGTAGGCTTCAATCCACTTCGAAAAGACATCAGCAATAAGCAAAACACATTTATAGCAACTCAACTCATTTCTACAACTCAATGAAGTCCAGTTGAAGGCCGAGATTGATAGATTCTTGTTGTCTAGAGGAATTAAGGGCTACGGGGAGAACGCTGGTAAGTGGAGCTGAAATGCGCATCAGCCATGATTGAATGGCGGAGTGGACTCGATGGGCCGAATGGCCTTACTTCCACTCCTATGTCTTATGGTCTTATGGTCTTATGGGTCCCGGGGTAAAGGGACTGGTGATGGTGGTGTCTCAGATGCCAGGGATCAGTGTCTGAGGGTGGTGGTGAAAGGGGTTTAGAGTATGTGCAGTTGGGAAATGTTATGTGTGTTGGGGTTTCAGTTTAACAGCCACTCAGGAGTGAGAATGAGCTATCTAATGATCTACAATTCACTGAGAAACTGTTTACTTAACCTTAATGGAACCCTTTGAATTCTCCAAATTAATTGGATGTGTTGGATGGAATCCAGATGCAGACAATTTCCTTCAGACTTACAAATGGATCATATCAAATCTGAATTTGAAAATATTCTCCACGTCGACCTTATTCTTTTAGCTCCACGTTGAGCAGATTTAGAGTTGCCTGTATCCAGCTACATCTGCTCAAGAAGATCACCATCAAGGAATGGGCAGGTGACAGCCAACAGGCCCCTGAGCTCGTGATGAACTGAGGCAAAAAAAGTGACTATTCTACACAGTGTGTGTCACAATGTAATTGACCGCGTGCACACGCATACACAAGAGATTGGTGTCTGGATTTACCCATTGAAGAACATCAATGCACTGATCAAGTTGTGTGAAACATGTCGATCTCAATAATCTTGAGAACCTCTCACTCCACCCGAGATTCATCCTTAGCCGTGGTGTAGGATCACTGTTGATCACTCTCCATGTCCAATGATGTGGCCACATCCTGGTGGCTGGCTATTTCAACAAAATCCCTTCTGTGAGGGAAAGACAGTTGTTGACAAATGAATTGCCATTGTCAGTATGTTTGCTGCTCCTCACTCAACTGTATCAATGCACAGGACACTTATATACCCTTCCAAGGAAGTGAGGTATTCAACACATTATCTTCTCTCCTCATTCCCCTCAATCTTATGGTTTCACAAAATGAACTATTCACGTGGTTAAGTGGTTAAGTCTATGATCATTAATTGCCGAGATTTTTGGATGGCCATGTTCAATCTCCATCTTACTCCTCAGGAGTTTAGTTTCCTCTCATCAGCAGCTCTCAGGTTTAGGAGACATAATCTTCCCACTCACTCTCACCACCAGCGCTAGATTCATTGCTGGAAGAAAGGGAGAAAGTGGAACCAGAGAATGATCAATGACAATGAAGACAATTATCCTAATTTGAACCAAGTCCAAGCATCAGAATTCCAGATCTTCCCATGCAAGTAGGGGCCGATGGGAGTCGAAGAATGTGACGCTGGAAAAGCACAGCTGATCAGACAGCATCCGAGGAGCAGGAGAGTCAACATTCCGAGCATAAACCCTTCATCGGGGTCCATGGGAGGATGTTACAATGTTGTGTTCAGGGAAGGTCATGTGACCTTGTCACAAACAATGGTCAAGTCATTAAGTGACACAGATGACATAATCAACCATTCATCACACAGATATTGACTCAGATAGTGGAAGAATCATGTCAGACACCAAACATGCACCTATGGCACATGATATATGTCCAACTGAAGCAACAGGTAGATCATTGCAGAATGAAGCTAGACAGCTGAGTCATTATAACTTGATTGCGTTTTTTGAGGAAATTACCGAAAAGATTGATGAGGGCAGAGCAGCAGATGCTGTTTACTTGGACTTTAGTAAAGTCTTCGACAAGATTCCGCATGGTAGACTAATTAGTAAAGTTAGGTCACATGGGATTCAGGGTGAGCCTGCCAATTGGAGACTTAATTGGTTTAACAGCAGGAGACAGAGCGTAATGGTGAGGGTTGCTTTTTGGACTGGAGGCCTGTGACCAGTGGCATTCCACAAGGATCGGTGCCAGGTCCTCTTTTGTTTATCATTTATATAAATGATTTGGACGAGAATATAGGAGGCATGGTTATTAAGTTTGCGGATGACATCAAAATTGATGGCATAGTAGACAGTGAAGAAGGTTATCTCAGATTACAAAGGGGTCCTTATCAAATGGTTCAATGGCCTGAAAAATGGCAGATGGATTTCAATCTGGATAAATGTGAGCATTGAATTTTGGTACAACAACAAGGGTAGAGTTTATACAATTAATGGTGGCGCCTTGGGTAGTGCTGTAGGACAGAGGGACCTGGAATTCAGATAAGTAATTCTTTGAAGTTTACGTCACATATAGACAGGGTGGTTAAAAAGGCATTTAGTATACTTGCCTTCATTGCTCAGGCCTTTGAGTTTAGGAGTTGGGACGTCATGTGTGAGGTTATACAGGACATTGGTAAGGCCTCTTCTGGAATACTGTGACCAGTTCTGGTCGCCCAGTTATAGGAAGGATATTATGAAGCTGGAGACGGTTCAGAAGAGGTTTGCCAGGATGTTACCGGGTATGGAGCGTTTGAGTTATAAAGAAAGGCTAGATAGGCTGGGACTTTTTTCACAGGAGCATAGGAGATTGAGAGGAGACCTGATAGAGGTTTATAAAATACTGAGGGGTATAGATAGAGTTAATGGTAGTTGTCTTTTCCTTAAGATTGGGGATTTCAAGATGAGAGGGAACATTTTTAAGGTGAGAGGAGAAAGTTTGAAAAAAGACATAAGGGGCAAGGTTTTTACACAGAGGGTGGTTTGCATGTGGAATGAACTTACTGAGAAAGTAGTGGATTCAGGTACAATTACAACATTTAAAAGCCATTTGGAAAATTACATGAATAGGAAAGGTTTGGAGGGATATGGGCCTGAAGCAGGCAGATGGGACTAGTTTAATTTGAGATTATGTTCGGCATGGACTGGTTGGACCAAAGGGTCTGTTTTCATACTGTATGACTATATGACTCTATAATAACTACGTAAGGATTAGAGCCAGTCATGTTTCATGCTCAACAAAGGATTATCTTAATGTGTAGAGATAATGTAGCTGTGATCATCTTCATAATGTTCAACAGAATACGATTTTCTGTTCTTCGAAAGGAAAAAAGAGATGTTGTATTATACAAACCTCAGTGAGGCACTGCATTTTTAATGCAGACAGATAACGTCATGACATGCAATACACTCATAAAAAGGTCTCCATCTTACTTTCAGTGGTCAGTTTGATCATACAGTTCAGTTCAGGCAACCAAATGGTTACGCATTGAATAATGCAACAGCAACGTAAATAATTATAGAACTGAGATTGTATATAAAGTCCAACTTTTAATAACAATGTTATTGATAAATTTTAAAACATATGTCTCAACAAAAACCCAGTCTTTGTGATATATTTTACACTGGCTAACATATAGAAAAACTGCATCATGTCAGTGAGTACCATATACTGTACTACTGAAGCAACTCAACAATGGTCCTTCAACATTAGAGTGGTGCTGGAAAAGCACAGCAGGGCAGGCAGCATCCGAGGAGGAATTCCTGATGAAGGGCTCCTGCCTGAAAGGTTGATTTTCCTGCTCCATGGATGTTGCCTGACCTGCTGTGATTTTCCAGCATCACTCTAATCTTGACTCCAGCATCTGCAGCCCTCACTTTCGCCTAATGGTCCTTCAACAGTCCTACCTAAACCCAGAGCCCGCACCCCCAGGAAGACAAGGGCAGCAGATGCCTGGGAACACCACCAATTGCAAGTTCCCTTCCAAGCCATACATTATTCTAATTTGGAAATAGGTTGCCATTCCTTTAGTGTTACTGGGTCAACATTCTGGAATTCTCTCTCTTGCAGCTCTGTCCCACTCAGGGCCACTTTGAGGTGGGCAATAACTGTCTTGTCAGCAATGCTGAGACCTCATGAGTGAATTACAATGAATGATGAGCAAGGAATCGAGTTCTGATAATTGATTGTTGTGTTCTGTTCAGAGGAAGAGAAGATATAAATAGTATGCTGTAATTTGAATCAGAGAATGCAATGATTTTTAAAAGGGATAGTATGATAAATCTTACCTTTCTAACTTCAACAGAAAATCAGTGAAGTGCTGATGGACAGCTGAGGTAAGTCATGTGTTATGACTTGAGATGATATTACTCCTGGGTAATTCAGATCCCACACTGAAACCTGGATTGATAGATAATATTCTTATTTGTTTTAGCCAAGTGATCTGTCACTGAAACATTAGCATGCAATGCTTTAATAATAAAACAGAAGTTCATTAATAAAAGAGATGAAGATAAAATAGAATAAACTAAATTATCCATTTATAATACAAATTCAAATAATTTTTAAACATGCAGCAAAAGTATAATCCTATTAATCTTAAAACACACTTTCATTAAATGAAAAGAAAAACAACAACTTCTGTACAGTACCAATTTACACATTTCGTACAGCACACAAAAACACAACTTGAATAGCACCTACCACTCAGAAAACACTACTCACACCAAGTCCCTATCTCTAACACCTCAGTAGGTTTAACACACATTTGACTTCAGCAGACTGGAAATGCATTAACTTCTTCCTAGAGGTATAATGCACCTGAGCTTAAACATATTCAGCTTTAAGTAAGCTCTTCAAGGTTTTATCCTAACACTTTTGAACACTAATTCTTCACTCTGAGATAATCTGGTTCACTATTTCATTCCTTTCTCAGGAGCACTGAGAAGTCAAGTCTTTCAAGGACATTATAAAACTGCTCGAAGTAAAGCTAGGAAGAGATCTCCGTTTCTGAACTATAGATGCTTTTCATTTAAAATCTTTCTGAAATTTCCAACAGACATTGAGGACCCATTATTTACCAAATGGAGTCACAAAACCAGCTGAGGTAAATGGAAATCCATAGTGATGCACAAAGAAATCATTAGTCGTCATGCAAGGCCTCAAAGGCTGCTTTGAAATAAATCACCATAGCTGCAGCAATATGAAACATTAATCGTTAAGTTCAAACAGACAGCAAATCCACATTTTACTAACTCAAAAACCAGAAACTCAAACTTAACAATAAATGAGATTAAAGATGTATATTAATCACTTAGTTAATATCACACGTGGCAGATGCTGGAGATATAGGCTCAAATCCGCTATGGAGCTACAATCCCTGTCAGATGAAGGGAGTACTTTTACACTGTTGACCCATGATTCAGCTCCACATATAAGTCCAGGACTCTCATCCTGGCCTCTTCAGAAATGTATAACATGCCTGAGATTGATAGGGAGGTGTTGGACTAGGGTGGACAAGGTCAGTAGTCAGATGACACCAGGTTATAGTCCAACAGGTTTATTCGAAATCACAAGCTTTCGGAGCACTGCCCCTTTGTCAGGTGAAGTGAGAGAGAGAGGCACAGAGATCAATGGGCACAGAGATCAAAAGATCATACAAATGATGTGGCTGGAATGTTGACAGGCCGAATAATAGGTGAAAAATGTGTTGCTGGAAAAGTGCAGCAGGTCAGGCAGCATCCAAGGAGCAGGAGAATCGATGTTTCGGGCATAAACTCTTCTTCAGGAATATGCTTCAGGCTTATGCCTGAAATGTCGATTGTCCTGTTCCCTGGATGCTGCCTGACCTGCTGCGCCTTTTCAGCAACACATTTTTCAGCTCTGATCTCCAGCATCTGCAGTCCTCACTTTCTCCTAGGCCGCATAATAGGTCTCTGCAACTTCAGTCCCAATGAATCAGATCCCCACAGAGCATTGTGCCCAGCTGGGACTGTATGACCCATCTCCAGCTACTCAGAGAGTGGAAGACTTGACTTTGAAAAAAAGGGAGTAGGTTTTAAGGGGTAGCTGAAAGGAGGAGAGAGAGGCAGCAGACAGAGAGGTTTGGAGACCATCAAATCTTCTGGTTTGATCAAAATGAACACACGGTCACTAGTAAAGACTGGAGAATGCTGGGGACTGACAGCAATAATTGGAGTTTGAGATCTCCATTTCTGTACAGCTTAGAACCATAGACCATAGCATCTCTACAGTGTAGAAACAGGCCCTTCGGCCCAACAGGTCCACACCAACCCTCTGAAAAGTATCCTACCTGAACCCATTCCCCTAACCTATTACTTTACGTTTACTAAATTCCTGAATTCCTGAAGAAGGGCTCCGGCGCGAAATGTCGATTTTCCTCAGATGCTGTCTGACCTGCTGTGCTTTTCCAGCAACACACTGTTTACTCTACATTTACCCCTAACTAGCACATCCCTGAACACTATGTGCAATTTAACATTGCCAATTCACCTAACCTGTACATCTTGTGCAGGCTAATTATCTGCAGAGATTTTCCAATGCAGCATTATGCTTATAAGCATCATAATTCACTGTTCCATTAAACTCCAGAGATTAAGTTGATCATATTTCACATTTTGGAAGGTTCCTGAAGTAACAAATTAGTTCAAACACAGTCGTCTCCACTGGGGCCTGTATCTGCCAGCGCACGGCATGCGACAATGAAATCTGAACAACCACGTACCTAATTCTACCATAAAATTCCAATCCCCATTACCACTTAACTTCCATCACATTAAGGAGGCAAGCCAAACAAAATCTTTATCCAACCCTAACATTTCTTGGCAAACTAATTAGACATTTATCTAGTTTCAATTTTGCTGCAAGTTAAGTGTTCTAAGCTCATAATGCCTTGAAAGGTGATGCATGCCATCAATCATTCAGAGGCAGTTGTAGGGGTAAGGAAACCATCCCCCCACCTCCATTCCATAACGGCCACCGCCTCTTGGCTGAAGTTGGTCTCAGGCCAGCCATTGTGTTGATCCAAGTGCTTTCTGCAGATGGTGTGCACTTCTGTATCCATTGAAAGCTTAACATTGCAGAGAAAGGCCAATCAAATGGCGCATTTTTTCAATACAGCAATCACATCATTAGGGGGAGGACAGGGTGATCAGGAGAGTGGATGAAGGGAAGACCTAATCTCTGTAAGCAATCACACTGTCCTGTGCCCCTACCATTCTAAATGTGCTGGATTTAAAACAGACATAGCAATTGCCACAAAACTGTTCACCCATCAGGCTCTGGGCCATCAGCTGCAGAACTGTATTCAACCACAATCTGTAACCTCATGGACTGACAAAGTGCAACTCCACGTGTAGTGATTGGAACAAGGTCAGCTAAGTAGATATGAGTTCCCAGATTGGGGATGTTAGTCCAGTCCAATCAGGGAGCCCTGACTGACAGATATGAACAGGAGTGTTTGAGGTTCTGTTCTTTCTGAGAGCTCACTCTGAGGGAGCTGGATCAGTGTCAAGGAATCTCCACGCATAAATAAAGGGTGACTTGGTGACAGGATATCAACTTATTTCACCATCATTTGTAGCAAGGCTGGGGTCAAACCTTGAGAGTGTAGGAATGTCAGGAGTAGTGTCAGGCATCCCTAAAAATGAGGGATAGTCCCAAACAGGACTCCTTGTATACTAAAACTCAAAAGGAGACCAGTGATGGGGCTCAGCATTCCCACAACCAATACACCAGATCTGCAGCCTGCCACATCCAATTAAATAATGATCTCCAATCTCAAAGATGGGAGGATTTGATTTGATTTGATTTATTGTAGTCACGTGTGCCTAAGTTCAGTGAAAAGCATTGTTTGTGAGCAGCACAGGCAGATCATAGTAAGCATGGACATACAGATTATAGAGAGCTTAGACAGAGTGAGGCATCCAGGTTACAACGCACAGGGGGTGCATGACGCAAGATCAGCATTAACAGGATCAACATTATTTGAAGTTGGAGAACCCATTCATCAGTCTAATAACAACCAGGAAGAAGCTGTTCCTGAACCTGCTGGTGTGTGTGTTCAGGCTTCTGTATCTTCTGCCTGACTGATGAGGTTGTAGGAGATCATTACTCAGGTGTGAAGAATCTTTGATGATGTTAGCAGCCTTTCCGTGGCAGCGAGTCTTGTTCATGGAGTCCATAGATGTAAGGTTGGCTTTCGTGATGGTCTGGGCTATGCACACTACCTTCTGTAGTTTCTTACAGTCCTGGGCAGAGTGGGAGCCATACCAGACCGTCATGCTCAACACATCTATTCAAAATCACATCATCCTTCACTGATTTCGAAGCTCCTTGGATGCTGCCTGAACTGCTGTGCTCTTCTAGCACCACTAATCTAGCCCTAGATATCAAGGCTACTTTTGATGAAGTGTGGTATTCAGGAGCCCTGGCAAAACTAGAATCAATGGGAAACATGGAGAAGACGCTCTGATGGTTAGAGATTGAATTAGTGCAAAGGAAAATAATTGTGGTCCTTGAAGGTCTGTCATCTCAGCTCCAGGATATCTCTGCAGAAGTTCCTCAGGACGGTGTCCCAGGACCAACCATCTTCAGTTGCTTCATCAATGACCTTCATAAGGTCAGAAGTGGGGATGTTTGCAGATGTTTGTCCAATGTCTGTTATCATTCCCGAGATACTGAAGAGGTCCATACCCATGTGTAGCAAAGACTTGAAAACATGTAGGCTTAAGCTGTTAAGGGCTAAATAATATTAGCATCACACAACTACCTCTTCCAACAACGGAGAATCCAATCATCTCTCCTTGACATTCAATGGCATTCCCATCAGTAAATCCCCCACAAATTCAACATCCTTCGGTTATCATTGACCAGAAACTGAACAGGACTAGCCACTTGCAGTTACAAAAGCAGCTGGGGATTCTGCAATGATTAGCTCACCTCTTGACTTCCAAAACCCTGTCCACCGTCTACAAGGAACAAGTGAGGAGCATGATGGAATACTCCCCGCTTGCCTGGATGGATGCAGCTCCAACAATACTCAAGAAGCTTGACTCCATCCAGAACAAAGCAGTCAGCTTGATTGGCATCACATTCACTCCCTCCACCACCGACACTCAGTAACAATGATGTGTTCCATCTACAAGATGCACTGCAATATCTCACAAATAATCCACTGACAACACCTGCCAAATGTGTAACCACTTCCATCTAGGACAAGGGCAGCAGATACAAGGGAATGCCACCACCTGCAAGTTCCCCTCCAAGCCACTCACAATCCTGACTTGGAAATATATCTCCGTTTCTTCACTGCCGCTGGAAACAACCTCACTGTCCTGTGGCCAACCACCACAATTCCCCCTCCCACTCCACCAAGGCCATTCCCTGAGGGCTTCTTCAACCAGTCTAACTGATCCAGGTCCCTCAGCTACCTCTGGCCACTGAGGTTACCAAGGAGTCATTTCTCATTGTACTCGCAGAATGTTTCAGGGAACATCTCCTGGGACACAAGCACAAAACAACCCACCGCCCTGTGGCCAACTATTTCAACTCCCCCTCCCACTCTGCCAAGGACATGCAAGTCCTGGGCCTCCTCCACCACCAAATCTTAGAATTCCCTCCCTACCTACAGCACATGGACAACAGTGGTACAAGAAAGCAGCTCATCACCACCTTCTCAAGGGCAACTAGGGACAGGCTGGCCTAGCCAGTAATGCCCACATCAACTGAACAAACACAAGAACAATTAAAATTCTGTTTCTTTCCAGATTCTGGTTGAACATTTCCAGCACTTTACGCTTTTATTTCAAATTCCCAGCCCTGAGATAACTTGGGAAGGTTGGCATCAGGAAGAGTGTCCAGTTGTAAAGCCAGCTGGCAAATCTATAAATCCGCAGTGATCATCCAAATTTGTGGAAACTCCGCATATCCCCGGAAGGGTTAAAATAGATTCAGCTTTCTAGCATCTGCAGTTCAATGCTTTTGGTGCCAAGTGGAGGAAATTGACGAGCAATAAGTGGGTCCATTCAACAATGAAACACATCCAACCCACAGTCATCTCTTGAACAATTTATTTCAGCAATCCTTACTGTGAAAGTGGAAAAAAAACACAAGTGCGCCTATATTTTACAGACATATTTTATTAAGGTCATTGTAAAGTAGGGAGCGCTCATTGTAAGGCTTAGTGTTAACATTGTTCTATTATTAAAAAGAATGGTTTCCTGCCGAAATCTACTGATTGATCCTTTGCCCAAGATTGTTGGCTTAAAGTTCTGCCAGAAAGTTAAGAAAATATTGAAATATTACTTGTATTAAAAAAAGAGGATTGCGTCTCTTCCATTTGTTTGGTGAAACTGAACAAGTGGGACGCTGGAGCCAAAGATTTTAATGTTCGTGGTGGGGGGTGATTACTGAATTGGAAAGCAGTTGTAATTTGAGGGATCTGAATCTTGAGTTCTTAAACTCCAATGAAGGGTACATATGAGGGGAAGTGCAAGGGGGATTTCTATTTTTCCAGTTCCTTGGAAAGACGGGAGAGTCAAAAATTCCAGCGTTTCAGATGGGGCCAGGGAAAAAAAGTGCTGCAATACCCTGAGTTCTAGGCATCCCTGGTCTTTTTGAACTTCGAGGCTTCATTCAAATATCCTCTTCCTTTTTTTCCAATCAACCTCTTTAATGATGTTATTACACATCTCTGGAGCGGGTGAGTCTCAAACCGAGGCCTTCAAGTCCAGAGATAGGATACCACCACTGCAGCATTGGGGTTGCAAGGTGGCTCAGTGGTTAGTACTGCTGCCTTGTAGTACCAGGGACATGAGTTTGATTCCTGTCTCGGGTGACTGTGTGGAGTTTGCACATTCTCCCTGTGTCTGCGTTGGCTTCCTCCCACAGTGCAAAGACGCGCAGGTTAGGTGCATTGGCTATGCTAAACTGCCCATAGTGTTCAGGGATATGCAGGCTAGAGAAATGTAGGTGTGTGGGTCTGGGTTGGGATGCTCTTCAGAGGGTCAGAGTGGACTCGATGGGCCGAGTGGCTTGCTTCCACATTGTAGGGATTCAATGAATGCAAGAACCTTCAAATTTCCCGTTCCATTAATGGGTTGCTAATTCTTTAATAAGATACACTGTTAAAGAGCATTGCTTAATTAAGTACTTTGAGGACTTGCAAGGAGACTGCTGAGGCACTGAACACAAAAACCCAAAACAACTGAAGATGCTGGAAATCAGAAACAAAAACAGAAATTGCTGGAAACATTCAGTAGGTCTGGCTCCTGCTAGTGTTTCCAAATAAACCTGTCGCACTACAACCTGGTGTTGTGTGATTTTTAATTTTGTCCCATAACAGTTTTACACTAATGCCATGTAAGTAGTTGTTCTTGCTGTCCCTTTAAGGT
Organism: Chiloscyllium plagiosum; assembly: GCF_004010195.1. Lineage (NCBI taxonomy): Eukaryota > Metazoa > Chordata > Chondrichthyes > Orectolobiformes > Hemiscylliidae > Chiloscyllium > Chiloscyllium plagiosum. The sequence continues at coordinate 48,293,369 of NC_057731.1, read as the reverse complement.
CAGTACTTCCCATGTTTATTGTACTGGCATAGTGCTGGCCAAACACACTGAGGTCATTTGAGAACTCACTCCCATCTGAGTGATAAGATGACCTCCTCTAAGCTACCTGCCCTGACTTTAATTACACCAGGTCGGTGAGAATGATTGTTAAAAGCAATTTTACCCTTTAATCTGATGTTTGCACCCTTAAAGAACCCATAAAACAGAAAGTAAAGGCCATTTTCACTGCTGCAGGTGTAAGTCCCTTTAGCAGATTAGAAGACACTCTTTGATAAATAACATTGCTCTGCTTGACAACAACAGAAAGTTTGACTGGTTATGGTTGTAAATTTTTTTTAATCTTTCTAAATAACTAACTAAGATCAATAAACCAATAAACATATCTCCCACTTGATGATACAGAACAAAAAGGGCATTTTCTAATTGCGATAACAGTTCTAGTCAATACTTGGATTAGATTACAACTCACAAATGTCGACAAATGCTTGGATAAAGAGAAGCAAGGGGGCTTTTGACAAACAAACTCTCTGAAGGTGGTCTTCACTGGCAAGACCTATTCCTGCAATTAATCTTCACAGAAAGCTCTGGCTTTGACTTTAAAATCCTCACGGTCTCACATTCCCCAGTAGCTGACCACTGGACAGATTAGGCCGCAAGCCCTGTGGCCTAAGAAGGGGCTAGACGGGAAAGACATAGTAGGCAATGAAAAGAAATAAGTGAAGGGGTAAGGTGCTGAAGGGGTGAAGCTCTGTGGGGGCTACTTTACTGATTGTAGGACTGACAAGGAGTACATTGACCAACACCAGGATGATTCTGCAATTCTCCACATTAAATGGTTTCTCTGACACCTTCCACAATTTCACCAGTCCTACTTTCAGACTTATACGGACTTCTGGGCTGCACAATGTAGGGGCTACTTAGACCCTAAAGCTTGGATAGAGAGGAGCAAGGAGGCTTTTGACAAATAGAAGTCTTTGAAGGTGGTCTTTACTGGCAAGACTTGCATGAATTATGGTGGGTAGTTTGCAATTTTGACATAACTGAGTGGCTTAAGGATGCAAAACCTGCCAGCACACCACCTCCCTCCCCTCTATCCAAGGCTCCAAACAGTCCTTCCAGGTGAGACAGAGGTTCACCTGTCTCTCCTCCAACCTAGTTTTCTGTATCCGGTGTTCCTGCTGTGGTCTTCTCTACATTGGGGAGACCAAACGTAAACTTAGGGAATGTTTTGCCGAGCATCATAGCCAGGCCCACAAGGGCAAGCCTGACCTCCTGGTCACTGCCCATTTCAATTCCCCTTCCCACTCCTTCCCCGACATGTCCATCCTTGGCCTCCTCCATTGCCGCGGTGAATCAGACCACAAATTGGAGGAATAACACCTCATCTTCCATCTGGGCAGCCTACAACCTGGAGGACTCAACACTGAGTTCTCCAATTTCCCGCCCATTTCCCCAACTGCCCTTCCAACCCCTCCCACTCCCTTTCACCTACCTACCCTTCCTACCAGCTACCACTGGATTCATCCTTCCCATTAACGAAGCAGGTCGTACCCTCTACTCATGTTCATCCATCACTATCTCACCACTCCACTCCTCTTCCCACCCAAAACCTTCCTTCCCCCCCCC
>NC_057731.1:48226295-48291725 GCF_004010195.1 Chiloscyllium plagiosum | reverse complement strand
GACCACAATCCTGAAGAAGGGTTACACTGGAAACATTAAATTCTCTACCCCCTGATGTTGCCCGGATTGCTGTGTTCTTCTAGCCTCCTGACTGGTCAGCCAAGGGAGGGAGCAGTTGGTGCAAGACTGGAGCCACCTTCAGCAGATTTCTTCACCATTTTGATCAGGATGCCGCACCAAATGCATCTTTCTCTCTTCTTCCCTGTAAGCATTCCAAAGGGAATATTCCCTTTGCATCATTTTCATCCACTTTCCAATGCAGGAAGCATGAGTCATCTTCTTTTATCTCCTCTGTCCGCACTGTCTGAGGTCCAAAATGCTCCTTTCCAGGTGAAGCAGCTATTCATTCTGTACTTTGTCCAATCTAGTCTACCGTACCATCTGCCCACTGTGTGCTCTCTCTCTCATGGGGGAGACCCAATACTGATTGGCCCACCACTCTGTGGAACAACGCCATCCTCCAGCTGCCTGCCATTTCAATTCACCACCTCCCTCCCATGCTCACATATCCATCCCCAGCTCATCAACCAATGAATCTCACTGCAAGCTCTGGGAACAACACCTTATCTCTCAAATAAGCACATTGCAGGGTTCAATATCAAGTGAGAGTTGCAGGTATATGAAGTAGACCTAAGCCTCCGAAGGATGCTCTGAGGGTAACTGTGACTTCGGCCATTGTGTGAGACTCTGCTAGAAGGTTGGAGTGGGGAAACTCAGGGCAGAGATGTCTCTGACAGAACCCTCATCTTGTCTGGGCCTGAGGTTCATCTGAACAGACTAACCCAGACCAAAACATTTTGGACTCAACATTGACCTCAATCATTGGCCAGTCCATGGGGAGATGCTGACCTCATGGTACTGACACTAGGTTATTAATCCAGAGGCCCATGTAATGTTCTGGGGGGTAAGGTTGAAATCTGGTCCTGGTGGATGCTGACATAAATTAGCAGATCACATGTTAAGAGTCTAATGATGAGGACGCTGATTTTCATGAAAACCCATCTGATTCACCTAGACATTTCAGAGGCTGCAGCTGCTGTCCTTATCTGATCTCCAGACCCACAACAAAGTGCTTGATTCCTCACTGTCTGCAGCTAAAGATGAGCAATTAATGATGTCTACATTTCTGTGAATTGGAAAGATAACCCTGCGCCCCAATTTCATTTTTTTTTTGCAATGTACAGACAAAGCCATTTGTTATTCTGCTGCTCAACTATGAATAAACACTTTGTTTCTTTAACTCAACCACCACTCCCTTTGCCTTTTGCTCCATGACATCATTTCATTAATCTCTTCTGCCCCATACACTATCACTGACTTTCCCTTTCATTCTTCCTCTCCTCCTCCCTGCCTCACCAAACAATATATAACTTATGACAACTCTATTCACCTTCAGTTCTGAAGGAAAATCAAACTGGGACGTCAAAATGTTAACTCTGCCTCTGCGGATGTGGCCAGACCTGCTAAGCTCCTCCAGCAATTTCTGTTTTTGTTTCAGATCTCCAGCACCTGCAGAATTTTGCTTTTATTTTAGAAATCCACAGGGTCAGCACCTCTGGCACTGCAGCTCTCCCTCACTACAGCACTCGGAGCATCAGCTCAGACTTCGATGCTCAAGTGGGGTCCATTTGTCATAATTTCAGGCTCATGGATTATCAAATCAGCCGGAGCTCAAGTCACACACAATCATTTGGAGATATTGTTCTGGCCAATCTGTTCAGAGATAATATTACTCACCTCTGGAGCAGGTGCGACTTAAACCTGGGTCTCCTGGCTGAGAAGTAGGGACACTTCCACCATGCCACAACAGCACTGCCACAAGCATTTGCATGAATTACAGGCATCCATGCCTCAGTTGGACACACATGCTCAACAATCACGTAGAGCTGAATAAATGATCACTTCAAAGATCAAATAAATTCCCAAAACATTATGATCTTAGGCGATGCTGATATGCAATTGAGTTAAATCTCCAAATGTTGTCTGCCTCAAATATGTTCATTTGCTTATCTGAGGAGAAACAATGTTGTTCTGAGGAAGGGTCACTTGACCTGAATGTTAAATCTGATTTCTCTCCACAGATGCTGCCAAACCTGCTGAGCTTTTCCAGCAAATTCAGATTTTAATGGTTGTTACCTTAACTAGGTAAAACCTAGAGATGTTGTTAGTTATGGATGACAGATTTCCCTGTAGGACAAAAGTGAATGTGAGTGGCTTTTACACTAATCCAAGAGCTTTGTAACTACTATTACCAGCTTTTTATTTGTAGATTTAATTTAAGGCTTAGATTTCCATGGAGTTGGGGAAATCATAAGGAAGTATGAAAATTATAGCCTGGGATTCTGGAATTCCCAATACTTTACCCCAAATCTCCTATTTTTGCCCAGGGATTTTAAAGGTGCCTATCAGTTCAAGGCTTGGGTCTATGCCATGTATTCCACACTTGGCTAGCTCCATTGTAGAAGTTGTCATATCCTGGTCCTCCACAATTTTCAAAGTGTCGTGGATCACGGCACATCAGAGTTGCTATGGTCCACAGTCTAAGCAAGGCAACATTGACTCTCCTCCTCCTCAAATGCTGCCTGACCTGCTGTGCTTTTCCAGCACCACACTCCTGTAACCTTATATGCCCTGCTCTGTCTAAGCAACCTACAACCTGTATGACCTTGTTTGCTAAAATCTGCTCACAAAACAAAGCTGTTCACTATACTTAGGTACACATGACTACAATAAATCAAATCAAGTCAAGTAAGACCATGGCTGATCTGATTTTAGCCTCAAGTCTACACTCCTTCATATCCCCAATAATCTTTCATCCCCTTGGTAATCAAGAATCTACCTACCTCTGCCTTGAAAATATTCTAAAGATCAAAAACAACATGAGGAGCACCTTCTTTATAAAGATCTGGAATACTGTGCCTGAGAGTGTGGTGGAGTAAGGTTCAATAGGTACATTCAAGAGAGAATTGGATCATTTATCTGTAAAGAAAGAATGTGTAGGGTTAAGGGGAGAAGGCTGAGGAGTGATAGTGGGTGAGTCAGAAGTCAGGTACAATGGGCCAAATGGCCTCTTTCTATGCTGTGACCATTCTGTTCCATCTCATTCTACAATTCTGGACAGGATGGTGCAGCTTGCCACAAGTTATGTTACCTCGAATCCAAGGTGTCTCAGCACCTCCCAGCCTTTTCTGGTGAAAACTTGATCATTTGTTGTTTTTAGTTCCAGATGAATTCCATTTCTGTGAATAATCCACTGTGCAGTTAGTTATCTACAGCTCAACGTTGAGTGAACTTTTCCCAAACTCTCCAGTGGTAATGTTTCAGGACATTTAAATTGTTTGCAGTCAGACAGCTTCAGGCATTTTATTCATCAAACCTGCATGTATACACACATACAAGGAAACTAGGAGATCATACAGAGTGCAGGACATATCCCCCAGGTCCAGAAGGAAACAGAAGACAAATAAGGGTTGAAGGATTCAGATTGATTAGAATTAAGAATTAGGATCCTTACAGTGTGGAAACAGGCTCTTCAGCCCAACAAGTCCACACCAACCCTCCAAACAGTAATCCACCCAGACCCATTCCCATTCCCCAATCCTATATTTACCCCTGACTAATGCAAATAGATTACATATCCCTGAACAGTCTGGGCAATTTAGCATGGTCAATTCACCTAACCTAGACATCCCTGAACACTACAGGCAATTTAGCATGGTCAATTCACCTAATCTAGGCATCCCTGAACACTACAGGCAATTTAACATGGCCAAATCACCTAACCTGCACATCTTTGAATTGTGGAAGGAAACACATGCAGACACAAGGAGAACGTGCAAACTCCACACAGACAGTTGCCTGAGGCTGGAATCAAACCCAGGTCCCTGGTGCTGTGAGGCAGCAGTGCTAACCACTGAGCTACCGTGCAGACACCAAGCTTGCATTCCCTTGAGCATAGAGGATTAAGAGGCAATTGAGTTGAAATGATTAAAGGAATTGATAAGGCAGTCGGAGATGAACTGCTTCTTTTGAGGTTGGGGGAGTCCACAACTAAGGGGCGTTACCTTAAAATTCAAGCCAGCCCTTACTGGGTGTCGGTCTTTATCCAAAGGGCACTGGAAATCTGGAAGTCTTTCCCCAAAAGCACTGCTGAAACTGGGCAGCACAGTGGCTCAGTGGTTAGCATAGCTGCCTCACATCAGTAAGGACAAGGGATCACTTCCAGCCTTGGGTGACTGTCTGTGTTGAGTTTACACATTCACCCTGTGTCTGTACGGGTTTCCTCCTGGTGTTCCAGCTTCCTCCCACTGTCCAATGTTGTGCAGGCTAGGTGGATTGGCCATGGGAAATTACCCCTTAGTGACCAGGGATATGTTGGTGAGTGGGTTTTTCCATGGGATATGGGGAGGGAAGGATGCTCTTTGGAGGGTTGGTGCTGACTCAATGGGCTGAAAGGCCTCTTTTGGCACTGCAGGGATTCTATGGTTGAGATTAACGACTCCTTTTAGCTGAAGGGAATTAAGGGTTTGTGGAACAAGTGGAGTTAAGATATCAATAGGTCATGACCAAATTGCAGGGCAGAGGAAGTTTGAGGGGTTAGTTAGCCTCCTGCTGTAAGAAATATTGTGTAAGAAATATTAAACCATGACTGACTGCCTTTGAAGCTGTGGCAATATTTGACGGGGGTGAGAAATGATTTAGGTTGAAATGATGGTGATTCACAGATTAACAACTGGAGGCAAACTGATAGACATACAGGTCATTGGACAAGAGTGAGCACTCACTGAATTCCACAGGAAAGCAAAGTGTAGTCTCATTGCACTTAAGCGTTGTACATTTTGAGTAGACTTCAAAGAAGTGAATATCATAGTATAGAATCCCTACAGGGTGGAAGTAGGCCAATTGGCTAATTGAGTCCACACTGACCCTTACAGCAGCCTACCCAGACCCACCCTCTTATTCTTACATTTCCCATGGCTAATCTGCCCAGCCAGCACATCCTTGGAAACTACTGGTATTTACCATGGCCATTCCATCTAACCTGCACATCTTTGGACTGTGCAGAGGAAACCTGAGCTCCCAGAGGACATCCAAACAGACACAGGGAGAACGTGCAAACTCCACCCGAGACTGGAATCGAACCTGGGTCCCAGGTGCTGTGAGGCAGCAGTGCTAACCTCTGAGCCACCTCCATTATATACAGATGGCCATTTTGCCCATTGAGTTTGTATCATCATATGGTGCCAATACAGCTCTATTTTTATATTCTAATCCCTTGCTCCCAGTGATTTTAGTTCAACAATTTAGTGCTGAACTTCACATTATGGTATCATGTGTTTGATATTTTGGACACAAAATTATAGGGGTTTGAATTGCTCCCCATACAATATAGCCAGTCATTAAATTGAATTAGTGTGGGATGCAATGGTTGCTGTATTTGAATGTTTGATGAGTTTTTATTAGGAAATGGATCTGTGCCAAGATCTCTAAATCAACATTGACCCTCAAGACCTTTAAGATGTTCATTTCTTGAAACAGCAAATACTCAAGTGGATTCTGCACCGATGTTTCTCAGGAGTAATGTGACATACAGTCATAGAGCTGTACAGCATGGAAACAGACCCTTCGGTCCAACTCGTCCATGCCGACAGGATATCTTAAATAAACCTAGTCCCTGCCAGCATTTGGCCCATATCTCTCTAAACCCTTCCTATTCATGTACTCATCCAGATGCCTTTTAAATGTTGTATTTGTAGCAGCCTCCACTTCCTCTGGCAGCTTATACCATACACGAACCACCCTCTGAGTGAAAAGGTTACCCCTTAGGTCCCTTTTAAATCTTTTTCTACTCACTTTAAATCAGTGGCTTCTAGTTTTCCTTTTTTGAGAAAAAAAGAACTCTTTATAACATGTTTGCTTCAAATTGTAAGATTACGAAAATAAAGCCTCATTTTACGTTTTATGGATCTATTTAGTTTGATCGTCAGCCAACAAAGCACAGAAGCATTAGTCTGTCTTCCAGAAACATTGATGTCTAGCGAATGAGAAATGGATGCCAAAGACGCAACAGTAAAGGTAATCAAGGCCTAGCTAATCTGGAAGGAATCGCCATCCTGGGATATTGGATGTTGGATGTAGAACAAAGAAACCTTCAGGTTTTATCTTTCAGAATGATCTAATTGATCTCAAACCAGAGTATTGAATTACATGATAAATAAATTATTAAAGATAGATGTTGATTTAAAGGTTAATATTGAATTCCAGGATGACTATCAGTAGGTTACAAATCAGCCTAATCAAATTGTCGTCACCGTAGTTTCAATATAAAGGTGGTTTAATAAAGTTATCGAGGTGTGACTCTTTCAGCTGGGCTCCCTCTAGCCAGGACCAGGGTGAGGAGAGTCACACCTTTGTAGAACTAGCAAAAAGCAGTTGGGGTGTTGCTGGACACTTCACATCTTTGCCAATAAAAATGCCCCTTTAAGACACTAATAACATCAAAGGACTGCTGAGCATGGGGTATTGTGTTTAACATAGGAGCTGTATTAACGAATTACACGCACAGTTCCCCAATCCTGGGGTCAATCATGGTCAAGGAAAACTGTTCCATTTGAAGCCAGAGTTACACCTCAATAATTTTATTAAACCACCTTTATATTGTAACTACGGTGACAACAATTTGATTAGACTGATTTGTAGCCTACTGATAGACATCCTGGAATTCAATATTAATCCTTATACAACATCTATCTTTAATAATTTATTTATCACGTACTTCAATACTCTGGTTCGAGATCAATTAGATCATTCTGAAAGATAAAACCTGAAGGTTTCTTTGTTCTACATCCAATATCCAATATCCCAGGATGGCGATTCCTTCCAGATTAGCTAGGCCTTGATTACCTTTACTGTTGCATCTTTGGCATCCATTTCTCATTCGCTAGACATCAATGTTTCTGGAAGACAGACTAATGCTTCCTTGCTTTGTTGGCTGACGATCAAACTAAATGGATCCTTAAAACTGATAAGGCTTTTTTTTTGAGTGAAGAAAGCAAGGTACCTCATTCAGGATGGGGATGGGAGAAAGAGGCAAACAACAACAACATGCATTTATATAGTGCCTTTAGCAAAACATTCCCGAGTTGCTTATCAGGGGCTTCAAAAGAGCCAAATTTGTCATCAAAACTTTGAACAAATACTAAAGTTGGCATATTCTGACTGGTCCATGGGGCTGCTCTCTCACTGGGGAGGGATGACTGGTGGTGGTTTAATGTGAGTGTCACCGTGCCTCAGGTCAGGAGAGAGTTTGAGAAGGATTGTCTTTCGTGGTAACCTCAGCCAGTGATGGGAACTGAACACCCACTGTTGGCATCACTAACCAGCCAACTGACCCTTCAAAGAGGAAGGTTTTCAGGAAGGTCTTAAAAGAGGAAAGCAAGAAGAGAGGTGGTGGAACGTATCGAGGGGATTTGCTGAACATGGGGCTAATGCAGCTGGACACACATCCATCAACAGTGGAGCAATTGCAATCGTGGCGCACAAGAGACTGGAATTGGAGGAGTGTAGCTCTATCAGAGGGCTAGAACTACAGGCATTTGGCAAGGCCAAGCCATGCATGGGTTTCAAAGCAAGGATGTGAACTTTAAAATGGAAAACATTGCTCAGCCAAGAAGCAGTGCAGGCCAGCAAGGTGTGAAATGAAACTGGTGCAAGGGAGAAGAGGTTTGGGATAATCAAGCCTTGAGGTGCCAGAGGCAGGGTTTCAGGAACAGATGAGCTGAGGCAGCTAGAAGTGACAGCCTCTCATCTCATGGGACAATGGTTTACCCCTTGTGATTAACTTTGTTAAACATTGGATAATATGGCTCAGGAGTCACACTCTAGCCTGGCAGCATCGTCCATGTTCACTACCAAGAAAGGCAGTACACTGAGAGACATGGGATTTGCTGGTCCTTCTTTCTATCCAGGCCATCCTCTTAACACCTGAGCTTTTAACTTCCACTCATCTCTTCCAATCCTTTTTCCGACTGAAAAATTCTCAGTGGGCACTACCGTCAGTGCCCTCTCATGATCAGTAACCATATCCACTTTTTCACGCAGCAGGTGGTGCGTGGATAGAATGAGCTGTCAGAGGAAGTGGTGGAGGCTGGTACAATTACAACATTTAAAAGGCATCTGGATTGGTATGTGAACAGCAAAGGCTCAGAGGGATATGAGCCAAGTGCTGGCAAATGGGACTTGATTAGGTTAGGATATCTGGTCCGTGTGGATGAGTGGACCGAAGGGTCTGTTTCTGTGCTGTACATCTCTACAACTCTACAACTCTATGACTCTACCATCTTCATGGCAAGAGGTGTGAAGTACTGCATCAAAATTCCAGTCTCTCAAATGACATTGTGGATTCATTACCCCGCTGCAGCCAGGAGCTGTGAAGTGATGAGGTGTTGGACGACTCATTAAGTGGTCTCTGTAAGAGAGACATGGGCTGCAGTTCCATGGCTGGGGTTTCCTGAATAGATTGTGTGGCCTTGCCTCAATAATTCTTGATTTTATTTTCTCTTTCCTTTGGCGAAATGGTGAGGATGCATTCATTCAGACTGAAGTAGCCAGGATTGTGCCTCCCCTGCCCCATCAGCCTTCCAAAAGATAAAGCAAATGAAGTCTAAACATGCCAGAAAAGAACATTATTTTTATGCTTCCCTGGAACCACATTTGAGGCACATGCACGTAAATTTATGTGTGTTTATTTGGCGGGTGATGCATGTGTAGTAGTCCCAGAGAGACTGAGATAGCCTCAGGCTCAGCAAATCATAGGTGGAGCTGGCTCAATTAAACAAGTCTGTGTGGACGTTTGGGAGCCCGGTGTGTTTTAATGCTGCCAGGCTGCAGATAGTGTTACAGACCAACCTCTACCCCAACGATGGGGAGGTGCGGGGAGGACATAATGGACAGCAGTTTCTCACACAGGTTCCTGTCTCCATTTGTACAAAATCAGATGCCCCAAGCGATCACATTAACCAAACAACTCCCCACAGAAGGTTTGATACACTCAAACTTAATGAATCAAAGTATGAAACACACCTCCCAAGCGTGTGGAGGATATACCTCTCAACACAAGCACCGCATTAACATTTTCATCATCAAGGAGAGATCACTATCCTACTGCAGCTGGGATTTATGAAGTGATAAGTAGGCCTGTCTCCACTTATAGTGTGATCGAGCCATGGGGATGAATCTACTGCTATTTTCGTGATTTCACACTCTTCCCTGAGAAACAGCTGTTTGGTAATACAGAACTGAGCACTAGCAGAAGAAAAAACTCATGTGATTTCGCCTTGCGCTCATTTGCAAGAATATAAAATGCACTCATCCAATCAGCACTCTCTTTTCATTCAGACTAAAACATTGTTCTGCTTTTACATTGATATTCATGCTTTCATCAGGACAATTTGCAAGAATACCTTGCTAAAACGGGAACTATATTTTAAGGTATATGAGAAAGAGAGTGCTAAAGGGTTGAGTCCTGATTAGTGCAAGGTGAAAAGGTTCAACAAAATGTTATTTCTCAGCAATGCTATCTCCTTAGATTTCAATGGGAAGTTTAAGAGAAGGGGTCTCACAGTCACAAAGTGATTGTTCCTCCCATCGTTTTAACAGGGCTAATCCTGTTGAAACGGAAAGTTCCCCCATTGGATGAGAAGGTGGGCAATGCACACATACGAGAATCCCACTGCATGCGATGCTCACCTGAACTCAGAGCCTGAATGCGAATGTCTTTTCAGAGCCCTCTAATTCTTGCCAATTTTCAAAACTATATCATTGAGGGCCATGCTTATGGTTGGGTGTAAGGAGATTAGGACCCTGGAGCAATTTTGCAATGATGTCACAGAACTGCACATCACTAAGTATAAATACCACAGAGTGGGTGGAGAGAAGATGCATTTTGCACAGAGGGAGAGCAACGGAACTTCACCAGATCAATCCCAGGATAATAGGACTGTTTTATGAGGAAAGATGAAAGAAAATGAGTCAGTATTCTTCGGAGTTTTAAAGAACAAGAAGTGATCACATTAAGATAAGGCAAGTTCTTACAAGGTATGTCAGCATGAATTTAGAGAGGATATTTCCCCTGGCTGGTGACTTTGGAATCAGGGGAAGTATTTAAGGATAAGGACCATCATTTAAGATGGGGTGAGGAATACTGGATGAAAAGCTCACTCTCCCCTATGTACAGATGCAATCACCTTTAATGTCATGAAACATGATGTCCAAAAGCACTGAGGAGGGTTAGGGAAAGGGAGAATGTAACCAATGTTTGGCCTGAGTTGAGAGTTACTAGTGATGCTGCGTATTTGACAGTAAGGTGCTTTTAGAAGTGGGGGAGAGTTCAGGGTTTCAAGAAAGAGAATTCAAGAGCACGAGGAGGGTCTGCTAGCTGAAAGCTTTCCTTATGTTACACACAGGAGCCATCTGTAAGCCTTAATTAGTCAACCGTAGTGATTTATTGAACTGGATTAGCTCTTTATGTTGTCTCATTAGGCTATCGCTTCCCTGCAAGATTCAAACCAGATTCCAGGACTCCATTCATTTGTCAAGTAAGGCTGAAAACAATGCCCTCCTAAATACTTTGAAGTCAGTGGGTTCTTCTGTACAGCAGGGCATTACTGCAGGAAAGGCAGTCAGTCAGTGGATTAAGCTGCAACAAAAAGAAACTGCAATGGATTAAGGACTGCTGCACTCAGTCTGCGATGGTTACTTACAGATTTTACCATTGTTGAGTGGTTGTTGCAGAGGACAGGTTTAAGCCACAATTGATCACAATGGAATATCTAATTCGTTTCCTTACATGTTGCCAAAGTAACACAACCAACTGTAAATTGAAAATCTTGACCGAAGCCTAGTTCACTTTGCATTGTCCTGTAGCAAAAGTTGCTTATTTCAGCAAATATACCAACACCTAAAGGGGAAAGGGATGTTTGCAATGCCTTAGAATTGTTTTCAGATGGACAATGCACAGTTCTCTTCCATCTCTTTAAATTCCTACAAGCCTCACTCTTCTCTACCTCTAAAACCCCCTTCAGCTCTTTGAGATCTTTGTGCTCCTCCAAGTCTGCCCTTTTGGTTGATGTTAGGCCATTTTTTGATATGACATCATTGAGGGCTGTGCTTATGATTGGTGTAAGGGGGTTAGAACAGTGGAGCAATTTTGCAATGATGTCACGGAGCTGCACATCACTAAGTATAAATACCACGGAGGGGGTGGAGGAAAGATGCACTTTACAAGATGGGGAGCACCGGAACTTCACCAGATCAATCCCAGGATAATAGGACTGTTTTATGAGGAAAGATGGAAGAAAATGGGTCGGTATTCTTTGGAGTTTCAAAGAAAAAGCAGTGATCTCATTAAAATAAGGAAAATTCTTACAGAGTGAGTCAGCGTGGATTTAGAGAGGATATTTCCCCTGGTTGGGGACTTTACAATCAGAGGATGTATCTAAGACCAAGGGCCATCACTTAAGATGAGGTAAAGAATGTCTTCACTGTTAAGGTGGTGAAACTGTAAAACTCTCTGTCCCTGAGGGCAGTGGGGACTCAGCCAATGAGCAGGTTCAGGATAGAAATCAATAGGTTGCTGGAAGTCAATGATATTAAGATAAATGGAGATGGTTGTGCTATGTTTCACACACAGGGTGTCAGGATACTTTTAAGAGACATGCTCAAGGTCAATAGTCCCTCTAATTTTGTTTTCCATTGAGCAGTCGGGCAGCCTAGAGAAAATGTTCACGATACTGTCACTGCATCATTGCATGTGGCCTGAGGGTATAATGGTCTCAAACTCCAGCTTAACCAGAGTCAATTGAATCATGACATGCTGCTGTTTGTTAGTACCTAGCTTAATATTCACCTGAATACTGAAATATCTGTGACAGAAATATATGTGCATATTGGGAGTTGAAATAAACATCTGTTGATTCTTTCATAGAATCCTTAGAGTGTGGAAGCAGGCCATTCAGCCCATTGAATCCATATCAAACCTCCAAAGAGCATCTCACCCAGGCCTGCTTCCCCACACCCCCCCGTAACCATGCATGTCCCATGGTGAACCCACCTAGACTGTACATCCCTGGACACAATTGGCAATTTTGCGTGGCCAACCTACCTAAACTGCACATAGAGTCATGCAGATGTACAGCACAGAAACAGACCCTTCAGTACAACTCGTCCAGTGAGCCAAAAATAATCTTTGGACTGTGGGAGGAAACCGGAGCACCTGGAGGAAACCCATGCAAACACAAGGAGAATGTGCAAATTCCACATAGTCACCCGAGGCTGGAATCAAACCTGGTCCCTGGTGCTGGGAGGCAGCGGTGGTAACCACTGAGCCACCATGCCACCCTGTCTTCATTGCTTCATTCCTTTTGTCCCCAGAACATCTATCAGTCTCTGTTGTTAATTTATTCAGTGGCTGAGCATTCACAGCTTTCAGGGGCTAGAGAATTACAAAGGGTTGAGGTTATCATTTTGTCTTAATGTTTTCACTACACATGCCTGATACAGGTGGCAGGTGGATAAAGTCATTGCAGGATTTCTACGGTAAATGGGTCTATTTTCAATTTTAGCCCGCTTCTTTCCATCCAGTGGAATTCTTCCCATCCAAGGCATCCATTTTAAAAATGATTTGAGCAACAGTTACAGTGAAGACCATACCCAGTGGGCTACGGTTCTTTGTATGATTATTGGACAGCTTGTTGAGTTTCTCCACCCTGTTCACTTTCAGGTATATTCACTTGGCCTACTCAGCTCGGCTGTTTGTGATGTGCTGTAATTAATTGCCCCCATATAGAGAGAACAAGCTTCCTCATCAGTGCAAGAAATGGATTGAATATGAGGGTGAAGGGGTATGTAGAGAGGGATCAGTACATCTAGGGTTCAAGCAGTTATAGAGTCATAGAGTCCTAGAGCACAGAAGCAGGCCCTTCGCCCTAAACTGGTCCATGCCGACCAAAATGTCTGTCCTCGCCTACCCATTTCCCTGCACTTGTCCCATATCCTTCTAATCCTTTCCTATCCATGGATTTGTCCCAATGCCTTTTAAATGCTGTTAACATATCCACCTCAACCACTCCCACTGGCAGCTCATTCCATATGCGTACCACCCTCTGTGTAAAAATGTTGTCCCTCAGGTTCCCTTTTATTCTTTCCCCTCTCACCTTAAACTGATGCCCTCTAGTTCTCAATTCCCCAACCCTGGGACAAAAGACTGAGTGCAGTCACCCTATCCATGCCTCTCATGATCTTATACACTTCTGTAAGATCCTCCCATAGTCTCCTACACTCTAAAGAAATAGGAACTAGCTTGTCCAATCTCTGCCTACAACTCAGTCCCTGAGTCCTGACAACAACCTTGTAAATTTCTTCTGTACTCTTTCCAGTTAATAACACTCTTCCTATAGCAAGGTGACCAAAACTGAACACAATACTCCAACTACAGCCTCACCAATGCCCTCTTAGCTGATAGGAGCCTACAGCCCACAGAGGCTAAATCTGATCACTTCAGACTTAGGGTCAGTGACAAGCTTGACTATGGTCTTCCTATATAGCTATGAGCAGTGCTTAAGGTATAGGAGGGTCATCAGTCATTCTTTGTTGCAATTCATTCATAGGAAGTGAGAATTGCTGCTTGACCCAACATTTATTGCCCATCCCTAGTTGCCCTCAAGAAGGTGTTGGTGACAACTAAATGGCTTTCTGAGCCAGTTCCTTCACTGTCATTGGGTCAAATTCCTGGAATTCTCCCCCTAAGGGCATTGTGGGTCAACCCACAGCAGTGGTTCAAGAAGGTAGCTCACCCCCACCTTCTCAAGGGCAACTAGGGATGGGCAATAAATACTGGTCAGCTAGCAAAGCCCACATCCCACAAATGTATTTTTGAAAAAATTCAGAGAGTTGACCACTTTGTGGTGGGTCTGAAGTCACATGTAGGCCAGACCAGGTAAGGATGGCAGTTTCCTTGCCCAAAGTATGTCAGTGAACCAGGTGGGTTTCTCATCATTAGACTTTTAACTCCAGATTTGTATTGAATTTAAATTTCACCATCTGCCATTGGATTCAAACCCAAGTTCTGAGAACATTGCCTGAGTTTCTGGATCACTAACCCAGCGACATTACCACTGGGCCCTCACTTCCATCTTTAGGTTCTCACCTTTAAAGTAAATGATTGTGGTTTTGAACCCTATGCTTCAGTGTGGGAAATCATAAATTGAAGACAACAGTCTTGGGACAGCACTGAAGGTTGCTGCGTTGTTTCAGGTGAGATGTTAAGCAGAAGGCCCAGCGGATCTCTGAGGTACATGCACTGGAATCTCTATCTGAAGAACAGGCAATGTCACTGGATTAGACGTCCAGCAGTCCAAGTTAATACTCTGCTGAAATAGGTTCAAATCTAACCAGAACTGTTGGTGGAACGTCTATTCAAATTAATAGACGTTCCTGGAAGGAAAAAGCTAGTCTCAATAATGACGAGACTATTATCGATGGCGGTAAAAACCCAGCGGGGAAGAAATCTGTCCTTACCCTGTATGGTCTTCATGTGACTCCAGACCCACAGCAATGTGGTTGACTCTTTACAGCCTTCAACAATGGCCTGGTAAGCCAATTCAGTTCAAGGGCAATTAGACACAGGTAACGCATGTCAGGCCTGTGAATGATTCCCACATCCCATCAAAGAATGAATAAAGGAAAGGTGAGATCTCTCTTGAATTCTGACCAGTATTTACCCCCAACTCCCATCTGTAAGAACACCAGCTGCCTGGTCATGTTCACGTTGCTGTTTGTTGGATCTTGCTGTGTGTACTTTGTCTGTGGTATTTCCTCCATTACAACAGCGAACAGTACTTCATGGGCTTTGCTTTATTTGTTCACAGGAAGAGTAGGCAGGATCACTGCTGGCAGGATTGACTGTCCATCTCTAATTGCCCAGGGGGCAGTTAAGAATCAACCACATTGGCCAGACCAGGTAAGGATGGCAGTTTCATTCCCTAAAGGACATTGGTGAACCAGATGGGTTCTTCTGATAATCAGTAATGGATTCATGGTCATCATTTGATTCTTAATTCCAATTTTTTTTTTAAACTGAATTCACATACCACCATCTGTCACAGCAGAACCTGAGTCTCCAGAACATTATCAGGGTGTCTGGATCGACAGTCCAGCGATAATACCACAAGGTGATCATCTCCTTGTTGTAAAGCTGTAAAGCACTTGAGAGATCTTGAGAAACACATAGGCCTGCATTGAATGGTATTGTATCAAATCCCTGGGGTGTAGCTTGAAGCCATAACTTTCTGAGATGAGAGTGCTACCCCATGAGACATAGCTGATACCAATCCCTTTACACCGCACTATGGGACAGTGATGTCCACCAGAACAATCTGAGATGTCTTGGGTAGACCCACTACCCTCATTCCATCTTGTGAGGATTAGCCTACACAAAATCTTCAGCACAAGGTAGGCACAATCTTGATAAACAGAATAAGCTTATCACATGGAGATGAAGCAGAATTAATGTTTGTAGTTCAGTTCACATAGAATCCCTACAGTGTGGAAGCAGGCCATTCAGCCCACACCAACCCACTGAATAGCATCCCACCCAGACCCAGCCACCCCCACCTTCAATCCAGCATTTCCCATGGCAAACCCATCTAGCCTGTACACTACGGGCAATTTAGCATGACCAATCCACCTGACCTGCACATCTTTGGATTGTGGGAGGAAACCGGAGCAAACCCACACAGACACGGGGAGAACATGCAAACTCCACACAGACAGTCACCCGAGGGTGGGATCAAACCCTGGTCCCTGGCGCTGTGAAGCAGCAGTGTTAACCACTGGGCCACCATGCTGCTCTTTTGCAGAAGGGTCACTGCACCTTAAATAATAACTCTGCTTTGTTTCCATCAAGTGCTGCCAGATCGTCTGAGCTTCTCCAGCGATATCTGTGTTTTTTCTCATATCTTCAGCCTCTGCAGTTCCGTGTTTTATTTCAGTTTATCATATATTGTCTTGTAGCTAGAAGCATTACATCCAAATTTCATGAGAATTTTATTTAAGAAATTAAGTCCCCACAAGTGCTCCCAAAAACATTTTGCTACAAAGACAAGAGACAACTGAAGACTCATACACAGAACGGGCCCACTCCTCCCAGGGACAGCTCTGTATATCCTGTTGGTCAGAGCTTAACTCCTGACGTCAGTGAACCCTTTCAGGTACTAACTGTCTCATACCACAGTAACCCAGTGCAATTGCACAGGGTGAGGAACTCTGTGAATCAAGACCAAGTGTAGTGTTCAGGTGAAGAACAGTTAAAAGCTGAGGTGAGGATCATTTCTGAGGAACTGGATATTTTGATTCCAAACCAGAAACTGGAAAATTGCTGTGGGAAAGAGCTCTGAATATCTGCATTTTTGTTCACGGGGTGTATTGTTTTAACTTCAGTCCAGATTTTTACTGAATTCAGATTTCTCTCCATTGTGGTGCATGAACCTACGCCCCTGGGGCTGTTGGATTACTAGGCAAGTGACATTATGACTACACCAGCACTGCCTGTCTTAGGTGACCCTGCATTGCATGGATCAAGTATTTTAAGGGCATGCCTGCCTCAGATTCTAGCTTCAACAGATCCTAAAACTTAAACCAGGATTGCTTCCCACTGAGCTGCAGCCACAGATAGTGTTTGATCTCTCTTTGGAGGAGTACCTGATGTTATCATTAGGAAATGGAATGGTTTCCCTCACAGGATTGTTATGGTTCATCCCAGCAGATCAGCACTGGCTCTCCCAGCGTTTTGACTTAGAGTCAATCTCCTGCCTTTTCCCCACACAACCCGGCATATTGCTGCTCTTTGACTAATCAGCCTCGATGGGAGCAGGCTCTCTCAAACCTCACTAACACAAATAAACAAAAGTGCTGGAAAAACTGAGCAGGTCTGGGAGCGCCTGCCCAGAAAGGAACAGAGTTAATGTTTCGATTACAGTACAGGTAGTACCCCTATAACACCATAGCTGCATTCCAGTGAAACCTCGCTAATAGAAAATTGCTTAATACAAACAATGGGGCCTATGGGAAAGGTGGGGTCAGGGGCAGATCAGCAAAAAATATCCCACACGATTGCTCAAAAATCACCCAGAAGTCTAACGCAAAGTATAGCACAGCCTGAATGAAGGTTGAAATCATATTTATAAATGAAACAAAATTAAATTTAACACAGTACATTTGTAAAATGTAAGAACGCTGCTCTCTGTATAGTACCTCTCACCCCTCACAGAAAGCTGCTCTATAGACAGCTGACAATTGTAGCATGGCTCAGAGACCAATATTGATGTCACATGTGCAGAACAGCGCAGAGATTCCAGCACATGTACAGAACAGTGCAGAGATTCCGGCACATGTGCAGAACAGTGCAGAGATTCCATCACATGTACAGAACAGCGCAGAGATTCCGGCACATGTGCAGAACAGTGCAGAGATTCCAGCACATGTGCAGAACAATGCAGAGATTCCAGCACATGTACAGAACAGTGCAGAGATTCTGGCACATGTGCAGAACAGCGCAGAGATTCCATCACATGTGCAGAACAATGCAGAGATTCCAACACATGTGCAGAACAGCACAGAGATTCTAGCACATGTGCAGAACAGCGCAGAGATTCTGTCACATGTACAGAACAGCACAGAGATTCTAGCACATGTGCAGAACAGCGCAGAGATTCTGTCACATGTGCAGAACAGTGCAGAGATTCCAACACATGTGCAGAACAGCACAGAGATTCTAGCACATGTGCAGAACAGCGCAGAGATTCTGTCACATGTGCAGAACAATGCAGAGATTCCATCACATGTACAGAACAGTGCAGAGATTCCAGCACATGTGCAGAACAGTGCAGAGATTCCGGCACATGTGCAGAACAGTGCAGAGATTCTGTCACATGTACAGAACAGTGCAGAGATTCCGGCACATGTACAGAACAGCGCAGAGATTCCGTCACATGTGCAGAACAGTGCAGAGATTCTGTCACATGTACAGAACAGCGGAGAGATTCCGGAACATGTGCAGAACAGTGCAGAGATTCTGGCACATGTACAGAACAGCGCAGAGATTCCGGCACATGTGCAGAACAGTGCAGAGATTCCGGCACATGTGCAGAACAGCGCAGAGATTCTGGCACATGTGCAGAACAGAGCAGAGATTCCAGTACATGTGCAGAATACCGCAGAGGTTCCATCACATGTGCAGAACAGCGCAGAGATTCTGGCACATGTGTGAGCTGATTCCCATTGGAATCGCGCTGTTACCAACAGAGGTAAGTGTTCTCCAAAATACTGTTTCCTAATTTTTCAATGACGTTATAGCTGAATCGCGCTGCTGAAATGCGCGTTATCTCAAAACTCTTCTTCAGAACTCAGTATGACATTTTTTAAAAAATTATTTTTATCTTTATCATATCATCATGGAAGAACCATTATTCTAAACTTTTATTTCTTCATTTATCTAATTTATCACTACGATTTTGAAGGTCTATTATATTGGACTTTTCATGCCTTTATTTTTCTAATCTTTTTTCCTAAGAATTTGTGCTCAAGGATCTGTACCGAGATATCTTTGTACCTAAGATAGTGCCAGAAGTGGTGACTTGTAAACTTTTCTCATTGAAGTACGTGTGTGTATAAAGCTAATTCAAATTCAACTTTGAATTCTCTATCCTAAGATCCTTTTTATGAACTCAAAACTTTCATCAATAATATGTGCTCTTTCTCACAAGTGAGCATCATTTTTAATCAGAATTAGTGCCCAAGGAGAGAAAGGCACTGAATTAAAATATACTCCTTTTTTTTTTACATCTGAAAATGACCAATTTTAGATTTAGTATGTATGGAGTTCATCGTTAGCCAATCACATTCAATCTCTGTCCCCATATGACATCATCATTTTCCGACCCCTTCCCTTTCCAAATGTACCTCCTTGTGTTTTCATTGCATATTTCAAATCAACAACTTTTAAACATGTTGCAGTGGTTACAATCTCAGCAATTCTCAAGTCGCTGTTGTCGTAAAGTTCTCCCCAACTCACTAGTAAAAAAATCTTTGGCGTGCTGCCTCGCTATCCATTCAGCAGCTGAGTTACCATTTAGTACCTCGTAAACTCGAGACTTCCAGAATTTGCTGCCCCACTGTAGTGTGTGTGTGTGTGTTGCTGCTAACCCGTTCAGTAACCAAGGGAACAAAAAGATACCTTGCATTAAACAGCGTCTCACCACATCTTCCACGTGGCCATGTGTGTAATCAACTACTTTCTGTGTGGGGGCAAGAAGAGAAGTCAATTCTTGTGCCAACTCGACATTGCACCACATGTCCCATTAATGTGTTACTTGTTGCAGAGGGATGGATAGGAATGGATATTGCCAGGGCACCAACAGAACACAGAGTTTGAGGAACATAGCAACAAGAGGAGGGTATTTGGTGTATCTTGCTCCAGATCATACTTGATAATTCACTGCAATTCCACTTTCCAGTGTTATCCCTATATCCCTTGATGTGATTGGTATCCAAAAATCCACCAGCAACCCTCTGGTATACAGAATTCCAAAGACCACCTTCTGAGTGTAGAAATTACTCCTCAACTCAATCTAAATGGCTTTGCCCCCTCATCCTGAGATTATGTCTCCAGGATCTGGAGCCGGGGAACAATGTCCAATTTAAATCAACCCCATCATTCCCGAAAAGAAATTTGTAAACTTCAATGAAATCACCTCTCACTCTTTGACTTGTCTATCTTTGTAAATAAATCCCAGCAGTGAGGCTTTTTGGGTGGCACGGTGGCTCAGTTGTTGGCACTGCTGCCTCACAGCACCAGGGGCCTGGGTTTGAATCGAGCCTCGGGTGACTGTTTGTGTGAAGTTTGCACATTCTTCCCGTGTCATAGAGTCATAGAGATGTACAGCACGGAAGCAGACCCTTCAGTCCAACCTGTCCATGCCGACCAGATATCCCAACAGAATCTAGTCCCACCTGCCAGCACCCGGCCCATATCCCTCTAAACTCTTCCTACTCATGTACCCATCCAGATGCCTTTTAAATGTTGCAATTGTACCAGCCTCCATCACTTCGTCTGGCAGCTCGTTTCATACACGTACCACCCTCTGCATGAAAAAGTTGCCCCTTAGGTGTCTTTTATATCTTTCCCCTCTCACCCTAAACCTATGCCCTCTGGTTTCCTCCAACCCAGGGAAAAGACATTGTACAGTAGCGCCTCGACTTACGAACTTAATCCGTTCCGGGACCCGGTTCGCGAACCGAAAAGTTTGCGAATTGAATCAATTTTCCAATTGTTCGGATATTTCCGGAGTCTTTTCTCTTTTATGTCTCTTGGAGGTTGGTGATGCCACAAGAAAACGATCCAGAGAAACTTGTTTTTTTCTTTGTAGCAGAATTTTCCGAAAATGGGACATCGCATTGTCATTTAAAATGTTCATCTTCGCTCGTACCTTGAATTTCGTACATACGTTGAAGCAAAATTTTACGTACAATCCTGTTCATAAACCGATTTGTTCGTGAATGGGGTCGTTCGTATGTCGAAGCGCTACTGTATATTTATCCTACGCATGCCCCTCATAATTTTATAAACATCTATAAGGTCACCCCTCAGCCTCCGATGTTCCAAGGAAAACAGCCCCAACCTATTCAACCTCTCCCTATACATCAAATCCTCCAACCTTGGCAACACCCTTGTAAATTTTTTTTGAACCCTTTCAAGTTTCACAATATCTTTCCGATAGCTAGGAGACCAGAACTGCACACAATATTCCAACAGTGGCCTAACCAATGTCCTGTACAGCCGTAACATGACCTCCCAATTCCTGTACTCAATACTCTGACCAATAAAGGAAAGCATACCAAACACCTTCTTCACTATCCTATCTACCTGCAACTCCACTTTCAAGGAGCTATGAACCTGCACTCCAAGGTCTCTTTGTTCAGCAACACTCCCTAGGACCTTACCATTAAATGTATAAGTCCTGCTAAGATTTGCTTTCCCAAAATGCAGCACCTCACATTTATCTGAAATAAACTCCATCTGCCAATTCTCTGCCCATTGGCCCATCTGATCAAGATCCTGTTGTAATCTGAGGTAACCCTCTTCACTGTCCACTACACCTCCAATTTTGGTGTCATCTGCAAACTTACTGACTGTACCGCTTGTGCTCACATCCAAATCATTTATGTAAATGACAAAAAGTAGAGGACCCAGCACTGATCCTTGTGGCACTCCACTGGTCACAGGCCCCCAGTCTGAAAAACAACCCTCCACCACCATCCTCTGTCTTCTAACTTGTCTGAGTTGGTTTCCTTCCACAATCCAAAGATGTGCAGATTAAGAGGATTGACCATGCTAAATTGCCCATTGTATCCAGGGATGTGCAGGCTACCCATGAGAATTATAGGTTTAAGGTAGAGAGCTGGGACTGGGCGGGATGCTATTTGGAGGGTTGGCGCAGACTCGATGGGCTGAATGGCCGCTTTCCACACTGTAGGAATTATATAATAACTGAAACTTGGTGCACTGCCTCTATAGCAAGTGCGCCCTTCCTTAGATAAGGTGACCAAAAACTGAACACAAAATTCCAGGTGCAGTTTTAGCAAAGATGCATACAATTATAGCAAGACATCTTTACTCCTGAATTCGAAACTAAACAGAAAGCTGTAGATACTGAAGATCTGAAACCCTTCCTCACTGGACTCAAAACATTAACTCCCTTCCTGTCTCCACAGATGCTGAGGTTCTCCAGAAATTTCTGTTTTTTGTTTTATCATTAGGCCGGCACTCAAATCCCTTGTGCTGAAGACAACGTTCCATTCGCCTTTCGAATTGCTTGCAGCAGCTGCATGCTAGCTTATAATGATGTGTGCACAAAGACGCCCAATTCCATTAGGACATCAACACTTCCCAGTCTCTGAGTATTTAAAGTAAACTCCATTTTATTGCATTTCAACCAAAACAGATAGCTTCGCACTTATCCACGTTGTATTCCATCTGCCACATTCCTGTCCATTCACCTAAGTCTGTCTCAGTCTCCTTGAATCCTCTTTACACCCTCCTCACAACTCGTATTATTTCAACCTCAAATCTGAAAAAATGATTAAATGTATCCAAATCACTGACCCTTGCGGCACTCCACTTGATCCTGAGATTGGCATGTTTATTCTGACTCTTGGTTTCCTGTCGGTTAAGCAATTCTCAATCCTTACCTCGTGTGCTGTAATTATTGACCTCCTGTTTAGGACCTTATCAAAAGCTGTGTCTCCCGGTGCCATGAGGTTTTCTGTTCATCGAAACCACAGAGACCAATCTGGCAGCATCTTGAAAAGGATGTTAAAGAATGTAATTGGCTGGCCGACAGTTAGTGTGCTCACTTCTAGGGACTGTATTTGTACCAAACGTTCCTGGAAAAACTCGCCTGTCCTGTTTATTTCCGCACCATCTGGAAATTTCTAGAATGTGAACTGGACGTCATTTTATGAATCTTGGACCAGTTCAAGCAGAAGGCTTCCTTGGCTTGGAATATGCATCAGGGCTGAAAAATGTGTTGCTGGAAAAGCGCAGCAGGTCAGGCAGCATCCAGGGAACAGGAGAATCGACGTTTCGGGCATAAGCCCTTCTATGCATCAGGAACAAAGTGGAAAGGTTCCTTGCCTAAGTGGGAGTGAGGGTCACATTGTGATTCTGACAAACTATGAAGAAGCCAATAATTATCCATTTTTCTCCAACTTTAGCATTTGCACACACGACAACAAATCAATTAATAAGATGACAAGCAATCAAATGTCCACTCATTGCCTTTCAGCTTCTGCCATTGTAAATTCTGATGTTTATATTTATAATGGAAATCCCCGATGTCAACATGTCATGTGGTAATTACACCTAAAGGCACTGCATTGGCAGGAATTTACAATGACAGCATATTGCACTTAAATAGTCAGCTCCCATCATAAATGTGGAAATTGGGATTTAAACTCAAAATATTTTTTATATAGGCACAAGATACTATCTTAAAATTGGAATTCAGTCAGGAACATTGATATTGTCGAGATATCTACTATCATACTCTAACTCACCGCCATTTACTGATCTCTCCTGTCCTCTTGTATCTACATCAGCTTTTGGCTCAGCAATGCCTTAATTACAAAATGCTTCTCCTTGTTGTCAATTCTCTCCATGTCCTCAGCCCTCCCTCTCTCTCTGTAATCTCCTCAACCCCCCAAGAGCTCCACTCTGGTTCCTTGTGCATGCCTGGTTTTAAATGCTCAGGTATCTTCAGATGTCAAGACCCTACACTCAGGAACTTTCTATCACCTCCTCCCCCTCTCTCTCCATCTGCCTTTCCTCCTTAAAACTTTGTCCCAAGCTTTTGGCATGCTTGCCTTCATCGCTCAGTCCTTTGAGTTTAGGAGTTGGGAAGTCATGTTGAAGTTGTACAGGACATTGGTGAGGCCTCTTCTGGAATACTGTGTCCAGTTCAGGTCACCCAGTTATAGGAAGGATATTATTAAGCTGTAGAGGGTTCAGAAGAGATTTATCAGGATGTTGTTGCTGGGGATGGAAGGTTTGAGTTATGAAGAACGGCTGCAGAGGCTGGGACTTTTTTCACAGGAACGTAGGAGGTTGAGGGATGATGTGATAGAAGTTTATAAAATCATGAGGGATATGGATAGAGTTAATGGTAGTCGTCTTTTCCCTAGGAAGGGGGATTTCAAGACTAAAAGGCACATTTTTAAGGTGAAAGTGAGGGCTGCAGATGCTGGAGATCAGAGTTGAGAAGTGTAGCGCTGGAAAAGCACAGCAGGTCAGGCAGCATCTGAGGAGCACATTTTTAAGGTGAGAGGAGAGAGACTTTAAAAAATCATGAGGGGCAATTTCTTTACACATATTCACGTGTGGACTGAACCTTCTGAAAAAGTGGTGGATATGGGTTTTGGAGAGGTCCATGAAACGAAAGGTACATGAACAGGAAAGGTTTGGTGGTATATGGGCCAGGAGCAGGCAGGTGGGAGGAGTTCAGTTTGGGATTATGTTCACTATGGACTGTTTAGACTGAAGGGTTTGTTTCTGTGCTATATGACTGTATGAATCTATGAATCTATTTGCTTTACTATCACCTTAAGTGTTTAATTTTATCTGGTAATCTCCCCCGTAAATATTATTGGGATGTTATAAGTACTATATAAATACAGTGATACGGCTGTCTGCATGCTGTGGTTAAATTATGAATGATTAAAGTTATATTTAAAAAGTTTAATAGTGTAAACCCATGGAAAGAGATTTGTTCAGCTTTAATCTACAGCCACAACTGATTGCCTCTGTCTCTAATGCTGTTAATTGTAGCTCAGTTGGCTGTCCCTTATCTGATCCATTCTGGAGACCTTGCAAAACCGTTACAAAGTGCTTTGAGCACTTTTCCCAAGGATGACCCAGATTTCCTACAACTGAGTCCAGGTTCCTTTTGATTGATGGCTCAGCTGCCCATGGCTGATTCTGCAGTATCAGCTTTGAGCAGCAATCAGAGGCCTCCCAGTCTGTCTTACGGATGTGTCACTCTGCCCTGGCCATCATCAAACAGGCTACTTCTTCAGTATCTCTGCTCCTGAGGGGTTTTTCTCAACAGACCCCCAACATCCTTTTATATTTCAGGCACAGTGGTCCTCAGCATTAGATCACACCATATATGGCACACAGTCAACAGCAAGCTTAATGCCAAGAGAGGTGAAGAGCATAGCCCTTATTGTCACTCTCCGTAATGTAGTAAACATGACGTGGCTCTGATTGACTGAACTCTGAGTCAGAGGCTTGCAGGTCAGAGACTTAAACATACCATCCTATCACTTCAGTGTTGCACTGTCTGAGATGCCACCTTTGATGAAACATTAAGGAAAGGTTTTGCCTGTAATTATCTAAGGGTATTTCCTAGATGAAGAGAGAAGGTTCTCTGGCTGATATTTATCCCTTTACCCCTCAAACAGATCACCTGCTCACTATCACCATCCTGCGTGCTTAAGATTGAAGTGCAGATTCCCTACAGTGTGGAAGCACGCCATTCTACCTATCAAGTCTGCAGTGACCCTCCAAAGACCATCCCATCCCTCTAACCCTGCATTTCCCATGACTAATCTACACAACTGAAACATCTCTAGGCAATTTAGCATGGCCAATCCACCTAACCTACACACCTTTTGCACTGTGGGAGGAAACCGGAGCACCTGGAAGAAACCCACTCAGACACGGGGAGAATGTACAAACTCCACACAGACATTTGCCTGAGAGTGGAATCGAACCTGGGTCCCTGGCACTGTGAGGCAGCAGTGTTAACCACTGAGCCACCGTGCTGTGCACAAGTTGGTGTGCTGCATTGCTGACATTGCAGTGACTCTACATCAAAAGCATTTCATAAAGCAGCTGGAACCTTTAAAGGTATGGAAGGTCTTTTAGAAATACAAGTACTGCTGAAAAAAGTGGAAGGTCTTTTAGAAATACAAGTACTGCTGAAAAAAGATTGATTTTGACAAAGCTCTTGTCTTGCAATCATCAGGACAATGTACAAGAAATACCTATTTAGAATTAGAAGTAGCTTTATTGTCACTTGTACTCATATTATTACAGTGAAAAGTTTACAAGTTGCCACTTATGGCTTTATCATTGGTACAAAGGTACTTGGGCACAGATTCTTCAGCACAAATTCTTAGGAAGAAAATAACAAACATATAGAAATAAAAAGTCCAGCATTATAGACCTTTGAGACATTTTAGGTACAAAACTACAAAGTCAGAGGAATAAATTAAAAAAATAAATTTGAGGGGAAAATTTACATTTTAAACTGTGTGAGGAGAGTGATTGGGTGAGTGCACTATGATTGGAAAAGCCATTGTCATGATAATGCACCCATTCGTAAAGATTGGCAGTTAACTGCCAGATTTTATTCAAATTTAAATCAGGCAGGTTGACATTAATTGGTCGAGCCAATTCCCTGAGAGATCAGTCAGCAAATGGCTTTGTTTAAATTCACTGATCTGTTTCTCAGGGCAAAGCCCTCACCAATCATAATCAAACCTTTGTTTAAATTTAAGTAAAACCTGGCAGTTAACTGTCAATTAGTATTAATGGGTGCATTCTCTATAGAAGCACTCATGTCAATGGTCCAGAAGGGTGCAAGAAAAATTTCAAGAGAAATGTCTTTTTTTCAGTAATGCTTGAGAAATACAAATATTTCTTTATTTCTTCACTTCCTCCTCTTGGTCTCTAAATTCTGTGTTACTAGATCAGTGTTCCCTACCAAAATGTTGTGTTCTGTGCCTTAGAGATGATACATTTGGGGATAATACATTCCAGGTTATATGTGAATGCAGGAACCTTATTTTCAAGTGTTTTTGAACCGTATCTGCAGTCACAAAATACTTCCCCATAAGTTTACTCTTTGCTTCAATTTTCTTTCTCCATGTCACCACACCCAAGCTTAACCAATCACACACAGTAAGCTGTCAACCAAAAACAGACACACATAATCAAATACCGAATGACCGAACACTGCATTGGTTCTGGAGGGATAGAAGTTCAGTTTGATGCTCCATTAGATTTCTTCAGGTAAGCATGTGGCATGTATATTGATGGTGGTTGACAACCATGGTGGTTTCAGAATAATGTCCACCCACACCGATTAAACAACAGGCTTCTGGGAAGAACAAAGAGACAACTGGGACAGAATGTGAATAATTTGAGACACTACTTGTTGGTTGTCATAGTGTCTGGGAGAAATAGTTGATTTTGGACCTATGGTTCTCAAATCTCCTCACGACTGAAAGTTTTCCTCACCTCGTGCCTTGGTCTGTTGCAGGTGTTTTCTACTCAACCTCTTATACAACTCTGGAGCAGATGGGACTTGAACCTGCGCTACTCAACTACCAGGCAAGGACATTACCACTTGTACCAAAACAGCCCCTACCATTGAAATGAGAGTGTGATTTCAGACACTTTTCATCAAACTTTTCCAGAGATGATTGGACACACCTCTGGAGCAGATACTTGAATCAGTACTTTCTGACATAGAGGTAGGGACATTACGACTGCATCTAGGTCTGGTCTGGACTCAGATGTAGCTGTCTGTATGCTGTGGTTAAATTATGAATGGTTAAAGTTATATTTAAACAGTTTAATCATGTAAACCCATGGAAAGAGATTTGTTCAGTTTTAATCTAGTGATTGGTAGCGATAATTAGTCAGTAATTCCACTGTGGTTGATTTATAAAGTTATAGAGTCCTACAGCATGGAGATAGTCCCTTCAGCCAAAATGAGTCCATGCTGACCAAAATGTCCATCCACGCTAACCCCATTTCCCTGATTTGGCCCAAATCCTTCTAAGCCTTTCCTATCTGTGTATTTGTCCAAATGCTTCTTAAATGTTGTTAATGTACCTGCCTCAACCACTTCTGCTGGTAGCTCATTCCGTATGCACTACACCCTCTGTGTAAAAAGGTTGGCCCTCAGCTTCCCTTTTATTCTTTTCCCTTTTACCTTAAACTGATGTCCTCTGTTTAAGAAAAAGGGTTAGGACAAACCAGGGACAAGATTCCCCATGGGAGACTGATTAGCAAGGTTAGATCACACGGAATACAGGGAGAACTAGCCATTTGGGTACAGAACTGGCTTAAAAGGTAGAAGACAGAGGGTGGTGGTGGAGGGTTATTTTTCAGACTGGAGGCCTGTGGCCAGTGGAGTGCCACAAGGATCGGTGCTGGGTCCACTACTTTTTATCATTTATAGAAATGATTTGGATGTAAGTATAAGAGTTAAAGTTAGTAAGGTTGCAGATGACACCAAAAGTGGAGGTATAGTAGACAGTGAAGAAGGTTTCCTCAGCTTACAATGGGATCTTGATCAAATGGGCCAATGGGCTGAGGAATGGCAGATGGAGTTTAATTCAGATAAATACAAGGTGTTGCATGTTGGGAAAGCAAACCTTAGCAGCACTTATACATTTAATGGTAAGGTCCTAGGGAGTGTTGCTGAACAAAGAGACCTTGGAGTGCAGGTTCATAGCTCCTTGAAAGTGGAGTTGCAGGTAGATAGGATAATGAAGAAGGCGTTTTGTATGCATTCTTTTACTGGTCAGAGTATTGAGTACAGGAATTGGTAGGTCATGTTGCAGCTGTACAGGACATTGGTTAGGCCACTTTTGGAATATTGCGTGCAATTCTGGTCTCCTTCCTATTGGAAAGATGTTGTGAACTTGAAAGGGTTCAGAAAAAATTTACAAGGATGCTGACAGGGTTGGAGGATTTGAGCTACAGGGAGAGGCTGAACAGGCTGGGGATGTTTTCCCTGAAGCATCAGAGGCTGAGGGATGACCTTATTGAGGTTTATTAAATCATGAGGGGCATGGATAGTGTAAATAGACAAAGTTTTTTCCCTGGGAGGGAGCAGTCCAGAATTAGAGGGTATAGGTTTAGGGTGAGAGGGAAAAGATATAAGAGGGACCTAAGGGGCAACTGTTTCACTCAGTGGATGGTTCGTGTGTGAAATGAGCTGCCAGAGAAAGTGGTGGAGGCTGGTACAATTGCAATATTTAAAAGGCATCTGGTTGGATGAGTATATGAATAGTAAGGGTTTAGAGGGATATGGGCCAGGTGCTGGCAGGTGGGATTAGATTGGGTTGGGACATTTGGTCGGCATGGATAAGTTGGACTGAAGAGTCTGTTTCTGTATTAAACATCTCTATGACTCTAGTCCTTAATTTCCCAACCATGGGAGAAAGACTGAATGCATTCACCCTGTCCATACCTCTCATGATCTCATATATTTTGACCTCACAGTTGCCATGCTGCTGAGTTGTACAGTTGGCACTGGAACAATATGAAAAGCCAGCATCCCAGAGCTATATCTTCCATTAGCTGGTGAAATATGAGGTTAACCAACAGCTGCTGGACATTGATGGCTCCCCTGTGGAGATCGTGAAGAGCATGAAATTTCTTGGTGTCCACCTGGAGGAGAATCTCACCAGGTTTCAACCCCAGCTCCATCGCCAAGAAAGCCCAGCAGCATCTCTACTTTCTGTGGAGGTTGAGGAAAACCCACCTCCCCACCCCCATCCTCACCACATTGTACTGAGGGTTCATTGCGAGTACCCTGAGCTGCTGCATCACTGCTTGGTTTGGGAATTGCACCGTATCGGATTGTCAAACCCTACAACAGATAGTGACGATCTCTGAGAGGATCGTCAGGGTCTCTCTTCCCTCCATTACAGACATTTACACCACATGCGAAAGGCTAAGAGCATTGAGGAAGACCCCTCACTCAACTTCTTCTCCCTCCTGCCATCTGGCAGAAGATACCAGAGAATTCGGCCTCTCACGGCCAGACTGTGACGATCTCTGAGAGGATCGTCAGGGTCTCTCTTCCCTCCATTACGGACATTTACACAACATGCTGCATCCGAAAGGCTAAGAGCATTGAGGAAGACCCCTCACTCAACCTCTTCTCCCTCCTGCCATCTGGCAGAAGATACCAGAGAATTCGACCTCTCACGGCCAGACTGTGCAATAATTTCTTCCCCCAAGCCATCAGGCTCCTCATCACAGTATGATCACACTCTATTCTATTTGCAATTCTTGCGTGACTTTTTAAATTGCTGCTAAAACAATGTTTTATTAATGATCATTCATTGTTACACTGTAATTTGTCCATCACTGTGCCTATTGTCTTGACTTGTCAGGAATTACTAGGCTGTCTTGCATGTTTTGCACTTTTCTATACACTTTATGCTGCCCTGTGTGTGACTATACTCTCATGTAGTCTGTGTGTTCATACAGCACCTTGGTCCTGGAGGAACACTGTCTCATTTTTATTGGACAGCTGTATATGGTAGAAACCACAAATAAATTTACTCTACTCCACCCAGAAGCCAATCACAGAGGAATCTGACAAACGGGGAAGAGCGAAAATACCTTGGAATCATGTCAAATTCCATGCCAATATAATCGAGTTTTCGAATCATACAACATGAAAACAGAACCTTCAGTCTAACCAATCTCTGCTGTCCATAATCCCAAAATAAAGAAGTCTCACCTGCCTATTCCCAGCCCCTATCCCTTAACAGAGGCAACTGTTTTACACAAAGAGTGGTTCACGTGTGGAATGAACTTCCAGAGGAAGTGATGATACGGGTACGGTTACAACATTTAAAAGACATTTGGATAAGTTCATGAATAGGAAGAGTTCGGAGGGATATGGTCCAAGTGCAGGCAGGTGGGACGAGTTTAGTTTGGGAACATGGTTGGTGTGTACTGTTTGGTCCAGAGGGTCTGGTTCCATGCCGTATGCCTCTATGACTCTAAAACAAGTAGGAATGGACAATCAATGGTGGCCTTGCCAGCAATGCCCCCCTTCCCTACAGAGCATATTTCAAAAAGAAAAAGTCTCCTTTCACCCATCCCCTTTCAAGGATGAAGGATGTTTGCATTTTCCTAATCAGATTTTCACCGATCATGATTTTGTCTGCGTTTCATCTGGGTCCCAACAAAAGCAGTTGGCAACATTGGACACAAAGGTGAACCTTGCATCAAGGAATGTGAGATTAATGGCAGCTAATGACCTGAAAATGGGTTCTAACAATGTAATCATTTTTCATGAATTATTCCTTAGTTCAGATCACCCAAGGTTCTGTACTTGGCCCTTTCTTGTGTGACCTTTGCTTAAGCTGAGCTGCAAATCAAATATATGTCAACAGTTCAAAGTGCTAGTGTGTACACACAGCACTTTGCTTGTGTAAATGTATCAGAAGATAATGTTTCTAGTGCCTGGGCCAGATAAACACATTGTGTTACCGACTGGATGAATTACAAGGTCCATAAACTCAAAATTTGGTCAGATGCATTGGATTGTGGGAGGAAACCAACTCAGACATGGGGAGAATGTGCAAACTCCACACAAACAGTCACCTGAGGCTGGAATCAAACCC
Organism: Chiloscyllium plagiosum; assembly: GCF_004010195.1. Taxonomy (NCBI): domain Eukaryota; kingdom Metazoa; phylum Chordata; class Chondrichthyes; order Orectolobiformes; family Hemiscylliidae; genus Chiloscyllium; species Chiloscyllium plagiosum. Next base: position 48,260,669 of record NC_057731.1, on the reverse strand, counting down.
AGGTCCCTGGTGCCGTGAAGCAGCAGTGCTAACCACTGAGCCACCGTCTAGGACAAGAGGGCATCATCTCAGAGTAAAATGTCAGCCATTTAAGATAGAGATAAGGAGGAATTTCTTCTCTCAGAGTGTAGTGAATCTGTGCAATTATCTGCCATGAAGGACTGTGTTGTGAAGCATGTTCAAGGCTGAGATAAGCAGATTTTTTATCAGTAAGTGAACGGGGTTATGGGGCAAAGGCAGGTGAAAGAGATCTTGGAGTGCAGGTTCATAGCTCCTTGAAAGTGGAGTCACAGGTAGATAGGATAGTGAAGAAGGTGCTTGGTATGCTTTCCTTTATTGGTCAGAGTATTGAGTACAGGAGTTGGGCGGTCATATGAAGGACATTGGTGAGGCCACTTTTGGAATATTGTGTGCAATTCTGGTTTCCTTCCTATCGGAAGGATGTTGTGAAACTTGAAAGGGTACAGAAAAGATTTACAAGGATGTTGCCAGGGTTGGAGGATTTGAGCTACAGGGAGAGGCTGAACAGGCTGGGGCTGTTTTCCTTGGAGCGTCGGAGGCTGAGGGGTGACCTTATAAAGGTTTATAAAATCATGAGGGGCATGGATAGGGTAAACAGACAAAGTCTCTTCCCTGGGGTGGGCGAGTCCAGAACTAGAGGGCATAGGTTTAGGGTGAGAAGGGAAAGATTTAAAAGGTACCTAAGGGGCAACGTTTTCACTCAGAGGGTGGTACGTGTATGGAATGAGCTGCCAGAGGAAGTGGTGGAGGCTGGTACAATTGCAACATTTAAAAGGCATCTGGATGGATATATGAATAAGAATGGTTTAGAGGGATGTGGGATGGGTGCTGGCAGGTGGGACTAGCTTGTGTTGGGATATCTGGTTGGCATGGACGGGTTGGACTGAAGGGTCTGTTTCCGTGCTTATGACTCTATGACTCGAAGTGGAGTTATGGATTATTAGATGAACTATAATCTCATTGAATGGCAGAAGAGACTTGATGGGCTGAATGGACTACTTCTGCTCCTACATCTTATAACCTTATGAGTCCCCACATAGTGAACTCAAATGACCTTTTCAGCTATGTGCTCAGAAGCTTTCTTTACAGGTAAATTTGAGAATATTGCCTTTACAAACAGCTCAAGAATATTAATCATCAGGATACACTGTCAGGACCGCAATCACAACTGAACTACGGTGTAGGACCTAGGAACAGGAGAAGGCCATTCCACTCTTCAAACCTGCTCCACCATTTGACAAAGGCACTGCTGATCTTAGATTCTGAGAGGTAATGTTGGACAGGTAACACCAGCTGGCCAAGCCAGCGATGCCCATATCCCTGAGAGAATAAAAAAAATACATGGGCTCCTGTTTCCCAACTTATGATTATTTTCTGAGTTTGAATGCAGGTCAGTTTGCTTTTGGCGGAGGACTGTCAGCAGCAGTGCCCGGATGAGGACTCTGATCTTCAGTAGGCCCAGAGCCTGGACTTGGGAACTTGGTGGGCCATCAGCTGTGGCAGAGCTTGGTGCCTGGAGTGGGGAGGACTGCACCCATTGGCAGTGTAAGATTGAGGTAAGGTGCGGCATGGTCTGGAGGCAAGGCCTGGTGTGGTCTGGGGGTGAGGCCTGGTCTGGTCTGGAGGTGAGGCCTGGTGTGGTCTGGGGGTGAGGTCTGGTGTGGTCTGGAGGCAAGACCTGGTGTGGTCTGGGGGTGAGGCCTGGTGTGGTCTAGAAGTGAGGCCTGGCACAGTCTGAAGGTGAGGCCCAGTGTGGTCTGGAGGTGAGGCTTGGTGATGCTGTGCTTGAAGGACTCTAATGCTGAATTTTTTATTGATGGGGTCATAGAAATGTACACCACAGAAACAGACCATTTGGCCCAACTTTCTAAATTATTCTTAAGATCCTGTACCTGGTTACGTTTGTACTAAGGTGACATCTTAAGTGGCGATTTGGTAAACTTTTCACTGCATGTGACAATAAACTGAATTCTAATTCTAATTCTAAATCCACAATCCTGAACCTTCTTTTGAATTATTATATGCCTAACATTATGTCTCCTGAGAATCTCAGTGACCTCTATCCATTGGATTGGCCTGTACCACACTCCTCTGAAAGAAATTTCTGCAGAGTAGTGAGTCATGACCTATTGCTTTTAAAAACACAGTGACTCCATCTGATGGAATCTGTGATCTTTGGGCGAACTTTCAATCTGTTCAACTGACTTGGGTATTGGTACAGTTGTTAACAGACTAACCTACACATCTCTGATCCATACCTCAGCCCCTTTCTCAGATGTATGGGAAGCAACTATTCCTCCAGCTCCTCTCTGCAGCTTAAAACCATCAGACCATAAGATGTAGGAACAGAATTAGGCCATTCGGCCCATCAGGTCTGCTCTGCCATTCAATGAGATCAAAGCTGATTCAATAATCATCAACTCCTGCCTTTTCCCCCATAAACCTCAACAAAAAGCTGGAAGCAAGAGTCTAATGATGATCACTGATAATTATACAATCATAGAGTCACAGGGATGTACATCACGGAAACAGATCCTTTGGTCCAAATGGTCCATGCCAACCAGATATCCCAACTTATTTGTTTCATTTGCCAGCACTTGGCCCATGTCCCACTAAACCCTTTCTATTCAGAACCTATCCAGATGCCTTTTAAATGTTGTAATTGTACCAGCCTCCACCATTTCCTCACCATCCTCTGTGTGAAAATGCTGCCCCATAGGTCCCTTTTATACCTATCCCTTCTCACCTTAAACCTATGTCCTCTTGTTCTGGACTCCCCTACCCTGGGGAAAAGACCTTGTCTATTTACCCTGCCCATGCTCCTCATGATTTTACAAACCTCTATAAGGTCACCCCTCAGCCTCTGACGCTCCAGGGAAAAATAGCCCCAGTCTATTCAGCCTCTCCCTGTAGCTCAAACCCTCCCACTCTGGCAACATCCTTGTAAATCTTTTCTGAATCCTTTCAGGTTTCACAGCATCCTTCCTATAGGAGGGAGACAGGAACTGAATCTAGTATTCCAAAAGTAGCTTCACCAATGTCCTGTACAGCCACAACATGACCTCCCAATTCCTAAACCAATCTGGTTCATTAATAGTCTTTAAGGAGGGAAACTGCTGCCCTTATCTGGTTTGGTTTACATGTGACTCCAGATCTATAGCAATGTGGTTGATTGTTAACAACTCTCTTGGGCAAATTAGGGATGGACAATAAATTCTGGCCTTGGCCATGAATGAATTTTTGCCAGTTGTACTTTTTTATCCCTCCCTATTCAGTGGCATTGCCACTGCCACTGTTCCTGGTTGGGAGGATGATGTGTGTTCAGGGTGGTGAGTTTCTGCTGTTGGTCTTCATGGGACTGAATAGACCGATTGTCGTGGTTCTGGAAAAGCACAGCCAGTCAGGCAGCATCCGATAAGCCCTTCATCAGGAACGTCGACTCTCCTGCTCCTCGGATGCTGCCTGACCTGCTGTGCTTTTCGAGCACCACACTCTCAGCTCTGATCTTCAGCATTTGCAGCCCTCACTTTCTCCTGAATAGACCCATTCTCCAGCAACAGATAAAGAAGGAAGTGAGCTGGGAGGTAGGACTTGCTTCCTTTACCCTGTTCACTCAGAAGCTGCTCTACCTTATCATTGTATTTAGGTTCAAAACACAGATACAGTGAATGGGGGAGTATCTCTGCAAGAAGAGACTGGATGAAACTCAGATTCCCTCGAACAGCAATCGTGTTAAAGTGAAGCTCATCCTCGGTACTGTCAGCAACCCGATAACATTCCCCCCGCCTTCCTCCTCAAGTCTGCATTCATCTTCTGAGCAAAAACGTTCATCCTTCTACTGTCTAACATGGGGATTTAATCCTCTTTCACTCAGAGTAATGAAAACATAACTCCTGCTCCGAGTGACGGATGATTGATGCACCCCTTTCTTCCTGAGCGTTAAAGCAATTCAGGCTCCAAAATGAACAGTGTCTATTCATGCTTTCTGCTAAATTACCTCCTCTCAGTCAGGATGGTATCTGGCCTGGGTTAGAATTGTGTGTGTCTGTGTGTGTGTGTATATGTGTGCGTGTAGGTATGTACATGTGTGTGTGTGTTCGCAGGTGTATGTGCATGTCCATTTGTATGTGGGTGGTTGTATATTTGTGAGTCTGTGTGTGCGTGCGTGTGCCCATGGTATCTGTGTATCCGTCGTGCCTGTGTGCACATTTGTATACATGTATGTGTGCAGGTGTGAATGCGCATGTGTGTGTTCAAACAGATGGGGTGAGAATGCATTAATAGTGATTTATCTTATTCTAATTAATGTGGCCTTTATTCGCAGCATAAAAATGGATCTTGCTGTGCAGTGGTAGTGTCCCTACTTCTGAACCAAGCAACCCAGGTTCAAGTCCCACCTGCTCCATAATATCTCTGAACTGGTTTGGTTAGAAAGTATCCAGAAAGCAGGATTGGTGGCAAGAAATACCACCCCAACCACAAGCCACCATTGACACCATTACAGATAACATTAAGTGGAGAGTAAGAGATTTGGGAAAGAAATTCAACGGATTAGGATATTTTGACACCCAGAAAATGCAGAATTTGCTGCCACAGGAAGTGGCTGAGGCCAGAATATTATTTTTTTTCAGGTAGATATAGCTCATGTGGCGAAAGGAATCAAAGGATATGGGGAGAGGGTGGGATTAGGGTATTGAGGTCAGTGTTCAGCTGTGATCATATTGATTGGAGGAGCTGGCTCAAGGGGTCGATTGGCCTACTCCTGCTCCTATCTTCTATGTTTCTGTGAAGTCCAATGATGGACAGATTCATTTCCAGGGATGCTCAACATTACAAAAGGCTAAAGGTGGAAGACCAACCAACAACACAATGCAACAGCAGGAATCATTGAGAAGACAGGTTAGAGGCTCTGTCCTGCACTGACAGCATCAGCCAACAAATACAGGCTTCTGAGGAAGACGTGAACGCACTACCTCCTGACCTGAAGACAATTGGTCACCCAGTGGACCACAGCTGATATTCAGACCAGTCAACGTCTGCCACTCAGCGTGTGTTGAGTTAGTTAACCCGACCTATTCCTGAACACTCCCAGGGCAAAAAAAAACAGAAGCAAGTGTGAAGGCGACAGACAGTGGTGAGTTATTTTGCTACTTACTGTCACCAAAAAAAATGAATGGGGTGTAGGGCACGGAGGTGAGGAGCACAAAGGCAAACAAAAGTCCCATGAACCCATCTACTTTTCCAAACAAAAGTCTCAGATTGTTTAATCTACTCACACCATGTAATGTAACTGAAACGCAGTCTGTCAATTAAACTGGAATATGTGCGACTGGACAGAATGAATTCTGATAGTTCCTCAAGCTGGACAAACATTCTTCTCACTTCCCACATTTAATAATCAGGCAGACAAGATATCAATTCTTCACTTTGATCCTGATAAAGAAACCTAATGGTTAACTCAGAAGTGAATTTCTCGTCTGTATTATTCATTGCTACAGAGTCACAGAGTTGTACAGCATGGAAACAGATCCTTCAGTCTAACTCATTCATGCTGACCAGATACCCTAAATTAATCCAGCCCCATTTGCCAGCTCTTGGCCCATATCCCTCTAAACCCTTCCTATTCATATACCCATCCAGATACCTTTTAAGTGTTGTAATTGTACCAGCTTCCACCACTTCCTCTGGCAGCTCATTCCATACACATACCACCCTCTGCATGAAAAAGTTGCCCCTTAGGTCCTTTTTAAATACTTCCCCTCTCATCCTAAACCTATGCCCTCTAGTTCTGGACTCGCCCAGCCCATGGGAAAAGACCTTGTCTATTCACCCTATCCATGTCCCTCATGATTTTATAAACCTCTATAAGGTCACCTCTCATGCTCCAGGGAAAACAGCCCCAGCCTTTTCAGCCTCTTCCTATAGCTCAAACCCTCCAACTCTGGCAACATCCTTGTAAATCATTTCTGAATCCTTTCAAATTTCATTACGTTGTTGTTATACCTTGAGTGATGAAACCTCAATGGGGACAATTGGAAAAGCAGCACAGGGTCTCATCAATGAGGCAACTTAGAGCGACTTGCTCTTTGACTCCATTGTGGACAGATGCAAAGACTCTGCACCATCAAGCTCCAAATCATACCGTGTGGAACGCGAAGGATTGAGACTGAACCTTATTACATAACACTTACTCTTCCTCGTTTATAAAAATGAGAGGTGAAGGAATGGGGTGGCATGGTGGCTCAATGGTTAGCACTGCTGCGTCACAGCGCTAGGGACCCGGGTTCGATTCCAGCCTTGGGAGACACTGTCTGGGTGGAGTTTGCACATTCTCCCTGTGTCTGCGTGGGTTTCCTCCCACAATCTTAAAGATGTGCAGGTGAGGTGAATTGGTCATGCCCAATTGCCCATAGTGTCCAGGGATGTGTGGGTTAGTTGCATTAGTGAGGGGTAAATGTAGAGTAATAGGGTAGGGGAATTGATCTGGGTGGGTTACTGTTCGGAGGGTCAGTGTGGACTTGTTGGGCCAAATGGCCTGTTTCTACACAGTAGGGATTCTGTGAATGCTCCACAATGCAAAGAGGAGGATGAGCCACTTAACAATTGACATACATCCGGTGCTTTATAAAATAACTAAACCTGCAACCCACTTTGCATATTGCGAATGGTTGGTAAAGGTATTAGGGGAAGGAGGGGAGGTGGGTGTGATCCAGTCACTTCAAGCTGCTAAGAACTATGGACAATGAAGGAGTGAGCGGAATGCTGAGTGAGCCCCGAACTGGAGCAGACCAACACAAAATTAATAAGTGATCAGAAGCTGCCTGCTTTGTAAAACCAGGGATCAGCTAAATAGGTTTCGCAGGTGACATTTTTAATAAAGAGCCTGACCAATATCTGAGTGGGAAACATGAAAGGATTTGTTTTTCTGCACGTCTCTCTTAACCTCAGGATACTGCAAAACACTTCACAACCAATTAATTATTGACTTAAGTCGCAGTTGATGTGGTTACATGACATTGCCACCTGTTTACCATTCTCTCCTCCCCCTCTTTGAAGAACCAAGGAAAATAGACAGAACAAAGAACTGCTGATGTTGGAGATCTGAAACCAAAACAGGAATTGCTGGAGAAACTCAGCAGCTCCAGCAACATCTGTGAAAAGAGAAACAGAGTTAACGCTTCATCAGAACTGACAGGAAAATAAGGTGTTTGTTCACAAATCCTAATATCTCCTCACCTAGCTTGGTCTCATACCTTGTCTTATTATGCATCTGTGAAACATCAAGTTGACATGGGATGTGTCACTATGGTTTTATTCTTGTGCAACTCCGCAATATAGAAAAATCGCGCTTGAGAAACAGCACTTAAAGTGTTGGCGATGTTACAACCAACACACGTTTTTAAAGTTTGCCTTTTAGAAACAGTGTCCCCAATTCATCAATCGTATTACTGCGAATTTGCATTAACAAAACACACGTTATAGCAGAACTACCTGTATATTAAAGGCACTTTATAAATGCAAGTTGTTAAATATTGCCTACAAAATACATTGCTCTGGTAGCAGAAAGTACAATAAAGCAGCATGTCTTCAAATCATAGAGTTGTCAAATGGTCCTCCAGCCTTTCATTCACTGTCAAATATACTTCTTCCCTAAAAACAGGGGTAGTGTGTGATCCTATCACTGGGCTGTCTGGGTGAGCCCAGGCATTTAGATAAGAGATTAATCTCACTGTTTATCATCACATAGAATTACAGTAGAGAATCAGGCCGTTCAGCCCCATTGGTCGTACTGGTCTTGAGGCAAACCCCTTCATGCGAAACACGACCACCCTTCTTTATCCAAAACCATCCACCATATCCTTCTATTCCTTACTCCCTTGTATATTCAGGGAACCTTGCCTGAAGTATATCTATGTTCCTCACATCAATAACTATTAATGGGAGTGAGTTGCACCTTCTCAACACTCATCAAAGAAGAAATTATTTGAATTCTCATTGGATTTAAGACTAACTATCTTGTATTGAGTATTTCTGGATTTGGTTTCCATCGCATGTAGGAAATATTGAAACAGTGCAGCTAAACTAAATCTTCAGATCACTAACGCTGGCACCATGATGTATGAGCTTCTGGACCTTATGTCACCTAAAAGTACAATTACTGCCAAGGTATTCCTTTAGGTTGGGATCTACAGGGCTAATGTTGTCTGGTGTGGAAGGGGAGAATCACTCAGTGTCAAAAGGCACTGGGTTAATTTCGGATAACTGGTCGGCATGGAGAGTTTGAACCGAATGGTCTGTTTCTGTGCTGGACATCTCTATGATTGGCATGGAGGAGTTTATTTCCATGCTGCATGACTCTCTAACTCTATAACTCTGTGAATTTCCTTCATATTGTTCAGATGGCCTCTATTGTTAGAATTTCAAACTACACAAAATGATTTTGCTTTCGCTGGAGGAAAAGAGGTTTTGCTATGCAAACTTCTGTCATTCAACCAGATATTGCAACAAATTTATCTTCACTCCGTTGAAAGGACTCTCCCCTCAGAGGAACATCCATGCTACAGCTTGCCCATGGATTCTTTCAACATGGGAAGGTGGTTATGCTGTAGCTACGCCCATGATTCTGGCTCTCCCGCTCCTATTCCTGCCAGGGGCAGATTGCAAACATCTTCAGTTGCCTGTCATTTTGTTTGAAGATGTTGTGAACATGCCTTTTCCTGATCAAGCAGGACTGGACTCTCGATCCTCAGAGACAGATGTCAACCATTGAGCAACAAACCCATCCACAGCATGAAAAGGATCAGGCAGAGAGTGAGCTCTGGCTTCAATCATGCAGGAACAGGAAACTCCGGTGGGAATTCCCCGAGATTTCCTTCAGTCAAGCTTTAACCTGTTCTCGCCCCTCTCCCAGCTGGTTTTGGGTGGGTTGGGAAATGATATTGCAGTTGTGTAGGGCAGGCCAGACCGCTCAGAGGGCCATCTCCTGTCCATAGCCATTGTATCATTGGTCAGAAATCACTGGCCCAGTGTTCAGCGGCTGGTAGTACACTTTGACAACACTTCAAACTTCCACACTGAGCAAGTGTCACCTGGGGGGAGGTTTGAGCCCTGATACCATAATATCCTTGAACAATTCACATCGAATCAATGGGGATGACCAGCAACTGCCCAATTCATCCATCTCATCACTTACAGAATGACCTCCTCCAGGCAGAGTTAACCATGTGATAATGAATCATTGCAATTCCAGACTAGAACAGTTTCAAGATGGTAGTGGAGTTAGATTTGTCAACTGGAGCTCATCCCCTTTGCCTGTTTCTTTTCGTACTTTTCTCTTTTGATTTTATTTCTTCTTTCTCCTCAGCGATGTCCTGAACAACTGGCCTCAGCATGGACTCAGACTCAACGCAGACTCGGTGTGACAGTCTCTCGGCCCAGGATAGCCATCTCTCTGCGGTTCAGTGTTGCGGTCTCTTGGCCTGGTGTGGGGATCTCTCGGCTCAGCTAGGCTGTCTCCCAGCAGCCCAGCGTGGCATCCTTCAGCCCGGCATGTTCTCAGTGTGGACTTCTGGCCTCGAGGTGATTCCAGAGCAGACTCCCAGCCTTAAGAGCCTTGAAGTAAAGCTCAGCGCAGTCTGGAGTCAAGACCCAACGCGTACTGGAGTCAAGGCCCAGCGCAAATTGGGTCAAGGCCCAGCACGGACTGGAGTCAAGGCCCAGCACGGACTAGAGTCAAGGCCCAACGTGGTCTGGAGTCAAGGCCCAGCGCGGACTAGAGTCAAGGCCCAGTGCAGACTGGAGTCAAGGCCCAGCGCAAATTGGGTCAAGGCCCAGCACGGACTGGAGTCAATGTCCAGCGCGGACTGGAGTCAAGGCCCAGTGAGGACCAGAGGTTAGGTGCCTGCATGCACTGAATTGGAAGGTCTGTTATTCTGAACTTTTTATTTCTCTGTTTTCTAATTTATTTCTTTATTTTTCAAATCTTTTATTCCAAGGATTTATACTGAAGAACCTGTACCTTGGCACCTTGTACCTAAGGTGGTGCCATAGGTGGTGACTTGTAAATATTTCACTGTATGTACGTGAGTACATGTGACACGAAAGCTAATTCAGTTCAATCCCTACTGCTCCAGGAATACCCAACCCTTCAGTTTCTGAGAGCTCAAGAACTCCTGCTGGAAAATGATCCACAAACCTTTCTGTAATGCGACACAAATACTTTTCCTGTTATCAAATTTAGTCATACAAAAAGAGACCTAAGGGGCAACTTTTTCACACAGAGGGTGGTACGTGTATGGAATGAGCTGCAGAGGATGTGGTGGAGGCTGGTACAATTGCAACATTTAAGAGGCATTTGGATGGGTATATGAATAGGAAGGGTTTGGAGCGATATGGGCCGTGTGCTGGCAGGTGGGACTAGATTGGGCTGGGATATCTGGTCGGTGTGGACAGGTTGGACTGAAGAGTCTGTTTCCATGCTGTATATCTCTATTACTCTATGACTCTAATTGAAGAAATGTTAATATTACTGTTGTTTTTCTTGGTTTGATAAGAAAATTGATGAGAGAGTACGTGAGAAAAGGATGTTTCTCCTTTTGGGAAAGTTTAGGACCATAGGATATAATCTCAGAATTAGATCAGAGAGGAGGAGGAATTTATTCTTTCAGGGGGTAGTGATTCTGTGAAATGTTTTACCACAGAGGGCTATTGAGGCTGGGTCACTACGTACATTCAAGGCTGAGGTGAGACAGATTTTTAATCAGCAAGGGAACCTTCAGTAAAAGCAGGAAAATGGAGTTGTGGGTTATCAGATCAGCCATTGAATGGTGGAGAGGACTTGATGGGCTAAATGGCCTGGTTCTGCTCTTAAGACCTATGGTCTTAACTCCACCTCAAACTGCTGCTCTGACTGGTTTCACGCTCAAGAAACTGATCGAGATCAGCTGCACCTCCAGTAGAATATGAGTTAGTCAAAGTGTGTTGGTCAAGAAGGTCATGAATTGAGACAACAGATTAATCAAGAGTTTCACTGTACGTTTTTTGATAGACCCTTTGAAATCTTCTGATAGACCCCTAGGACCATGGAGCACAAGTTGAAAACTCCCTGTGGAATTCCAACTACAAAAACCATCCAAACCACTCGATTGGATTTCAGAGTCGTTCGGAGAAATAGAAGGGATGGAGGTTATAAAGGGAGGAAGGAGCCTTTAGTGGCTTAAGGACTACTTTTTGAAAGGCAGCGGGTATCCAGGAAGAGTTATGGAATATTCTCAAGGTGTTGGACAGCCTGCTTCTGTCCTTACACACGAGACAACCAGAACGCTGATAATGGAATAGAGTAGGTTAGATGGACTTCAGATTGGTTTCTCAGGTTGGCGCAACATCGAGGGTCGAAGGGTCTGGACTGCTCTGTAACCTTCTGTGTTCTATGTCCTATGAAGCTGGAAGAACACAGCAAGCCCAGTTCTTGTACACTGCAGCTCAGGCTGTGCAGCTCAAGACTGTGGAGAGTTTGGTAGAGTTTTAATTTTAGCAACTTCAAGAGGTAATGGCAAGCAATCAGTAAGAAATATTTTGCATTGAACATAGAATGGAATCTCTTTGTTCCTGCTGATCCAGTGAGAAATGAAGGCATTGCCTTATCACAGTGCAGATCCAGCATTCTCGATTCTGATTATCCAGGGATTAAGGGTTTTCTCACTGTCTGTGTTTGACAATTCGTTATCTAAATTTAGTCTGGATCCACATATGATCAGTGAGCTCACAAGATTCAGGGTTGTTTGATAAATGTGCTGTTAACAGACGCTTATCTTATCAAAGTAGCCCTGAGTTAGACATTAATGTGAAAAAATGGCCAAAAGTGACCCTTAGTTCTTGTCAAGTGGGTGAGGGGTCCTTCCTGACAGATAAAGCACACGCAATCGATTATGGCCCCAAGACAAAGACAAACCTCAAAATCTCACAGGAGGTGGAGGAGGCAACCAAAACATCTTGTTTACCTATTGACTTCCTTCACTGGACCCCCATGTGATCTGATCCTTTGAAGAACTGTGTAGACTTGGCTTCAGGTCCAGCGACAGTCACCAGGACTCCGACACCAATGCCCCCCCAATTCAAATAGGGAAGAGTCACTGTAGGTGAGTCAGTTCATTTCTGCTTTCTGCTTGTCAAACCCAGAAAAATTCCTCTTTGTTTCTTTTCTCTTGTTTTATTGTAATGTGTCCTCTCAGGCAAACTGGAGAGCTGGATTTCTGCAGAACCTTACTCAACTTTAATGCGGCCCAGAGCACTTGTAGTCAATACAATACTTGTACAAGTATAGTCATTGAGAGAATGCAGGGGCAACCAATTTGAGCACAACACGTTCCCACAAATAACAAAGATAGAGTCACCATCATTACCAAGAACTGTTGAACCACTCCCTCATGAGAGAGAGAGACAGAGATGGTAGTTTAACTTGAGGCTCACCATGCCTCAGGCGAAGGGTGAGTCATAAAGTCATAGAGATGTACGGCATGGAAACAGACCCTTCGGTCCAATTCGTCCATGCCGACCAGATATCCCAACCTAATCTAGTCCCACCTGCCAGCACGCGGGCCAATCCCTCCAAAGCCTTTCAATTCATGTCCCCATCAGATGCCTTTTAGATGTTGCAGTTGTACTAGCCTGCACCACATCCTCTGGCAGCTCATTCCATTCACGTACCACCCACTGAGTGAAAAAGTTGCCCCTTAGGTCTTTTTTTATGTCTTTCCCCTCTTGCTTGAGAAAGAGAATCCTTCAGCTATTACAGGAATTGAACCCACACTGTTGGCATCACTGTCTAACCAGCTGAGCTAACTAACCCCCAGTCTCATATTGGTGGCTGTGCCATCTGCTGCCTGGAGCTGAAGCCCTGGGATTCCTCTCTAAGTCACTCTGCCTCTTTTCAAATTGAGAAGGAGAATCCTTCATGGTGACTTCAGCTAGTGCAAGAATTGAACCCACCCCTGATTCACAAACTAGCCGTTCAGCTAACTGTGTGACCACAGCTACAGAGAGAAGAGACGCTTATTCACAAGACAGCTATCACCAACTGCCGAAACTTTTGAGCTCCAGAATGTTCAAAGGCATTCCTAAATCTGATGTCTCTAATATGAATGTGGGAGGAAACCGGAGCACCCGGAGAAAACCCACACAACACGGGGAGAATGTGCAAACTCTACACAGTCAGCCGCCTGAGGCGGGAATTAAACCTGAGTCACTGTTGCCTCATAGCGCCAGAGACCTGGGTTCAATTCCCGCCTCAGGCGGCTGACTGTGTGGAGTTTACACATTCTCCCCGTGTCTGCGTGGGTTTCCTCCGGGTGCTCCGGTTTCCTCCCACAGTCCAAAAATGTTCAGGTTAGGTGGACTGGCCATGCTAAATTGCCCATAATGTTAGGTGTAGGGGAATGGATTTGGGTGGATTGCGCTTCGGCGGGTCGGTGTGGACTTGTTGGGCCGAAGGGCCTGTTTTCACACTGTAAGTAATCTAATCTAATCTAATGTCCTAGTGGTGAGCATTGACCAGCTACTGCATTGAACTAGCCACATAAATATCTATAGGAGAGCAAGTTAGAGGCGAGGAATACTGTAGCAAGTCCCCAAAGCCTGTCCACCATTTACAAGACAGACATCAGGAGTGTGAGGAACGCTCCCCACTTGCCTGAACGGGTACAGCTCTAACAGCACTCAAAAAGCTTGACACTATCCAGGACATGAGAGGCAACTTTTTTACACAGAGCGCGGTTCGTGCATCGAATGAAGTTCCAGGGGAAGTGACAGGTGCAGCGACAATTACAGCATTTAAAAGACATTTGGATCATGTACATGAATCATAAAGGTTTGGAGGATATGGGCTAAACACAGACAAGTGGCACTAGTATGATTTGGAATTATGGTGCCACTAAAGCCACTGACTGCTGGACTGCAGGACACAGTTCCTATGTGTTCCTGGTGATACCCAATGAGAGTGAGAGGCCAACTCAGCACCTATCAAGGAGAGTTCCACGTGACCTCGAGTCCAGTCTGAAAGTAAAGGTAAAAGAGCTTGAAAGGAGGGGAGTAATCCGAGAAGTGGCAATGCCTACAGAGTGGATTAGCATCATGGGAGCAGTGAGAAACTCAGCAAACTGCTCGTGTGCAGAAATCCAAAGGACCTCAATAAAGCTTTGAAGGTGTCTCAGTCCCCATGTCAACCATTGAAGAAGTTTTTCCACAACCCACCAACACAGAGGCCTACTACCTTCAATGTGAAATGGTTGCTGGCATGTGAAGTTAGATGAAGACAACAGTTCTCTAACTCCATTCTGGATGTCACTCAGGAGATACAAGTGGCTTACAAATGGCATCATATGTAAAGGAAGTAAAGTCATTATTCCTAAAGGTACTAGAAAACGAGTGTATCAAAGGATTAGGGTTAATCTGAGGAAGGCAAGAGAATTGTTATACTGGCCAGAAGCGAACAATGAGATTAAAGACTACATCAGCCACTACAGTGATTGTAACAAACATCACATTAAGCAAGCAAAAGAGTTTTAATTGACGTCCTCGACAGACCGTGAATGCAGTTTGGAGTCCACCTACCTACTCTCGCTGGAACTGATTGTCTTGTAACTTTTGACTTGTATTTTGACCATCGGGAGGGTTTGACCAGAATTGTGTTCAACGACAGCTACCAGCGAGACTGGAGATCGCCTGAAAACTCACAGCGGTCATTGTGGCATTTCGGATCCTGCGATGAGTAAGAATGACCCGCAAATCACGAGTGAAGAATTCAGCCGCTTCATGAAGGATTGGAAAATTCAACATCACACACGATCTCCACACTAACCCCAGGAAAACGGAGAGGCTGAGGCAGTGGAACCAGTTGTCGAAAAGATTGTAAATTAATCGAGCAAATCCAGTCAAAATTAAGGCATTCGTTGATCTACAAAGCAACTAAAGGCATGGAAAGACTCCAATCCAATGACTAGTGCTATACCATACCCAAGCCACTCTTCCAATAGTGAAAATAAAGTACTAAAGCCAGAGGGAGCAACAGTCCTGAGTGACATAATCAAGGTGAAACTACAGAAAGCTATATTTCACTTTGATACCACTTGGCCAGTTCTGTCAGACACCAGACTTGACATTGAAGAGATAGAGTGCAAAAGTTCACTACTCACAACAAAAGTCAGCCCATGTCACAGACTAGGACCCGTGTTGAGTAGTCATTACCTCAATCAAATACAGTGAACATCCATGACCGAATATGTGGTTGCTACTGCAGAGATCTGGGTACAACCAGAGAAGACGCTCTTTGTAAGCAGGCTGTAGGTCAAGAAGAACTGATCTCACTTCCTGCACAATCCTGCTGTCCCCTTCCTCGGCAATGGAGCCGGACCGGCAACAACAGTTTCCATGGCAACAACACCGCCCAGAAAAGGAACATCACCTGAGAATGCTCAGATACCAAGTGAACAGCCAATGACAAAACACCCAGGTATCATTAGGAGACCTGCAAGGCTTAAAGACTTGGTGCACAGTGTATGTGTAGAGACTGGCAAAAGTGGAACCTTACTAGATTTAATACACTGCTTTGTTAGTGAATGATCCTTATCTTTGTAACCAAGTACAGTGAGTAACTTGTAACTGCAAATGATGGTACTTGCAATTTTGGTTTGTTTGTTTTATGAAAAGCTGGGTGTTTGTAAAAATACAATTGTATTTAATGTACTGCCTAGCTTGCCATTAGGCATGTGACCTCCACTTCAGCTGTAAGTGCGATCTGTAATGTGTGGCCTATGGCAGCCACCTTGGAACTAGATCAGAGCTGTTACATGAGAGAGCTTCATTTGAGAACATCCTTGGCCCAGATATTAATAGGTAATCCATACTGAGGTCTCAATGTACAGGGAACACTACTGGCTTAAAGCACAAGATACATCAACAGTTGAAGACTTAATGAGTTTGAAGAATGGAGCTAGGTTGGCAGATCTTTCAAAGCCCTAACCCAGTTGTGATGAGCTAAAACAACTCTACCACATTACTCCAGTTCGTCCCTTGAAAAAGGGGGAGATTCAAGTGAAAGAGGAAATAGAATGGAGTGGATCAGAAAGTTAAAAGACTGAGGTAGCTCGGCGCTGACCACATCAGGAGAAAGTGATGACTGCTGGACAGTCAGAGTCGAAAAGTGTGTCACTGGAAAAGCACAGCAGGTCAGGCAGCATCCGAGCAGCAGGAGAATTAATGTTTTGCGCATTCCTGATGAAGGGCTTATCTCCGAAATGTTGACTCTCCTGCTCCTTTGATGTTGCCTGACCTGCTGTGTTTTTCCAGCGCCACCCTTTTCGACTCTGACCACATCAGGGCAATGTTCACTATTTGGGCCCAGGTTTCTGTACTGGGACATGCAAAGATGTACGAAAACATCAGCATGTACACCAACACGTACACAAATGCACATGCACCCCCCGAGGTGCTCACATGTACACAGATACACATGAGCTTGTATACACACAAACATATACACAAGCATGTGTACGTACACACAGATGCACACTGACACATTCATGTTCATTTACAAATGCATAAACAGGCAGCATGGTGTCTCAGTGGTTAGCACTGCAGCCTCACAGCCCCAGGGACCTGGGTTCAATTCCCGCTTCAGGCAACTGTCTGTGTGGAGTTTGCACATTCTCCCCATTTCCATGTGGGTTTCCTCCGGGTGCTCCGGTTTCCTCCCACAGTCCAAAGATGTGCAGGTCAGGTGAATTAGCCATGCTAGATTGTCCACGGTGGTAGATGCATTAATCAGGATTGGGAAATGGGTCTGGGTGGGTTACTCTTTGGAGGGTTGGTGTGGACTTATTGGGCTGAAGGGCCTGTTTCCACACTGTAGGGAATCTAATCTAATCTAAACATATACTAACAAATGCACGTGCTCACAATGCAGCCACACTGACACACATGCAAAGTAAAACTCAAACGCAGAGGTAGATAGACATGTTAATACATGAATAATCATCTACACAGACCTACACAAGCATGTATCCACAGGGAACTGCATACACCTTGGAATATACTCAGGTGCGGGCACTTGCACAGATCTTTACGTTCCAGAGGGAAAAACCCGTGAAGAAAATTAAATGAAATTTAATTTAAATTGAAATGTAATGTTTAAGTGGTCCTGCATTTTGAAGCACAGGAGGCTAGTTGGATCATTGTGCCCCATTCCCCTGCCTTAGTGCTTCCCTCCTTCACACACTCATCCAGGCACAGGGTAAGACATCTCGAATAAAAACAGCAAGTGCCAGAGAAACTCAGCAGGTCTGGCAGCATATCTTCCAACCTCTTCCAACTAGCAGAAGATACAAAAGCTTAAACATACGTACCAACAGGTTCAAGAACAGCTTCTTCCCTGGTGTTGAATGGACTGAATTCACCGCTGAATGGACCTCTCAAATTTCAAATCTCATGCTGATCTTGCTTTTGTGCAGCTCCTGTGAAGCTGTAACCTTATATTCCTTGCTATTTATGATCTGTCTGTACTGCTCACAAAACAGGCAGCACAGTGGCTCAGTGGTTAGCACTGCTGCCTCATAGCGCCAGGGGCCTGGGTTCGATTCCAGCCTCAGGCTGTGTGGAGTTTGCACATTCTCCCTGTGTCTGTGTGGGTTTCCTCTGGGTGCACTGGTTTCCTCCCACAGTCCAAAGTTGTGCAGGTTAGGTGGATCAGTCATGCTAAATTGACCATAGTGTTTGGGGATGTATGGGTTAGGTGCCTTTGTCAGGGGTAAATATAGAATAGTAGGGGAATGGGTCTGGGTGGTTACTCTTCAGAGGGTTGGTGTGGACATGTTGGACTGTAGGGTCTGTTTCTGCACTGTAGGGATTCTATGAAAGCTTTTCACTGAAATGAGGTACATGCAACAATAATAAATCAAAGCAAATTGAAAGATGCGATTTTGAGTTCAATATTACTCTTCAAAACTTAGGACTTGAAAAGTTAACTCTGTTTCTCTCTCCATAGATGTTGCAAGAGTTCATCCAGCACTGCTCAGTTTTATTACACATTACCAGTACTTTGATTTTATGAGACACAGACAAGCTGGGCAGAGCACAGCCTAGCCCCAGATAGGAATCTCGGTGAGAGACAGAGATGTCCGACAACATTGACTTACATGCACACTTGCCTCCAAATTACCCGCAACTCCCCTCCCTCGCCATCCCAGTATGAGGACAAAATTGAGACCAATGCAACATAACATGACTCAAGAAGGACATTGGATGTCCAAATGGTAGATTTAGAAAGAAGGAGGTGTAGATGTTCACAGCTGTAGAATCTCTACAGTGTGAATTTAGGCATTCGGCCCATCTAGTCCACACCAACCTTCCAATGAGTATCCTATCCAGACCCACACCCCCACCCTATCACTCTGTATTTCCCATGGCTAATCCACCTAACCTACACATCCCTGAACACTAGCATGGCCAATCCACCTAACCTGCACATCTTTGGAATGTGGGAAGCAACTGGAGCACCCGGAGGAAACACACGCATACATGGGGAGAGCATGCAAAATCCATACACCCAAGACTGGAATCGAACCCAAGCCCCTGGTGCTATGATGCAGCAGTGCTAACCCTGAGTCACCGTGCGCCCAACATAGACAGAGACAACTGAAGGCATGGCCAACATGCAGAGATTGCAATGAAGAATACTCATGAGGGCTAGAGTTTTTGCAGCTATCTTGGAAGATAGGAAGAGATCACTGAGATAGGGAGAGGTAAGGCCCTCGGAAACAAGGGTGAGAATCATTCAAGAAATATAGCCATTCCACTGCTGTCAGTATCATGGGTAGGGTTAAGACTGAGATCTTGGTCTTCGGTCTCCCCAGGACGGAGGGGAGCATGCCCAAAACTGGATGATGAAGGACACCATGATTTGGAAGTTCATGCCTAAGGGGCTCCTGGTCGATGGGATGAGAGGAGGTTATCCAGCTCATTAGGTAGAACAGTGGGAGGCAGATATGCACTCATTAACTCAGGGGCCTCCAAAATCTTCAAAGGGCTCCTTTTCCAAAGGAAGTGTGAGGAGGAAACTGAAAGTTAATCCACTGGGAGGTTCCGCTGCTCCCTATGATCCTGC
The DNA here is from genome assembly GCF_004010195.1 of Chiloscyllium plagiosum. Lineage (NCBI taxonomy): Eukaryota > Metazoa > Chordata > Chondrichthyes > Orectolobiformes > Hemiscylliidae > Chiloscyllium > Chiloscyllium plagiosum. The sequence continues at coordinate 48,241,495 of NC_057731.1, read as the reverse complement.
AGCCCAGGCACAGGTTTGCTTGCCGGGTGGGAGCAGCTTGAATGAAGTGACTCCATGCATGAGGACCCCCGTTCAATGTGAAAGAAGGAAAAGGAGACAAAGAGAATTAAATGAGTACTTTAGCTTCACAAAGGCAGCATTTACCAGCAAGGCACATGGACGGGTTCAGAGACCTTAAGCTTGATATTTGATTGGAGTTACTGGATCGGACAAAAGAATCCTTTGTGCTGATTGTTACACAAGGCCAACAGACGACATGAAGTGTGTGTGTGTGTGTGTGCGTGTGTGTGTGAATTTGTATATATCTGTATCTCTCTTTGTGCTACTATATGTGTCTGTGTATATACTTATATGTATGTCTGTGTATACGTATAGGCGAAAGTGAGAACTGCAGATGCTGGAGATCAGAGTCAAGAGTGTGGTTCTAGAAAAGCACAGCAGGTCAGGCAGCATCCGAGGAGCAAAAACCCTTCATCAGGAATTAAGCCAATGTGTGTATATGTATGTCTGTATGTTATATGTGTGTGTGGGTAAATGTGCATCTGTGTGTCTTTGTACGTGCATATGTGTATGTTCATATGTGTGTCTGTGTGTGCAGGTATATGTTGTCTCTGTGTTTGTGTGTATGTATGTGTGTCTATGTGTCTCTCTGTATGTCTGTATGTGTCTCTGTGTGTGTATATCTTGAATCTCTGCATTGGTACAAGTCATTCACCCTCATGGACACAATGGCTGCAAGAGCAGCTCAGGGGTTGGGACTTCTGCAGTGAGTAACCTCCTGAATCCTCAAAGCCTGTTCACAAGGCACAAGTCAGGATTTGTGTTGGAATGCCCCCACTTACCCAGGTGGGTACAACTCCAACAACACTCAGAAAACTCAAAAACGATCTGGGAGACAGCAGCACAATGGCAGCAGTGAGTACCTTCTCCAAGGTGCACTGCAGAAATCCACCAAGGCTTCTTCAACAGCGCCTTCTACGTCTGCAACTTGCACAACCTGGAAGGATAACGGCAACAGATACCTTCTGCAATTTCCTCTCCAAGCCACTCACCACCCTGACTTGGAAATATATCGCCATCCCTTCACTGTCGCTGGGTCAAAATCCTGGAATTCCCTCAATAAGCGGTGACACCTTATGAACTATAGTGGCTTAAATAGAAAGCTTACCACCACTTTCTGCAGGACAACTAGGGATGGGTAATAAGGGCTGGCCCAGCAAATGATTCTTACATCCTGTGAATGATAGAAAAATATTGGAAGTGATTGATTGAATTTGTTGTGAAAGAGACTATCCTAGTCTTTCTGCAGATTGGCCAGACAGAGTCTAATATGACATAAAGAGGGACAGTCTTATGAAGAGAGATAGGTAGATTGACTCTTTACCTGCTGGAATATAGGAGAATGAGAGGTGACCTTAATGAAACATTCTGAGGGGCCTTGACTGGGGAGGTGCATTGAAGTTGTTTCCCCTTGCGGGAGAGTCAACGACCAGAGAGCATCATCTCAGAGTAAGGGATCACACATTCATGGCAGAGATGAGGAGGAATTTCTTCTCTCAGAGGGGAGTGAATCTGTGGAATTCTTGACCACAGAGGGCTGTGGAGGTTGGGTCATTAAGTATAATCAAGGCTGAGAGAGACAGATTTTTAATCAGTGTGGGAATCAAAGGTCATGGGGAAAAGGCAGGAAAGTGGAGTTGGAGGATGATCAGATCAGCCATGATCTCATTGGATGGTGAAGCTGAGCCAATGGGTTGAATGGCCTACTTCTGCTCCTAGGGCTTATCCGTTCACCAGTGGAAATGCCAAACTGACACCCAGCAGCGCTCCTCCATCAGTGACTGTACCTTCAGCTCCTGCAGATCTAATATTCCAGAACCTCTCTAGTGTTTTACCGCAATCCTCCTTCAAGACTCTTCTGAAAACCAAAATCAATGACCAAGTATTTGTTCACCGAATGGAGCTCGATGTCAGATGTGGTTTGTGAAGTCAAGAATCAATATAAATGCCTAAGTTGTTGTTGTAGTTGTTGTTGTTGTTCATAGCCCCATGTGACCTCATTTCACTTTGTGGAGTCACCCTGGAGTGAAAGTGAATGAGGAACAAGCTTTTGAAATGTAAAGTTTACAATCCATTCCAGGTCTCGGACTATCAGGTACAGATTAGTTCTCTGTACGCACTAGGCAGCTGTTTAAAAGCAATTCCCAGAGTTAACACGTTCTGTAACTCTCAACTTGGAATGCTTTGCCTTCAGTCTCTTTGCCTGATATGGAATGCATTTTGTAAATACCAGAAGTATTACATCGGACTGAAGCACCTCACAGTGGAACATGCTGTAGTGAGTTGAATTTTATTGCATTTCCTGTAATTTTCAAGTGCAAACATTTTATAATGCACTTTTACAAATATGTGTATAAAGTATATCTTTTTTTAAAAAAAAACTAACTCCTAAAGATGGTTTGTGGATTAGAATGTATAAGATCCCAGTCCTACAGTGGTGCTTGCTCAATGGAATGTGACTGAACATTAAGATCTGTTGCACAGCCTTTTCAGACTCATTCAGATCTTCTGAAGGACTGTGTGAAGTGTGGAGGGTTTGAGCTATGAGGAGAGGCTGGGACATTTTTTACTGGAGTGTAGGAGGTTGAAGGTTGACCTGATTGAAGTTTGTAAAATCATAAGGGGGATAGATAAGGTGAAGGGCTGGTTTCTTTCCCCTAGGAATGAGGAGTTTCAAGACGAGGGGGTATAGTTTTAAGGTGAGAGGAGAAAGATTTTAAAAATGAAATGAGCGGCAACAGACAGTGGCTCGTATGTGGAATGAACTTCCATAAAAATTGGTGGATACGGGTATAGTTATAACATTTAAAAAACATTTAGATAAGTACATGAATAAGAAAGGTTTGGAGGGATGTGAGCCAGGAGCAGGCGGGGGGTGAGTTAAATTTGGGATTATGGTCAGCATGGACTGGTTGGACTGAAGGGTCTTTTTTCATGCTGTATGACTCTGTGACTCAATGACTCTCTGTTTTCAGCAGGCTGGATCACTCGAATAAACCCCACGTTCCAGACTGGTGGGTACTGATACAACAAGTTACACCACATTCATTAAATGGTGTTGTCTCCATAGACTTTGTCCTCTTGCATGGGTCAGAGTGCCCTTGGGTTAAGCTGGTCATGGCAAGTCTTGGCTGACATCCCCAACACCCACTGAAGGATGGCTACACATAGGCACACATTGTCTCTGGACCAATGTCCCCAGTTGAGCTCCCAAATGGACATCAAAAAACTCAGCGCAGGGCAATTCTTTCAGTGTCCTGGCCAATAGCTGTTGCTCACCCTGCAAGACTAAATTAGATCATGTAACCATTACCCCATTGCTTATTGTGGGAGCTTACAGTTCACAGAGTTGACTTCTATGTTTCCTGCATATTTCCCAAAAATAATTCGATTGTCTGTCAAGCGCCTTGAGAGAGTTAGGAATGGAGCTATATAATTGCAGGTTGCTCTTTTATTTTAAATTCCCTTTGGACATTCTCTTAATGAAAGACAGATGATTGGAAATTCTAGATTGGGTTTTCCAATTCCTGGTGGGCCCACCTTCGAAAGCAGGGGGACACATGCTCAGTGATCCATTTCTCCCCAAGCAGCTCCAATTGCTTAGATGTGAGTGTTGTCCCCAGCCAGAATTTGAATGGGATTGAGCTTGATTGCACCGTCCCTGAACGTCAAGAAAAAACAAATATGAAAGGAAGTGTTGATTGCAGAACTGAGAATTTACTTAGTAGGGAAAAAAAAATGAACAGCTGAGTTTTTTATTCCTCTCTGAGAGGTGGCAACACACTGCTCTCAAGTATCCTGAAAAGGATTTGAAAGAATAGACATAAGGAAGATATGTCCAAATTGAGGATGATAAATCTAGCAATGGCAAAAGTGCTCTGCCTAATAAAAGGCTTTTGGACCATCGCCTGTTGATATTTTATCCTGCATACATTTCCTGGTAATTTTTGTCATGGAAACATAAAAAATAGGAACAGGGGTGGCCATTCAGCCCTTTGAGCCTGCTCCATAATTCAATAGGATCATTGAGTTCAATGCTCTAATCTCACCCTTCCTCCCCTTTAGCCACAAGACCAATATCTAATTGCGCTGCCAGTAGTGGTCTGCTTTTGCCTTTCACTCTCAGGGTGAGGAGGCACAAGTCGAGAAGGCAATTCCCAAATCTACTTCAGCCAGAACAAAGAATCAAACTCACCTTGTTGCTATCCTAGAAAATCAGAGAATCTGGCATTAAATGTCCAAAGGGAATTTAAAACAAAAGAACAACTTGCATTTATATAGCTCATTTCCTGACAGACAATCGAATTATTTTTGGAAAGTATGCAGGAAACACGAAAGTCAATTTTGTGCACAGTAAGCTCCCACAATAGCAGCCATTCAGTCACTCCTCAGTATTAACTTCTTATACAACTTTCCTCCACAGCCCAAGCCCTACTCAAGTTGAGAAACAGACAGCCGACTTAAAACCTCAATCTCATGCTTCAACAAATGCCCTCAAAGGGGTCTTTTAATGAGTCTTCATTGACTGCCTGAACGTGCTTTTGACTAGCTCTGCCAAGCCTGAAAGCCCTTCCCTTAAAATGGGCAACACCCAGGCCCGTCCACTCCCTAGAGCCCAAGGCCTGTGGCTCTGAACTTAGGGTCAATATCCAGTGGGGAACCCAGTGGCTGTATGCAGTCCAGGCCTCAGTATCCAGTTTCTGAGAGCCTGCAGTGTATTTGATCAACAGGACTAACTGACATAACCACAGGCACAATGACTGCTCCAGTCCAGCAGACTCTCAGCTTCTAAATCCTTCCGCTATTTCACAATACCCCCCACCCCCCCGAGGGAAGGGAGCAAAGAAATGAAGCAACAACAGCCTGGAAGCAGACAGGAGCTCGGCCTTTTTAATATACTTTTGGCCATTTGTTAATTTTGTTTTGCTCGAATAATCCTCAACCATTAAAGGCAAGTGGAGAGTTGGCTCTTTTCCCTGGTCTTTCTGACCAGTATATTAGTTTCAGATGTAAGATGTATTTAGAGGATTTAAGATTTTAAACAAGTTAATTTGTTTTGGTGCTGGTGAGGGATAAATGTTGGCTTCCACTTCACAAGAGGTTCCCCTGCTCTGCTTCCACGTGGTCCCTGGGGCCTTTCGCCTTATCCTGAACACGCACACAGAGCCTCAGTTATGCCTGCCATCTAAAAGGCACCATCTCTGGCAAAACTGCACACCCTCAGCATTGCATAAACTCTCAGAATGAGTGATAGATTATAAATCCCGCAGTGTCATCTATACACAGCTCCTTCCACTGAAAGCAAGAGTTCCCTAGAACACAATGGAAAATATAAAAATTTGAAAACATGTACAAACAAATTCAAGAACCACTTCTTCCCTGCTGTTATCAGACTTCTGAATAGACCCCTCAGTTCTGATGTCCTTCTCTATGGCTTTAACACTACAGTCTGCAGTCTGCTCTGCTACTCTAATGCACCTTTGTATGGTACGAAATGCCACTTTTCATTGTATCTCGGTACACGTGACAACAATTAATCAAGCTCAGACTCAAACCAAACAAAAAAGAACTTGTGAATTTACATCAAATTTAAATTGCAAATTGTGGGCTCCAGGAAGGAGAGTTTGGAGGAGATTGGGAGTTCCAGAACTTCAAGGTTGGATTTATAGAACATAGAACATAGAACATAGAAGAATACAGCGCAGTACAGGCCCTTTGGCCCTCGATCCTAATCATCTTGTACACCTCAATCAAGTCACCCGTAAACCTTCTTTTCTCTAGTGAAAACAGCCCCAAGTGCCTCAGTCTTTCCTCATACGATTTTCCTTCCATACCAGGCAACATCCTGGTAAACCTCCTCTGCACCTGTTCCAGTGCCTCCACATCCTTCCTATAGTATGGCGACCAAAACTGCACATAATATTCCAGATGCGGCCGTACCAGAGTCTTATACAACTGCATCATGACCTCAGGACTCCGGAACTCAATTCCTCTACCAATAAAAGCCAGTACGCCATATGCCTTCCTCACCGCACTATTTACCTGGGTGGCAACTTTCAGAGATCTGTGTACATGGACACCAAGATCCCTCTGCTCCTCCACACTACCAAGTATCCGACCATTAGCCCAGTACCCCATCTTTTTGTTATTCTTCCCAAAGTGAATCACCTCGCACTTAGCTACATTGAATTCCATCTGTCACCTTTCTGCCCAGCTCTGCAGCTTTTCTATATCCTGCTGTAACCTGCCACATGCTTCCTCACTGTCAACAACTCCTCCGACTTTTGTGTCATCCGCAAACTTGCTCACCCAACCTTCTAACCCCTCTTCCAGGTCATTTATAAAAATGACAAACAGCAATGGTCCCAAAACAGATCCTTGCAGAACACCGCTAGTGACGGCATTCCATGAAGAAACTTTGCCATCAACTACTACCCTCTGTCTTCTTCCATCCAGCCAATTCCTAATCCAAACCTCCAACTCACCCTCAATGCCATATCTCCGTATTTTCTGCAGTAGCCTACCATGGGGATGGTGATGGTGTGGTAAATGATACAGAAAAGACACAGGACACACAAGCCCAGCGTTACAGGGAGCGGGAGCAATGCTGCTAATGAATGTACCTGAGTTACCTTACTTCTTGATCCAGTTGGAAAGTTTGTCTCAAGAGCAGGAATGAAAAGGAAGAGTTTGTGGCAGAGTGATAGGAAAGTTGGCACTGGATTCCAACTTGAATTAATTTCAAAACCATTCAACTATGTAAGGCCAGGAACTGGCCTTGGATCCTCTGCCTGTTCATTTTCTGCAAGCTAAAAACTAATTGCAATGATGTGTACCAAATGATGTTCCAAGATATTTTAATTCTGTATTGTCATTATCAGGTTTCTGTGGCACTCCACCACTTCTGTACAGCACTCCAGCTCTGTATCTTTATAGCACCAACTTCCAACACCCGCCCCACACCTCAAGCTGCCTGCAGCTTCCCACAAATATCACTTTCTCCTTCAAGAGGCAACAGTTCGCATTCACACTGCATTCCTAACAAAACAAAACAGCCCAAGGTCCTTCACAGGAACATTTCCAAATAAAATTTAACAATGAGCCATGTAAGGATACATTTGGTCATTCGAGGCATGGGTAAAAGTTGGTCATGTGGCTTATTGAGTCTCCTCTGCCATGTAATTACATCATTCAATGATCTGATAATCCTCAACTCTAATTTCCTGCCTTTTCCCCATAACCCTTGATTCCTTTCCTGATTAAAAACATGTCTATCTCAGCCTTGAACATAGTTCCATACCCAAACTCCACAGCCCTCAGCGGTTAAGAATTCCACAAATTCTCTACCCTCTTACAGAAGAAATTCCTCCTCATTTCTGCCTTCAGTGGGCAACTCTTTACTCTGAGATTATGTCACATGTTTTAAGACTCTCCCACAAGGGGAAACAACTTCTCCACATATACCCTGTCAAGTCTTTTAAACCTTGCATTCTTAGATCACTTCTCATTCTTCTATATTTAATGAGTACTAAGCCAAACTATTCAACCTCGCCTTATAAGACAATCCCCCCATACCCAGTGAACCTTCGGTGGACTGCTTCCAATGTCAGTATTTCTTTCCATAGATAAAGGACCAAACAAGTCACAATATTCCAGCTGGGGTCTCCCTTGTGCTATGTGTTGTTTTAGAATTAGATTAGATTCCCTACAGTGTGGAAACAGGCCCTTCGGCCCAACCAGTCCACACCGACCCTCCGAAGGGTAACCCACCCAGACCCACTACCCTCTGACTAATGCACCTATTGCTACGGGCAAGTTAGCATGGCCAATCCACCTAACCTGCACATCTTTGGACTGTGGGAGGAAACCGGAGCACCCAGAGGAAACCCACGCAGACACGGGGAGAATGTGCAAACTCCACACAGTCAGTCGCCTGAGGCTGGAATCGAACCTGGGACCCTGGTGCTGTGAGGCAGCAATGCTAACCACTGAGCCACCGTGCTGCCCATATGGCCTCCCTATTTTTATCCTTAGTAAGTGTGATTGCCATGTTGAGTTGTAGTGGGCGAGATGTGGACAGAGGAGTCTTTGATTTGCATCCAGGGTATTGAATGAGCTTTATCCGCCAACGTTATACCTCATTGATCCTGTGCAGCATCCTGCCTGCCACACGGTGGTCATGTGGAGCAAGACTGAGAGAAAAGCCCTGAATCCCTCCCACTATAAAGAAGTTGCATGGACCCAAAACCCTTTAACCTCACTGCCAATCGGAATCTCTGCTTAACACACCAAAATAATAGTTAATGAGCTTCTGAAGTAATTCATTGTCAAGAGTCTACCTGCCTGGTCAAAGCTTAATCAGTAAGATTAGCAGTGATCACTTCCTGTTGGATCTCCATGCCAATCGTGATCCAATCAAATAGCACTGTCTTCTCTTGTGGTGTAAAGTGTCATTCCCTTTCTAAGTTTGTTTTCGTGTGTAGCAGTACTACTGAGTGCAAAATGAAAAGTATCGACTCAATGTTTCCTTTTAGCCATGCAATTTATTGTGGAGCCTGGCTTCATGCTTTTCATAAGATGCAGTGATGCAGGAGCGTAAAGACAAAGCAACATCTAAAACCTTGTGGAAAGAGAGTTCCTGCTGAGCTTTTCCAGCAATTTTATGTTTTTGTTTCTGATTTACAGCATCTGCAGTTCTTTCGGTCTCGTTTTGGAAAAAGCGTGACAATTTCAGATAATTAGCAATAGAACCAGAGGCAAGAGAATGTGTATGTGTGTGTGTGTGTGCGTACGTGTGTGTGTGATTGCGTGTGTGTACGTGCGTGTGTGTACGTGTGTGTGTGCGCGCATGGAGGGTGTTGTGAGTGCAATAGAAACAGAGTTTCAACTCTCGAAAGGGAGAAGGAGAGGTGTACAGCAATAAGGAGCAGAGGGTATGTTGATCTGAGGAGCAGCACTGGAAAGATATTGTGAGGAGATTACTTGCTTGGATCTTTCAAAGGATCAATGCAGGCATGATGGGTCAAATCACCTCCCTGAAGGGTGCCAGGTCGTATTTTGTTGACCCGAACATATTACCGCATAAGTTCTTTTTTGGAAGTTGACCATTGGATGGTACATTTGAGCTTTCCTCTTCATAAGCACTTTCTCAGGATTGTGGATATGTTTCTTCCACTCAGTGCGGTGGTCCTGAGGTGACAGAATAGGCAAACACAGGATTCACACACCCTGCCACAGGTGGGAGAGGTCATATTTGCTGAAGTGATTCTCAGTTGGGATACTCAGGAAAATCCTTCTCTCGGGGAGTTACTGGTCACTGGAATTCTCTTCCTCAGTGATCAGTGGAGGTTCAGTCATTGAAAATATCAAGAGTGAGTTGGACAAATTTCTGATCAGCAAGGGGAGCGGGGGGGGTGAAAGTGAAGTGAAAGTGGAGTTAAGGCCACAATCAAACTAATTAAATTGCAGTGCATGGCTCTCCCTAGTGATCTGGCTAATATTTATTCTTCACCAACAAAGGATATTTGGCCATTTTTCACATTGATGCTTGTGGGATCTTGCTGTGCCTTCATTTCTGCATTTCCCCACGTTACAATGCTTCAAACTTTCTTCCTTGGCTATAAATATGGAATTGGGATTTAATGTAATTTCTCTTTCATCAGTATGCTCTTGCTTTCAGTAGCACTGGATTGAATTCTGTCGGATGTTTTTAAATTCATTCACGGGATGTGGACATTGCTGGCTAGGTCAGCATTTATTGCCCATTCCTTAGAGTCAACCACATTGATAAATGGTGTGGATAAAATAGACATGGAGTAGATGCTTCCTCTTGTGAGGCATTCTTGGTCAAGGGGTCATAGTCTTAGGATAAAGGGTAGTAAACTTAAATCAGAGTTGAGGAGAAACTATTTCCCCAAAGGATTGTGAATCTGTGGAATTCACTATTCCCAAAGTGTGGTGGATGCAGGGACAGTGAGTAAATTTAAGGAGGAGTTAGACAGGTTTTTAATTGGTAATGGGTTGATAGATATGGAGAGAAGGCAGTAAAATGGGAGTGAGGAGCATATCAGCCTTAATTGAATGGCAGAGCAGACTTGATGGGCTGAATGGCCTAATCCTGCTCCTATATCTTATGAACTTATGAACATTGCGGTGGATCTGGAGTCACATGAGGGCCAGATCAAGTAAGGATGACAGATTACCTTCTCTAAAAGACATTAAGGAGCAGGTTTTTCCCAGAATCAGCAATGGTTTCATGGTCATCATTAGACTCTTACTTCCAAAGTTTGAGGGAATTCGGATTCCATCATCTGCCATGGCAGGATTTGAACCCAAGTCTCCAGAGCATTACCTGGATCTCTGGATTAATAGTCTAGAGATAAATGAGGTCATCATCTACCCTGTTTATCATAGCTTGCTTCTCTCATCTTTATCAGTACTCAATCCCTATTACTCTGTCAGTACTATAAGCTTGAATAAACTTGGCCAGTTTGGATTCACTTTGGTTTGGAAAGTTAGTAGCTAATTGAACATCGTTCATTAAAATGATAAGAAGGGATGGTACAGTGGCAGAGCCAAATATTGGCCATAAAGAGGATGGTGGTACACATGCCTATCTAGTCCATGCCGGAGATTATGTAGTACACGATCTCTCATGTTGGAGTACCACATAGGCCGTCTTCATCTCACAAGGTTAGAGCATGAGTAGGCCATTCAGCCCCTCAAACCTGTTCCTCCATTCAAGAAAATCCTAGCTGATCTGACTCCCCTGCATTCCCACCTACCCCAGTAGGCTTTCAAACCTTTGCTGATCGAGAATTTATCTGTCTTTGCAATCAAAACAAACTGCTTCCACCATCTTTTCAGAAGAGAGTTCCAAAGTCTCATGATTCTTTGAGAGAAACAAAAGTCTCCTGATCACTATCTACAATGGGCATCTCCTTATTTTTGGACAATGACTCCTATAAGGGGTGGCATGGTGGCTCAGTGGTTAGCACTGCTGCCTCACAGCGCCAGGGACTTGGGTTCGATTCCAGCCTCGGGCGACTGTGTGGAGTTTGCACATTATCCCCGTGTCTGTGTGGGTTTCTTCTTTGGATATCCCACGATCCAAAGATGTGCAGATTTGGTGGATTGGCCATGGGAATTTGATCATTGTGTCTAGGGATGTGCAGACTAGGTGAATTAACCATGGAAATTCAGGGTTACAGGGATAAGACAGAGTTGGGTGGTGAGTCTGGCTGGGGGGGGATGCACTTCCGAGGGTTGGGGTGGACTTGATAGGTCAAATGGGCTGCTTCCACACTGTTGGGATTCTCCCATAAGATGAAGTCCCCTCTTCACATGTATCCAGTCAACATCCTTCAGGATCTTGTATGCAGTAATCATCTTCTAAACTCCACTGAAAACAAGTCTAGTCTGTCCAAACCTTCCTCAGGAGCTAACGTACCCTTTTCAAGCATGCGTCAAGAAAACCATTGCTGAATTGTCTCCAATGTATATACAGCCTTCATTAAATAGTGAGGTCTATACTATACACAGTATTCCAGATATGGTCTCACCAATGTCCTGTACAACTGAAGCATCATCAGCATATCTTTCTATTCCTTTGTCCTTCATGTATTTCTCTAGCTTTCCCTTAAATAATCTATACTATTCACCTCAACTACTAGGAGTAGCAGGCTAAATATTCTCACTGTTTCCTTGGTAAAAACACATCTCCTGAATTCCCTCTTGAATTTATTTGGTTTGAACATTCCTGATTCTCAGTTTTGGACATGGAGAAATATTTCCTCTCGACCAATAAATTATGTAACCTCAAAATTAAAGTGTTCATCAGTGAAATGAGGCAGTTTTTGGTTTCTGTTCAAGTCTAAATCTGAAACTCTCTCAGCTACAGCCATTCACATTTATATAGTGCCTTCAATAAACCACAGAATTGTTACAGTACAGCAGAAAGGAATTCGGCCCATCATGTCTGCACTTGCCCACCCAAAGTTAATTTAGTGTCATTCTCCCACCTTCTGCCCATAAACCTGCACATTCTTTCTTCACGGCAACCACCTGATTTCCATTCGAATGCTCGATGGAACATCTTCCACCACATTCTCCGGCAGTGGAGATGTCCCTAGATGTTGCTACATTGGAGCAATGATTGGCCAAAGTTTGACACTGGGGCATGGAAAGAGATATTATGGGATGACTGTCTGGCAGCTTGGTCAGTGGACTGGGTTTTAAGGAGAGTCTTGGGGAGGATGAGCAGGTATGGTAAAGAGGTCAAGGCATGTGGGAGGGAGAGTTTAGGGCTGGCTGATTACAATTGCAATCAACAGTGAAGTGATTCAAGAGAACTCTTGGCTAAATGGAGACCAAAAGCAATACATCTGCATTAGATAAGGGTGATAGGAAACCAAGGAGGGGAAAGGGAGGACTGCAGATGCTGGAGACTCAGAGTCGAGAGTCTGGTGCTGAAAAAGCACAGCAAAGTCAGGCAGCTTCTGAGGAGCAGGAGCGTCAACGTTTCAGGCACAAGCCCTTCATCAGGATAGGAAACCAATTCAATTTTGTTTTGTTGTTAGCCTGGACAATGCAAAAGCTCCCACAGTCAAATAGCCACCTGACAGTTGTCCAGCTCACTGGAAGACTGACTGGTGTGCAGGCAAGTGACAATGAGATGAAAGCTAGCATCCTGTTGCTCGACAGCAGAGAGGGTCTGTGTGCGAACAGCAGGGAGGGGGGGATGTGAAACATTAAACATTGATCAGCCCTTATCTTTATTTTACAAACTTGCTTTGTACAAACGGCTGAGGGTTCCTTTTGGCAAGACAGGGTTCTGAACCTCAGGTATCAGACAGGAGCTGCCTTCTAATCCCTCTCCCGATATACTTTTTTTTACTGGTTTGAGATCAAAGGTTAAATAGTGTGGAACCATTCATTCACTGAGAAGCCCTGTGCTACTGCTGAACTCACGCCATACAAAGAAAATTAGACCAAGAGAAAGAGGGAGTAAGAGAGAGAATAAGATAGACATACATTGAGAGACAGAGAGAGAGAGAGAGAGAGAGACAGGCAGAAATAGTAACAGACTCTGAGAATCATGAACACAAATTACAGACAGAGGAGAGGGCTAACACAGAGAAGTCTGGCATGAATAAACACATCCCGACAGAGACCTAAGGAAATAGCACACTGGAACCGAGAAACACACTTTATTTGAGTTAGAAAGAGACAAAGAGGGAGAAACCAGTAATAGCAAAGTAAGAGACAAATCAGGAGACTGAGAAAATCACATGTGCTTTAGGAAGGGCAGAATAAAGGCACAAAGAGATGCAGAAGATTTGCACAGAAATACAGAGAGAAAAACAGAAGAAGGAGAGAGCAGGAACGACAGAGACAAAAAGGAAGGATAAAGACAGACAAAGGAACTTAGAGGCAGAGGAAAGAGTGAACAGAGAAAGCCAAAGAGGGAGAGAATAAAACAAAGGAGAAGAGAAGAGAGGGAGGGAGGCTGGTAAAGAGTTACAGAAAGAAAGGGCGAGCGAGCAAGCTTGCCTTTAAGAAGCTGTGTGAGTGCCGGAGCTGAGCAAGGTAGCTGTTCCAGTGATTGACTGCAGCCAGCTCTCTGATTCAGGCATTCACAGTAACAAGACAAAGTCAGCCCAAAAGGTGATTGGCTGCGATGAAATCCTCCTGGCATTGTGGGGAAGCCTACGGGGCTGGTCTAGCTCTTGGAGCAGAGCGAGGAGGAGGGAGCAGCTAAATACTGGCAGTCTGCAAGAGCTGAGAGTGTGTGTGAGAGAGCGAGAGAGCGTGAGTGCATGTGTGTGTGTGTGCATATATGAGTGCATGTGCGTGTGTGTGTGTGTATGTGTGTATAATGTACTTACGAGTGTGCAGTGTATCTTCAGTCAGTGGGCTGCATGAGACTATAGCTAGCATGTAATATAGAGAAGAGGATTGTGCAGCAAATCGAGGAGAAAGAGAGAGAGATTGCCTCTACCTCTCTCTGTTCCAACACCCGTCAAGTGGGACGGTGGGTCCTATTGCCACACCAGTTATATGCCCACCTGACCCACCTTGAGACTTTTTCGAGATAACAGCGAGACAGGAACGCGGCAGCAGGAGGAGGTGGTTCTAGCTGTTTCTCTTCTCCCTTCTATCCTCTTCAATCGAGAGCTCGTGAGCGAGACGGGAGAGACGGGCAGCCTCAGACATCGCGCCAACAGCTGGCACAGAGCCGGCGGCGGCACACTGACCATGTCGAAGCTCCGTGCCACCTTCATCGGGTTGCTGCTGGCCGGCTTCCTGGAGCTCGGCTCTGGGGGCAGCGCAGAGGAGTACGAGTATTATGGCTGGCAGTCCGACCACCTGCAGGGGGGACGCTTCTACGCCAAGCAGCCGCAGTGCGTGGACATCCCGAGTGACCTGCGCCTCTGCCACAACATTGGCTACCGCAAGATGCGCGTGCCCAACCTGCTGGAGCACGATACTCTGCCTGAAATCAAGCAACAGGCCAGCAGCTGGGTACCCCTGTTGGCCAAGAGGTGCCACCCCGACACTCAGATCTTCCTGTGCTCCCTCTTCGCCCCTATCTGCCTGGACCGGCCCATTTACCCCTGCCACTCGCTATGCCAGGCCGTCCGGGATGGTTGCTCACCCGTCATGGAGTCCTTCGGCTTCCCCTGGCCAGAGATGCTCAAGTGTGACCACTTCCCACTAGACAACGACCTCTGCGTGTCGCTCCAGTCGCCAGGCAACCAGGCAACGCAGCCGCCAGGTAAGATAGCATTCACGGGGGTTACTGCGGATCAGGAGGTCAGGATCAAAGTTCCAGGGGCAAGGGGCATTTCATACCCACCTCCTTTTAACCACAAAGGACAGGTCCCTCCCTCATTCCCCTGAAGCAACCTTCAGCAGCGACTTTAGCTTGAAATTGGTGACAGTCACAAGACGGGGCTTAACGGGAGGTTAAGGCGAGAAGCATGGAGTGACAGAGAGAGAGTGGGGAGGTAGAGAGAGAGAGTGCGGGGAGATAGAGAGAGAGAGAGAGTGGGGAGATAGAGAGAGTGGGGAAATAGAGAGAGCGAGTGTGGGGAGATAGAGAGAGAGAGTGGGGAGATAGAAAGAGAGAGTGTGGGGAG
>NC_057731.1:48218726-48222557 GCF_004010195.1 Chiloscyllium plagiosum | reverse complement strand
AGAAAGAGGAACACAGAGAAAAGCAGAAAGAAAGAGAGGAACAGAAAGACAAAAGGACAGAATGGGAAAAATTGAAAGGAAAAGGGAGAATGAGAGAGAAAGAGACAGAGAAAGAGGGAGAGAAGGGCTAGAAAGGGAAAAGGAAGACTGAGGGTTCAGAGAGAGATGGAGAATGAGAGGAAGAGATGGAAATGGAGAATAAATAAGAAGAACAGAGAGAGAGAACAAGTGACAGATAACAAGGGAAGGAGAGAGAGAGAGAGAAAGTGCCTGTCATGATCTCAGGACATCTCAAAGGTGCAATCCCTCAGTGAACTAGGAGAGAGAGAGCAGAGAGATAGGATCAGAGGGGGATTAATAAGGGAAGATAGTCTTAGGAAGAAGCTGATGGAATACAAAGGTAATGGGACAGAGATCAGTGGGAAGTGAATTGAACTGATGGAAGGGATATGGAATGAGAGGATGGACAGAAAGAGGTCTGAAAGCAGTAATGGAAGGAAGTGTACGTGCGGAGGAAGGGTAACTGGAATTGGGCAAAGAGAGATAGAGAGGCTGGCTGAGGGAGAGGGGTGAACAGGAGAAAATAAAATCCAGGAGTGAAGAGAGAGAGTCTCAGGTTTTTCAGGGAAAGCCCTTTTCACTATGAGCCATTTCTGTGAGGTAATCTGAAAACATGCAGCAATGCTGTAACAAGTTATTTAGGGACTGCTCGTGTCTCTTTCGTCCCTCATTCCCTTTCTTTTTATTATGTATGAATAAGTAATGTGTCAGGAAATGATCCCTTCCATGGAGAACTCTGTCTACTGGGGGCTTTCTGTGCAGCGGGTTGGTTTACTGTAAATCCCCTAATATATGGGAATGCTGTTAGCAGCCAGGTCTCTCTGAGCTCCACTCTCCTCAGTGCAGGCCAGTGGGTAAAGTTGCATTGGGAGATGTCCCCCCTCCATGGGCCACCTCTCAGGAAACCCACCTCACCAGCCCCTTGCTCAGTGGCCAACTTCAGGGAGCCGCCGGCAGTAATTTGCTCATTCATTAGGCACCCAGATCGAGGATAGCACGGGATGACCCCAAAACAGGAGGCGGTGGTGCTGAGAAAGCGAAAGGATGGGTTGTGAGGGACAGGGAGTGGGAAGGAGGGAAGTGGGGGGGGTGGGGGGGGTTGGTTGGTGGCTGGTGGGGAAAGGGGAGAATGGGGAAATGGAAGCGGAAGGGGGAGGGGGGGAAATGAAACAGGGATGGGGGCAGGGAGAGATCTGTCAGAGGTAAGCAAGGGATAACGACAGCGCCCTAGTTGTTGGACTGCACTCCTTGCTGAGAGCTCCCCACTCAATTTAGGATCAAAGGACGGTGCAGCAAAGAAAGATGCATTGTACACATCACTGGGTTAAGAAAGACCCCCTTTTCCCCCTTGACGACCCTAACCCTGTAATGGACGTTGTGCTTCTGGCTCACGTTTGTTGAGGAGAATTTGTGGGAATGACAGAATGATTAGTAGGTTCAGGGAATTGTGTTCTCTGCGATTGATTCAGGCTTGTTTTTGTCTCGTGATCCTATAATCACAATCACAGAACAGCCTGATTGTTACAGGAACTTAAACGGATCGGATTAAAACAAAAAATCAACTGATGTGCCAGGAAAAACTGCTCAAAACATTCCGCCTTGACAAATAGTCCCCATGGACACGGTGTCTAGTGATTAACCTTTGGATCTGGGGAGGGAATGAATTCTAATTTTCCCAGTTTAACATTTTAATGAAAACCTTTTACAAAGATCCTTGCCAAAAGTGAACTTGTGCACCAGCAGCCGAAATGCTTGCCATGCTGCAAGATTCACAGAATCATTCAGCACAGAATGAGGCCATTCGGTCCATCAGGCTTACACTGGATCTTTTGAATAAGTTGCACTCCTTGATTTCTTGCAAGAAGAGTTAGGTTTCTGGTGAGTGGAAATGATTGGCTGCAAATCCAATCTTAGACAGTGGTGGGGTTAAACAAAGGGCAAAAACAGTCAGAGGTCATCTCCAGGTTCAGTTCCAGAGTCCTGGGGTTTGTGTGTGTCTCTGTGTGTATATGTATAAGAATATGTGGTGTATATTCTTAGCTTTAAAGTAAGGAGGGGTAGGTATAGGACAGATGTTAGGGGTAGGTTCTTTACTCAGCGAGTCGTGAGTTCATGGAATGCCCTGTCAGTAGCAGTGGTGGACTCTCCCTCATTATGGTCATTTAAGCGGGCATTGGATAGGCATATGGAGGATAGTGGGTTAGTATAGGTTAGGTGGGTTTGGATCGGCGCAACATCGAGGGCCAAAGGGCCTGTACTGCGCTGTATTCTTCTATGTTCTATGTTCTATATTCTATATCTGTGCACATGTACGTCACCATGTCACTGACTGTGTGTATGTAACTGTGAGGTTGTCTGTGCTAGTGTAGAGAATGTGTGTGTGTGTGTGAGAGAGAGAGAGAGAGAGACAGTGTCTATGTGCGAGCATGGGTGGAGTGTATTACTGAGAGTACATGCATGTCTGGGTGCTTCTGTATGTGCCTATATACACAAGGTTGTTTGTGTATGTGCATGCACGACTGTGTATCCAGGTGTGTATGTTTGACTTCATTTGTATATGTGTGCATATCCATGTGTGCGTATGTATGACTATATGCGTATTGGCTGGTTTCTTTGGCACTATGTAAAGTGCTATTTCATTCATATGCTGGCACTGCCAGAGCTGAAAGTCCCAGGTAACTGCATGAGGTAATCGCAGTGAATAGAGCCAGAGACTGTTCCCCTGTGTAACAGAACCACTCTAATTGACGCAGTCTAAGCCAGGAGCTGTGAAAGAAACAAACATAGCCTGAGTTCAAATCCATAAAGTCTATTCTCAACCCTATCCCTCTTCCACTAAACAGAACAGAAATGTTGGTGACCATTTTATCTTCAGGATAAAAGCTGAATGCTGGCAAAACAAAGGTCTTCACTAATTCCCATAAACATCTCATTCACTGCTTCAGCAAATGAGAACCATGCACAGTCACAGCTTTACCACAGACGGGCTCTTTCCATAGACATAAAAGTCTTCAGGTTCTTTTAAAGTGTTCTTGAATTGGCTGAAACCTGTTGTTGCAAAATTGCGAAAGCAAATCACGGTATCATTGGTGGAATGTGGCGTGGATATAATTCAATGTGATTAGAACTGTAACTGCTTTTATTTGAAAAAAGTGCAAGAACGTTTGGTTGGGAATGAGCTGACAAATTCCCCATTATATTAGAAAGCTTGCAATTTTCACGGAGATTTGTAGCTCAAGATGTAAGTTTGCTCACTCAGTTGGAAAATTTGTTAGCTGAGAGCTTGCTGAGCCCAGAATTGGTTTCCTGTCACTCAAAGTAAAGTTCCAGAGGGTTGCTCTCTCATTAGAGAGAGAGAGACAATTGGTGGTGATTTAACCTGAGGGTTACCGTGCCTCAGTTAAGTTGAGAAGGAGAGTACTTCATGGTAACCTCAGCCAGTGCAGGGGATTGAACCCTGTATGTTGTCACTCTGCTTCACAAACCAACCATAGAACATAGAACTTAGAAAAATATAGCGCAGTACAGGCCCTTTGGCCCTCGATGTTGCGCCGATCCAAGCCCACCTAACCTACACTAGCCCACTATCCTCCATATGCCTATCCAATGCCCATTTAAATGCCCATAAAGAGGGAGAGTCCACCACTGCTACTGGCAGGGCATTCCATGAACTCATGACTCGTTGAGTAAAGAACCTACCCCTAACATCTGTCCTATACCTACCACCCCTTAATTTAAAGCTATGCCCCCTCATAATAGCTGACTCCATAC
>NC_057731.1:48215302-48217958 GCF_004010195.1 Chiloscyllium plagiosum | reverse complement strand
TGCCATCAGGCCCAGGTGACTTATCTATTTTCACCCTTTCCAGAATTTCCAACACCTCTTCCCTACATACCTCAAAGCCATTCATTCTACTTAATTGTGACTCAGTATTCACATTGACAATAATGTCCTGTTCCTGATTGAATACTGACGAAAGGTATTCATTCAGTGTCTCCCCAATCTCTTCAGCCTCCACACGCAACTTCCCACTACTATCCTTGACTGGACCTATTCCTACCCTAGTCATTCTTTTATTCCTGACCAAGAGTCCAGCCAAGTGTCACTCTAAATTGACCAGTGCAAAGCAGAGGGATTCTGAGACAATAAGAGAACAAGTTCTCCCATGCCAGTCATTCACATACTCCAGTTTTATTATGCACATGCTAGATTTGAATTCCCTGCATTAGACTCCTCTATTGCTTCTTCTCCATATGGGTGGCTCAGTGGTTAGCAAAGGCAAAAGTGAGGACTGCAGATACTGGAAACCAGAGTCTAGGTTAGAGTGGTGCTAGAAAAGCACAGCAGGTCAGGCAGTGTCCGAGAAGCAGGAAAATCTACATTTCAGGCAAAAGCCCTTCAGGGACCTGGGTTCGATTCTGCCCTTGGCTGATTGTCGGTATAAAGATTGCACGTTTTCTCCACATCTCTGTGGGTTTCCTCCGGGTGCTCCAGTTTCCTCCCACAGTCCAAAAGTGTGCAGGTTAGGGGGATTGGCCATGCTAAATTGCCCATTGTGTTTAGAGATGTGCAGATTAGATGGATTAGCCATGGGAAATGTTGGGTTATGGGGATGGGTTAGAGGGTGCGTCTGGGTGGGATACTCTTCAGAGGGTTGGTGTGGACTTGATGGGTCAAATGGCCTGCTGTAGAAATTCTATATCTTCATTTAACACAGGGATTAACATGTCTGTACTAAAGCAGACAATGAGGAAGGTAGCTTGTGCATTTTGAGGCTTTATGTGAGAAGTTTGCTGATTGACTGTTTTTACTCCATCCCAGCCCAGCGTTCCGAATTAGCTGCTCCTGCCCATTGCTCAGCTTCAATATCAAACAGCTTCCCACTCCCACTTTGAGAGAAGGCAATTTACCGACTGTGCAGCTGATTGACTGTGAGGTTAAGTTCTCGTGTCAATGCTCACATCGTGATGTTCACATCCCACAACAACAATGAGCAGGAGGAGGCCATTCAGCCCCTCGAGCCTGGTATATCATTTAACACAATCATGGTTGATCATCTCAGTCTCAACTCCACTTTCCTACCCATTCTCCATAACCCTTTCAGCTTTTATTGTTCAAAAACCTGTCTATCTCCTCCTCACCTTTACTCAATGTTCGACTTCCACCATACTCGGGGAATGAATTCCACAGACTTATGACCCTCAGAGAGAAGTCATTCCTCTTTATTTCTGTTTCAAATCTTTCACACCTTCATCTAAACCTATGAGCTCTTGTTCTAGATTGTTCCATATGAGGAATCATCCTCTCTACATCTACTTTGTCAATCCTCTTTAGCATCTTCTACACCTCAATTAGAACTATTCCCATTCTTCTAAATTCTGGAGAGTTTAGGTCTAAACTGTTCAATCTTTCCTCATAAGACAAACCTTTCATCCCATGAAAGAATAAAGTCATTCACTGACAAAGGAAGGGTTAACTTACTTTTCGCTTTGCTGCACATATATCAACTCTGCTGGAGAATGTCTTTCGCTGTATGTTAGTGGCAAGATGTAATAAAAAATTTCTTGCAGCAAAACAGATGTTGGGATCTGTGCAGTGGTGAGGACTTCAGATAGTCTGTCATCAGTAAGTGGAAAGCAACACAGGCAAGAGGTCTAGGTCAAAGCCAAAAAACAATCACCTCTGATCACCCCAATGCATTCCCCCACCTTCATCTTCTTCAAAGATTTTCACTTACCACTTATTCCCACCTCATCGACATCAAACTATTCCTTTATCACTGTTTCAAAGTACTCACCCTGCCACTGCAATACTACCTCTCCTTCACCCCCACCTTATATTCAAGAGCTTGAAAAGGACAGGAAAATAACAAATTAACAATTCACACCTTTACAACTGCACCCATGACCTCTGTATACCTGAAAACCATGAACTGCCAATGGCTTCTAATTAAGGTGTAGTCATTGTTGTAATGTGGGATCAGAGGGCCATTAATTTATGTACAGCAAACACACATAAGATGATGACCAGATTGAGGGAAGTCAACAGAGAGGTGATGAGTTCATTGACAGAACACTGTTTAGGTAACCCCAAATCAAGCAGCATGAGAGAATGGATGTGAGGGGCTTGGTCAGAAAGGTCATCCAGGATTCCTGACCTGTTTTAGTGGGTAATAGATCCTTCTAGAATTTTCATGACATTAGGGAGAGCATGCTCAGGCTTATGGATGGTGCAGTCCTCCCTAAACAGTGCCTCCTACCCAACACACTCCCAGTCAAAAGATTCTCTCATCGAACTCGCCCTCACTCAACACACTCCCCAATCTAACACACCCTCCACTCAACACACTCCCCCACGCAACTCACCTGCTCTCAAAACACTCCTCCATCCAACTCACCCCCATTCCACACATTCCCCCGTCCAACTCACTCCCACTCAACACACTCCCCCATCCAGCTCACTTCCACTCAACACACTCCGC
>NC_057731.1:48201018-48215239 GCF_004010195.1 Chiloscyllium plagiosum | reverse complement strand
AACTCACCCCACTCAACAGACACCTCACACCCTTCACCTACCTGCATCTTGCCTGCCACTCAAATAATCTCTCCCCACACAACTCACCACCCCTGTCTCAATATCCTACATAACTCAACCCGTCACTCAATTCATTGCCCCAATACAACTTATCTCTCTCCCAAATTGACCCCATCCAACCCATCCATCTCAACATCCCCAACCCAACTCACCAACCTTTCAGTATCAGCTTTTGCCCAAATTCTGGCCTGACCAAATGTATCACCTCCGTCCACCCTCCCAATCCCTGTCCCTCCTTTGTTCACAGTCGCTTGTATTCAGTCCCACTTGACTGAGGAGCCATATGCACAGTTCAATGCATTGGGGTGTTTGACAATGGGTCCTCCTGACACAGTAGCTGCCTTCCTCTTCCTGCTGCTTTGCTAACTGTGGCAGTCTTTCACATCAGAAAAAAGAATTTGTAATTTAAACAGCCAACAGGTGAACATGTGTCGAAGGGTTACACATTCTCCTCGTCAACAGGTTGGTTGAAGGTTGAAAGCCTGAGAAGGATATCAAAACAAGGTCCTCAATCATTTCATGACACAGCGCTGATTATGTTCTTGACAAGAATGAAAGTTGGACCAGTCGGTTTGGGGGGAAGCGATGGCCTAATGGTATTATCACCCAACAACCCCGATAATGTTCGATGGACCTGAAGATAAATTGTGTCAGGGGAATCAGTGACTAGAGATGGTAACATTAACAATGCAGCATGCCCTCAGTGCTGCCATACTGGGAGCATGCTGCTCTATATTACTCTATTGTAATTTATTAGCTTAGCATCAGCCCAGACACTTAAGTGCCTGTGAATGTAATGTCTGTGGAAAATGTCTGGAAGAAATATGCTCAATAACACAATATCCACAACCAGTTTCTTATGTCATGAAGGACAACATAAGTATTGTTGCCTTGGGTAAAACACCCTACGAAATCACAGCATGAGGCTGTGGTGCTTGAAGGGCCGAATGGCCTATTCCTGCACCTATTGTATATTGTCTATTGAGGCACAGCCCACCAACCTATGACAGCAGCCTGGGGTGGCTGTATGAACCCATGATGTTATGTCTCAGTGAGTGCTACCAACTAAATGACAGCTGATGTTATCATTATATTGTCACCAGGGCAATCACAGCATCAAATGATGCATCAGTCCGTCCTGACTCCTAGCTTAAAATGGTTGGGGGTGGGGGAATACTCTGGGAAGAAATTGTCAATTGTCACTTGCTGAATTTTCCCATTTTCTCTGTGGAAGTAGGGATGTCAATCCTCCAGGAATGTTCTAGAGACTCCAGAGAATAAAGATCAGTCTGTAAGACACTTTTACCATCAACATGTGGTGGGAACGGGATGGGGGAGAGAAAAATACAGTCATATCAAAAAATAATTGAATATTTTTTCAATGTATTCGATATGGATCAGTTGTGAGTTTTAAGTCTGTGATAGATATGTTTTGTTAAACAAATGTATTCAGGGATATGGGTCAAAGACAGGGTATACGGAGTTAGGCCGTGGATTAGCCATGATTCCATTGAATGGTGGAACAGGCTCGAGGGGCTGAATGGCCTACTTCTGTTTCTATTTCAGCATGTTTGTTTATTTGTTGTTAGAATGATTGAAAGTACCAAGGAAAAGCATTTGATTGAGTGAGGCAGTTGGAAAGGAAGTGAGCACAAATCCAGGAATTATTCCAAATGGAATTGGCAACATTATTAGTGTACTGACTCTACTCACTTGCTATCTGCGTGTGCCCTTATGCCAAACCGAGATCGGGAAATTGTCACGCTATGCTAACTATAACTCTCTTCGCCACCACCTTAATATCAGTATAGGCTGGCATTCCTTCTCAACGCGTTTAGTCAACATCAGTTTGATCCAATGGTTATCATGTAACTAGGTAAATGCTACTGAATTGATGGTGGCCTGCTCCCTTATTGAGAAGCCTGGGTGAAAGGTCAAGTTTCAAGGCGCAGGACACTAGGTGGTTGAAAGGGGTGAAGGGGGAAGATGAGACAAGTTGAGATGTGCTGGCTTGAAGGAGACCTAGCTTCAAGAAGCAATCCATTTTAAGGTGAGAAGGTCAAGCGAGAGATAGTATTGAGGAGTCCAGTTGGGGTAAGGATGGTCTGTGGAGACTCCACATTGACTCATGGAGGGTGGTTGGAGGATGCATCAAGCTGGAAGCGAACTTTACAAGCAGTCTAGGTGTAGTTACAGTCAGTCATTGTGAGGGCTTCCTAGCAAGCTGGATGTTTTGCTCTGAGCACGCCCCAGAGAAATGATTGATGAAGTGTTTTCTGGAAGTGATAGATTCATTCTCTTGGGCAGGCACGAGGGGAAAAGTTGATAGTTTTGAGCAGCAATTCAGCGTTCTCTCATGGGCCCCATGATTCATATGTGGCCTCTCAGGGTATAACAGCAATAACACACTCAAACATAAGATGTGAGAGCAGGAGTAGGCCAGACAATGAGGCTGATTTACCTCAGCTCCATCTTCCCACGCTCTCCCCATATCCCTCAAATCCCTCCATATCCAAGAAAGTATCAATCTCTAACTAGAATACAAACACTGACTGAGACTCCACAGCTCTCCGCTAACGATTCACCAGCCACTGAGCGATGAAAGATTCCTCTCAGCCCTAAATGGTTTTGCCCCTTATTCTGAGACTGTGTCCCTGTCTATTGAATTCCCCAGCCAAAGGTATACATTCTCCCAGCATCTACCTGTCAATCTGCTCAAGAATTTGACATGTTTTCATGCAAATGAGAAAGAAAAACCAGCAAAACTTACAAAAGGCACATGCAGGTCCAACATGTCCCGTATTCCTCAATGTGGAGCTCCAGTATGACCAGTCTGTTTATTTCCTAGAGGGAATTATCTTTATTGGTTCTGAATTCTGAAGCATCAGTAGTCTGTCTATTCAATCTCTTCAATACCTTTCAGCAAGAAATTAGTCTGGTAAACCTTTGCTGCAGTCTGTCTGAGGGAAGTACACTCTTTCTCAGGGATGTGTGTCTTAACTCACACCAGGTTCCATTTCACTCTTACCCCTGTGCCTGCTTACTTTGGCTCTGAGTCGAGGAATGCCTTCATTCTAAAATTCCCGTCTTTGTTCTAAAACCTTCCATGGCTTCGTCCCTCGCTATCTCAGAAACCTACTCCACACACACAACCCTCTCATCGAGCCTTTGGGTTTTATGGCATGGCATGTGGCCACTCAGCCCATCATATCCATGCTGGTCATCAAACACCTTCCTAAACTAGTCCCATTCCCCAGCGTTTGATTTGATTTATTATTGTCACCTGTACCTAGGGACAGTGAAAAGGTTTGTTTTGGGTGCAGTACAAGCAGATCGTACCGTACAAAGGTCATCAGGTGATTGAACAGAGCGAGGAGTGGCTGCAGAGAAGCTGCACAAAAAGCAAGATCAACCTTAGATCTGAAACTTGAGGGGTCCATTCAGAAGTCTAATAACAGCGAGGAAGAAGCTGTCCTTGAACCTGTTGGCATCTGTGTTTCGAGTCGGTAAAGCATGGAGCTAGAAAAAGCACAGCAGGTCAGGCAGCATCTGAGGAGCAAGCGAATTGATGTTTCGGGCATGACCCTTCTTCAGAACTGGTTTATGCTTCTGTACCTTCTGTCTGACGAAAGAAATTGGAAGAGATTCTAACTGGGGTGCGGGGGGTGTTCTTTGATGATGTTTGTTGCCTTTCTGAGGCAGAGACAAGTGTAGATGGTTGGAAGGTTGCCAGCGTGATGGTCTGGACTGCAATCGCAACTCTGTAGTTTCTCTCTTCCTCCTGGGCAGAGGTCACATGACACTAGGTTATAGTCCAACTGGTTTATTTGAAATCATAAGCTTTTGGAGCGCTGCTCCTTCATCAAGTCCTCCTCCTCCTCCTTCAAAGGAGTGGGGCTCCGAAAGCTTGTGATTTTGAATAAACCTGTTAGATTATAACCTGATGGCATGTGACTTCTGACCTTGTCCAACCCAGTCCAACACTGGCACCTCCTCAGCTTACGGTCCTGGGCAGAGCAGCACTTGGCCTGTCACTTCGTTTGATCTGGCATTTCAAGAAGGCAAATAAATACTTTTTGAACACGTGATGGTTCCCACCGCTACCATCCTGAGTTCCAGATATCCACTACCCTCTGGGTGAAAAAATTCTTCCCTAAATTCCCTCGAAATCTCATGCCCCTTACCTTAACCCTGGTTAGTGATCCCTCTAGTGCAGGGAAATGTTCCTTCCTCTCCGCCCAATTTATTCCCCTCCAACATTGTATACTTCAATCAGCTTCCCCACTCTGCTCCAAAGAAACACCCTCAGCCTATCAAAGTCTCTCTTCAAAGGTATATCACTCCAGCCCAGGCCAGACTCTGGCAAATCTCCTCTGCACCCACTCGATTGCTCAAATTCTGGCCTCCTGTCCATTCTGAGTGATCTATTGTGAAAACGAAAACAAAACTGTGGACCCTGGAGATCTGAAACAGAAACTGCTGGAGAAACTCAGCAGGTCTGGCAGAATCTGAGGAGCGGGAACTGGGTTAACATTTCGAGTCAAGTGACCTTTCTTTAAAACTTCGGGACAAAGCCAAGCCACTGAACTCTGTTCTCTCTCCTCAAATTCTACCTGACCTGATGAGTATCTCTAGCATTTTCTGCTTTTGTCTCAATGACCTACTGGCAGCCATGTCCTCAGCTGCCTGCACCCCAAGCTCGGGACAACCCTTCCCACATGTCTGCTCCTCTCTGTCCTCCTTCAAGAGACTTCTTAAAACTCACCTCTTCGACCAACCATATACACCAATAATTTCCTTACTGCAATCAATCACTGGACCCATCAACCCTGCTTTCTCTCCTCAGATGCTGCCTGACCTGCTGAGTTTCTCCAGCAATTTCTGATTTCCAGCACCCAGACTTCTTTGGACCTATATTTTCTCCCACTTGACCAAAGGTTTGGGTCACCTCATAGAAGAACTCCTCATGTGGCTCAGAGTCATATTTTGTTTTGTAATGTTCCTCAGGAAGTTGCATTACATTAAAAATTTTATGTAAATATGATGTGGAGGTGCTGGTGTTGGATTGGGGTGGACAAAGTTAAAAATCGCACAACACCAGGTTATAGACTAACACTGGTAGGACAAGCTTTTGGAGCACTGCCCCACTAGCTACCTGACAAAAGAGTAATACTCTAAACGCTTGTACTTTCAAATAAACCTGTTGGACTATGACCTGGTGTTGTGTGATTTTTAACTATATAAATATGAGGTTTTATGAACTCCGACTCCACGCATGACCCTGGTTGTTTTTTTTACCATTTTTTTGATGAACCCAGGGCAGTGGTAGCAGTTCAGGTTCCTGCCCTGTAGAGGGCATAGGTGGGCAGGGAAAGGAATGAGTTTAGATCAGAGTGGTGCTGGAAAAGTTCAGCAGGTCAGGCAGCATCCGAGGAGCAGGAAAATTGGCGTTTCTGGCAAAAGCCCTTCATCAGGAAAGGAATGAAGAGAGGAGCTGTTGAGTTGACAGTTCCTCACTGAGCTTCCAAGATCCTGCTGCTTTCTTCCCTGGCGGTTCTCGGATAAAGGTACCTCACTGGAACATTGCTTTCAACCATTTAGAGGATGAAAAGAGCTAGTCAAACAAAAAGATTCCACACCCTCCCTCCCCGCCCCCTTCGCAGACTGATGGTATCTGAGCCTGGAAGTGCTTGTTTGAAAGATTCAGCAGCATCTTCCAAAAAAGGTATTGGATAAATACTTGAGAAACAGAACTTTCCAGGGCTTTATGACAACCTCCCCCCCCTCCTCCCACTCCACACACACACACACACACACACACACAGACATACACAGACAGATATACAGACAGACACATACACAGGCAGGTATACACATATACAGACATAAATGTACACAGACAGATATACACACAGACACACACATACAGACATACACATACATAGCAGAGACGTATGAGCAAGGACACCACATCGACTGGGATACTGACACACCAATATACACACAGAGACACACAGGCGCACGCGCACGCACAGGCACACGCACACACACAGACATACACCCATACACACACATGCACCTACAGACACATGCATACACACACAGACACACTCACACAGATACACACGCAGACACACACCCATGGATACACACACAGATACATACACAGAAAGATGCACAGAGGGGCACAAACAGACACACATACACAGACACACATACAGACAGTTACACACAGAGAGACACGCTCAGACATACACATGCATATACGCACGCAGACATACATACATATATACACACAGATGTACACAAATTGATGCACACGCACAAATATACAACCACAGACACATTGATACACATACAGACGCACAGTGATACAGATTTACATAAACACACACACATTGAACCACACACAGAGATATGGACAAACATACACGTGGAAACATAAAGACATATGCTGATATTTATAGATATATAGACACTGATACACTCAAACACACACACACACAGACACACAAATACACAGAAAGACACAGACAGACCCTGCAAAACACAATCACAATGGGGATGCAGAGATAGGCACATGGACACAGTTTTCAGCAGGGTACCTTGGGTGGTACTCACAAAGGAGACCCTGGCTGCTTTGTCCCCTCAGTTACTGTCACTAAGACACCGTCAATGACATGTTCACTGGTGTCAATCAATTCAGTTAGACACCCATACATTCCTTACCAGCATGGAATGAATTTATTTACTTAGAAAGGACTGTTTCATGGCCACTTGATTAATGAAAACAGAATGTGATCTTCAGATAAACAAGTCAATAATTTAGTCAGTGAAACATACCAACAAACTTATCAGCATGAAGTTCAAAACAGAAAGAGTTTGAAAATATGTCCAAATCATTTTCAGTTAACTCAATCTCATTCTGTCAGACCCTTCCTGATAACTTGCTCAAACCAGTCATGAAGGTGACTGCCCAGTTTGGTTTCTTACTGCTACAACTTGAGTTTTGTCAGACACAGGGACAAGCCTGTAGACAGAGTGTGGTTGATGTATAACAGAAATAAGGAGATATTACTTATCATGCTCTCACCAGTGGATGTCTCAGCAGGGAAATGGTATCAGTAATTGTGTTACACAGTTAGAAACTTCAAACACAAATCGTTCACCTGCACAGGTTGAGTGGAATTTGGAATTCTGGAATGCATTGTCCAAGAGTGTGTTGGAGACATGTCCCATTGAAGCAGTGAGAAAGGAACTGGGCTGTTAACTGAGAAGGAAGGATGTGCAGGTTGACAGGGTGAAGGCAATAAGTGACATGCTCATTCGGATGGCTAGAACACACTGTACAGAATCCCAGAGCTCTTGCGATGCAGCAGGAAGCTAGTTGGTCCATTCTACCCTCAGGTGACTGTGTGGTGTTTGCCCATTCTGTGTGCGGGTGTGTGTGCTTGTGGCTTTCCTCCAGGGGCTGCTGTTTATCTCTCATGTCAAATGATGTGCAGGTTAGGTGGATTGGCCATGGGAAATTACCTATAGTGTCCAAGGCTGTGCAGGTTAGGTGGATTGGCCGTGGGAAATTGCCTATAGTGTCCAGGGCTGTGCAGGTTAGGTGGATTGGCCATGGAAAATTGCCTATAGTCCATGGATATGCAGGTTAGGTGGATTGGTCATGGGAAATTGCCTATAGTGTCCAGGGATGTGCAAGTTAGGTGGATTGGCCATGGAAAATTGCCTATAGTGTCCAGGGATGTGCAGGTTAGGTGGATTGGCCATGGGAAATTGCCTATATTGCCCAGGGCTGTGCAGGTTAGGTGGATTGGCTGTGGGAAATTGCCTATATTGCCCAGGGCTGTGCAGGTTAGGTGGATTGGCTGTGGGAAATTGCCTATAGTGTCCAGGGCTGTGCAGGTTAGGTGGATTGGCCATGGGAAATTGCATATAAACCATGCCTTTAATGGAGCAAAATTAATCCTTCCAAACTGCTTGACATTGTCAAACAAAATTTGACATGGAGTCATGACAGGAATTTTTAAACTTTTTTCCTAGGATGTAGGTGTTGCTGGAGAGACCAGCATTTGTTACTCATGCCTAATTGCCCAGAGGCAGTTAAGGATCAACCACATTGCTGTGGGTCACGCCTAGGCTATACCAGGTATTACAGCAGACTTCCTTCCCCGATGGACATTATAGCAGATAGATTTTTAACAACAATTGTCAATGCCACATATATGCTTTAGCTGCAGGATTTTATTAAATTCAAATTTCCCCACCTGCTATGGTATGTTTCAAATCCATGTCCTCAGAGCCAAGGGAACCAAGGGTGATGAAGAAAGGATGTGTGAGGAAAATTGGATTAGCCATGATCCTATTGAATGACAGAGTAGGATCGATGGACCAAATGGCCTACTATTTCAAACGAATTACTAGCCCTGTGTCTTTCCCTCTTTGGTCACCATTTCCGACACTGGTGACCAAAGAGGGAGGTTTTAAGGAACACCTTAATATAGGGGGAAGAGAATTTCAGAACCTATAGGTTCCAGGCATGGTGGACCAAGTAACTGTGCAAGAGACAAGAATCTAACATAATTATCCCTGCTTTAAAATATCTAGCCTGACATTTCATTAAATGCATGAATTTAGTTTGTTAACCCCCTCCTAAAAAAATGGCCGCATTGGCTCTGGTGGAAAAACGTCCTCTTCCTGATAGCGATGAGGAAGAGCTATCATACATGAAGAGCCTGAAACTCAGATTGGCTCAAACCCCAAAGGGAACTCTGACCTCAAAGAAACACAGCAGCTGCTGAAAAGGCAACCCGTTTTCTGTGTGTGGGGCGATATATACACCTGAATAGACAATGGGAGAGAATTGTGAATTAAAATACACTTGGCACAGATTCATCATTGTCCTCCAGTGAGCATTATGTTTATAATAACCAGCCAAAAATAATGAACGGTACTCCATTATTCTGAATGGATATTCAATTCAGTGGAAACAAACACACACAGATATTTACTCAGGTGATATATGGGAGACTCTATTAATAATGTTTCAGAGCAGTTAACGTGTCAAGGAACTGATACACCTGCGCCCGAGGGTTAGTTCAATCAACAGTTACTTGTATGAGCATTTGACTGTGGGGGAGGGTCAGCTTTAGGAAGCTGGCATCAGGCCATTCAGCCCCTTGAGTGGTATTATTGCTGGATTGTTAATCCAGAGACCCAGGTAATGTGCTGGCGACCCAGGTTCAAATCCCGCCGTGGCAGATGGTAGAGTTTGAATCCAATAGAAAATCTGGAATTAAGAGTCTGATGATGACCATGAATCCATTGTTAATTATCAGAAGAACCCATCTGGTTCACCAATGTCCTTCAGGGAAAGAGATGACCATCCTCACCTGGTCTGGCCTACATGTGACTCCAGACCAATGTGATTTACTCTGAAATGGGCAATAAATACTGTCCCAGTTGCGGTGCCCTCATTCTGGGAATAATTTTTTAAAAAGCCTACCCCACTATTCTAGATTGTGGCAAACCATCCATCTTGACACAGTTTTCCCACACTATCCCCCATATCTCTAACAATATGCAAATTATTTCCCCTCATTGTCAAGCAATGAATTGATGGGGAAACTCAGCAAATCTGGCTGCATCTGTGGAGAGAGAAGCAGAGTTAACGTTTGGATGTCTGGTAAAACTTTTTTCACAGTGAGCATTTCAGAATGCAAACAATACATTAACTTTTATCACAAGAGCGTTTGAGTACAGGAGCAAGGAGGTCTTGCTTCAGTTGTATAGAACACTGGTTAGACAGCTCCTGGAGGTTCATTGCTTAAGGAAGGATATGCTGGTTGTACAGGAAATGTAGTGGACGTTAACCAAACTGATTCTTGAGATGATTAGAGTGGTGCTGGAAAAGCATAGCAGGTCAGGCAGTATCCAAGGAGCATCCTTGAAGCAGGAAGTCTACCTTAAAGAAGTTCTCCCTCTCTCTCGCTATAAGAATCTCAGTGAGTCTCTCTCTCACTGCAACCCCCAGGTCAACTCCTCTGCCCTGAAGCTCTTCAACCATGTACTTCCTGCTCCTCAGATGTTGCCTGACCTGCTGTGATTTTCCAGCTCCACTCTAATCTAGACTCTAATCTCCAGCATCTTCAGTTCTCACTTAGGCCTGCCTGATTCCTGAGATGGCTGGGCTATCCTATACACTTTGGAGAATAGAAGAATGAGACGTGAGTTCCTAAAAACGTTCCCGGTCGCTGAACAACATGAACATCGATGAGAAAGCTAGGAAGTTCGTGTGACATGGCCAGTGAGAACCTCCTTGCTGTCGAGAGAACAAAAGTCCCACTTTCTGAGCAAGTGAAGAACAGTGATGAGATTTTCATTAGTAAAAGGCCTATTTGAACACATGCATCAATATCCTCATTATTTATCACCTCACCTCGTTGTACAGTTTCCCATTCTCCTGCCCTCAGGATAGTAACTAGATGGTGACAATCCCCGGCATGACATTCCAAACGGTAACCTGGCAATTCAGACTCATCCCTTGCTGCTCCTGATCTCCATCAGTCACCAGCAACATTCCCTCTCAGCTGTGTGGCTGTGCCCACATCCAGTCACTCTGATGTTCCACATGTCACCAACATCTCAGGTCACCCTCCCCATGGCCAGTGCCCCCTGTCTGGTAGGACCTCTAAGTGTATGTTCACAACTTGAGCTGCCAATTACCCTCTATCTAACACATCTGGGGTAACAGGCAGGTACCCCGCTGGGCTTTAAAAATAACTCCAGCACCAGGAATCCCAGGGCTTCCCGCAGCGGCCCAGATGTCTGCCTGTGGCCAGTGGGAGATCACGAGTGGTCACCATCAGGGGCAGGATGCAACCGATAATATGGGGAACTGAGGAAAGTAGCACAAAAAGTCTGGAGGACAGAACCCTCTATGATATTCATCAAAAATGTCACAGTCAATTTCTGGTAAGATTCAGCCCTCACAAACCTTCCAAGGGATAGGCAGTGCAGATGGAGAGAGAATGTTTCCTCTGAGAGTTGGGGTCTAGAACAAGAGCACACTGTCTCAGACTGAGACTAGATTAGATTAGATTAGATTCCCTACAGTGTGGAAACAGGTCCTTCGGCCCAACAAGTCCACACTGACCCTCCGAAGAGCAACCCACCCAGACCCATTTCCCTCTGACTAATGCACCTAACACTATGGGCAATTTAGCATGGCCAATTCACCTAACCTGCACATCTTTGGACTGTGGGAGGAAACCGGAGTACCCGGAGGAAACCCACGCAGACACAGGGAGAATGTGCAAACTCCACAGAGACAGTTGCCTGAGGTGGGAATTGAACCTGTGTGCCTGGTGCTGTGAGGCAGCAGTGCTAACCACTGAGCCACCGTGTTGCCCCATGAATCTAGAGAACTCTCTGCTCCAAAAGTCTGGTTATTAATGACGTCAAAGCTGTTGGGGATAATGTGTGAAGATGGCGTTGAGCTGAATGACCCGCCATGATCTAAAATTTGAGAGCAGACTCAAGCGACTGGATGGCCTACTCCTGCTCCCATGTCCCCGTGATTGTCATCTGGAGTATGGTCTCTGGTGCAGTGGAGTAAGTAAGGAAACCAATAGGGATACTTCAACATTGTTTCTATAGAATCCCAGCAGCACAAAAAGAGGCCATTCAGCTCAATGAGTCTGCACCAACTCTGTAAGGAGCATCCCACCCAGACTCAGCCTATCCCCATAATCTTGCATTTACCCACCTAGCCTGCACACTGCAGACAATTTAGCATGGCCAATTCACCCACCGTGCAGACCTTTGGACTGTGGGGGGAAGCCCATGCAGACATAGGGACAATGTGCAAACACCGAGGATGGAATCAAACTCGGGGTCCCTGAAGCTGTGAGGCAGCAGTGCTGACCACTGAGCTACCGTACCTGTCTACTGTGCTACATGAGTAATCCCAAATCCCAGACAAATGCTCCAGAGAAGCAAGTTCAAATCCCACCATTGCAGCTGGGGGCAATTAAATTCAACTAATTTAATAAACCTAGAATAAAAAAAAAACAAGTCTCAGTAATGGAGACTGTCTAGATTGTTGTAAAATTTGATCTGGTTCACGAATTCACTGGTTCAGGGTAGGAAATCTGCCATCCTTATCCATTCCTGGCTGACATATGGCTCCCAAATCTACAGTAAAGTGGCTGAGTCTTAACCAGCCTCTGAAATGGCCCTCCAGCCACTCAGATTCAAGAACAGTTTCTTCCCCGCTGTTATCAGACTTTGGAATGGAGCTCTCAAACGTTAATTCTCGTCCCTCTCTCTCGCTCTCTCTCTCTCTCTCTTTCTTTCTCTGCACCTTCTCTGCGGTTGCAACACTGTATTCTGCACTCTGTTTTGCTACCCCGATTAACTTTGTATGGTACAATCTGCCTGTAATCAAAGACCCCTCCCACCCCGGTTATAATCTCTACCAACCTCTCCCATCGGGCAGAAGGTACAAAAAAGCTTAAACGCATGAACCGACAGATTCAAGGACAGCTTCTTCCCCGCTGTTATTAGACTTCTCAAGTTTTAAATGTAATGTTGATCTCAGTCTAAGTGCACATTCTCTGCAGCCGTAACATTATAACCCGCGCTGTGCTCTATTACCCGAAAGCATTTTGTATGGTGTGATCTGCCTGTGCTGTATGCAAGACAAAACTTTTCACTGTATCTCGGTTGTTGTGTCAAATCAATCAACCGATCAGTTAGAACAAAAATCAACAAATCAATCAGCCGCATTCTCTGAGATGGCTCACCATAAACCTCTCGAGGGTAAATCAGGGCAGGGCAAAAATGTGGTTCTTGCCAGCAAATCCTGAATCCTAAGGATAAAAAGGAAAATCAGTTTTTATCCAACAAATCCCGCAAATTCTGCTTATTTTTGGTTGAGGGAATGCACTACTGGCCAAGTCACCAGGGAGAGATTTATCAATGTCCTTCTTTGAAATTATGGCTGTTGGATCTCATATACCACCTGAGAGGACAGACAGGGCTTGCTGGGAAATCAGGAGGGCAAAAAGGGGACATCAGGTAGCTTTGGCAAATACAGTTAAGGAGAATCCAAAGGATTTTTGCAAATACATTAAGGGAGATAATAGGGCCCCTCAAAAATCAGTAAGGCAGCCTTTGGGTGGAGCCACAGGAGAATCGGGGAGATACTAAATGAGTATTATGCATTCAGTGTGGAAAAGGACATGGAAGATATGGAATGTAGAAAAATAGATGGTGACATTTTGAAAAATGTCCATATTCAGACGAGAAGGTGCTGGATTTCTTGAAATGCATAAAAGCGGATAAATCCCCCGGAACCTGATCAGGCATACTCCGGAACTCTGTGGGAAGCTAGAGAAGTGATTTCTGGGCCCATTGCTGAGATATATATGTTATCGATAGTTACAGGTGAGGTGCCGAAAGACTGGAGGTTGGCTAACGTGGTGCCAATGTTTAAGAAGTGTGGTAAGGACAAACCAGGGAACTATAGACCAGTGAGCCTGATGTTGGTGATGGGCAAGTTGTGAGAGAGAATCCTGAGGGACAGGATGTGCATAAATTTGGAAAGGCAAGGACTGATTAGGGACAGTCAGCATGGCTTTGTGCGTGGGAAATCATGTCTCACAAACTTGATTGAGTCTTTTGAGGAAGTAACAAAGTGGATTGATGAGGGCAGAGCGGTGGACGTGATCTATACGGACTTCAGTAAGATGTTCGACAAGGTTCCCCATGGGAGACTGGTAAGCAAGGTTAGATCACATGGAATATAGGGAGAACTAGCCATTTGGATACAGAACTGGCTCAAAGGTAGAAGACAGAGGATGATGGAGGAGGGTGGTTTTTCAGACTGGAGGCTTGTGACCAGTGGAGTGCCACAAGGATCAGTGCTGGGTTGACTACTTTTCATCATTTATATAAATGATTTGGATGTGAGCATAAGAGGTACAGTTAGTAAGTTTGCAGATGGCACCAAAATTGGAGGTGTAGTGGACAGCGGAGAAGGTTACCTCAGATTACAATGGGATCTTGATCAGATGGGCCAATGGGCTGAGAAGTGGCAGATAGAGTTTAATTCAGATAAATGCGAGGTGCTGCATTTTGGGAAAGCAAATCT
>NC_057731.1:48145114-48200944 GCF_004010195.1 Chiloscyllium plagiosum | reverse complement strand
TGGGGCTGTTTTCCCTGGAGCATCAGAAGCTGAGGGGTGACCTTATAGAGGTTTATAAAATCATGAGGGGCATGGATAGGATAAATAGACAAAGTCTTTTCCCTGGTGTGGGGGAGTTAAAACTAGAGGGCATAGGTTTAGGGTGAGAGGGGAAAGATATAAAAGAGACCTAAGGGGCAACTTTTTCATCCAGAGGGTGTTACGTGAATGGGAAGAGCTGCCAGAGGAAGTGGTGGAGGCTGGTACAATTGCAACATTTAAGAGGCATTTGGATGGGTATATGAATAGGAAGGGTTTGGAGGGATATGGGCCGGGTGCTGGCAGGTGGGACTAGATTGAGTGGGATGTCTGGTCAGCATGGACGGGTTGGACCAAAAGGTCTGTTTCCGTGCTGTACGTCTCTATGACTCTCTGATTCTATAACATCATCTAAATGCAATTTATCTTCACTTGGAACTGCCACTACATGCTTTCTGTGTACCGAGAGAACATTTCATCTGACAGTTATCAAAGGTCAGAGCTAATATTATTGCCATGAAGTAATTTAATTTAGTGAGATTTAAGATAACAATGTTTTAATATTTGAATTAAGCTCAATTTAATTAAGTCCTGCAGATATCATCTAAGGCTTTGCTAGAATTTAAAGGATCTAAGATATTCAGTCCTTTTCTTGTAAGCTTGAATTCAGTCTGAGATTATAAACCCACTGTTTTACTTGTTTTCTCTCTCCTTCAGTTTTATTTTGCAGGCCCCAAAATTGTTTGTTTCCCGGTTAATGGGTATTTGGGGAAATGGGAGGAAGGAAATAGGAGGAGAGACAGAGAAAGGGCAGGTTGCTACTCCCATCTCCCAGACTGCATTGGCTTGGTCGATAGACTAGAGGAATAAAGTGGAAAACCAAGGGAATTTCCCTGCTATTCAATGGTGAGCATTAATATGACAAGTCCCTCCCATTCCTGACTTACTTTGGTTCCAGCATCCCTGTCAACTCCAATTTAAAACCCTCATGCTCACCCTTGAAAATTTCCCTCTATCTCAATTATCCTCATCATCTCTGTAACCTCCATCAGTTTGACAACTCTCAAACTATCTCCAACTCTGGCCTTTCAAAACTGATCACCTGCTTCTGTCACTTCAGGCAATCCCTCTATCATCCAGTCTCCCATTCCGGAATTCTCCACCTAAACTTCTTGACTTTCTTCCCGTCGTTAGACTGCTCTCCAAAACCCACTTCTTTGATCAGGTTTTTGGGCAGCAGTCCTTATCTGGCTCAGTGTTAAAGATTGTCTTGATAATATCCCATGAAGCACCTTCAGATGTGTTTGGATGCCAAGCTGAGTGAATGTTGGAATGTTGGGATGTGCTATGTTTGGGATGAGGTGCTAACCCAAGGTTCTATCTTCTCTGCCCGGTCTATGTCAACGATCCTGAGTCATTATTTTAAAGAATTTTGGGTTAAGAGAGTAGATTTTGCCCCAGTATGCTGGTCAATACTTGTACCTCAAACAACATCACAAAACATAGGTCATCATCATAGAATTTTACAGGCCATTCAACCCATCATGTCTGTACTGGCTTGACTTCAAAAGACTACCGGTGACTGTAAAGCATGGGAGGTGCCATATAAATGCAAGTCTTTCTATTAAATGCAATGTTTTGCATCAGGGTTTATGCTCTGACGGAGTATAAAACACCAGCATTGACTAGTTGGGCTGAATGGCCTGTTTCTGTGCTGCAAATTCAATGTAATTCCTGAACCGTTCAAGTGCTGCAGTTAGACTGTCTGAGGAAATGCTGAACTCATCCTGCTTGGTTCCAGAGTCTTGTTGTTTCCCAAGTCTGGTATCCAGGGTGCGTGGTCCAAGTCTGGACACCAAAAGGGCAGGCTGAGGGAGCCCTGCATCTGCATCATGTCTTTTGAAAATAGTTTGGTTCACAGGATGTCGGCACGGCCAGGATTGAGGGTGGGACAGTGGCTCAGTGGTTAGCACAGCTGCCTCACAGCACCAGGGACCCACCCTCAGACAAATGTCTGTGTGCAGTTTGCACATTCTCCCTGTGTCTACATAGGTTTCCTCTAGTTTCCTCTAGTTTCCTCCCACAATCCAAAGATGTGCAGATTAGGCAAATTGGCTAATCCCGTAGTATTCAGGGATGTTTGGATTAGGTGTATTGGTCAGGAGTAAATATAGAGCTAGATAATGGGTCTGAGTGGGATACTCTTCAGAGGGTCGGTGTGGATTGGTTGGGCTGAAGGGTCTGTTTCCACACTGTAGGGATTCTAAGTTGTTGCCTGTCCTTAATTTACCTCAAAAATGTAGTAGTAAGCCACCATCTTGAACCGCTGTGGTCAATAAGTAAATCATCCTGTAAGTACACCCGCGGTGCTATTAGGATAGGAGTTTGGGGATTTTGACCCAGCAATAGTGAAGGAATGCCAACATATTTCCAAGGTAGGGTGGGGTATGGTTTAGAGGGGAACTTGCAGGTGGTGGTTTTCCATGTATCTGGGAGGTCGGTGATGGGGATGGAGAGCACTGGTGAAACAATGAATAAACCAGATTGATGTGGTTTTAATGCTTGACTATAATCCCCAAGTCAGAAATGAAGATCCTTAACCTTCTCGATTTTGTCTGTTCCCTCACTGCAGTCTCGAAGATTTGTCCTCCGTGCGACAATGAGATGAAAGCGGACGTCATTCTGGAACACTTCTGTGCGAGTGAATTTGGTGAGTCCTTTGCCCAACCCGCTCCCAATCTTTCTTCACTCGGAGTGCGAACAGCAATGTCTGTGACAAACACCCACTGAATGTTCTAGCATCATCTAAACTCACTCATCCAATGGCTGAGAATTTTATTTTAGTACGAGCTCACAAGATATGGATGGCGATGGCTAAACCATCATTTATGGGTCATCCTAATTGCCCTGAGGGCATTTAAGAGTCAAACACATCACTGCGAGTCATGTGTAAGCTAGACCGGGTAAGGGTGACAGATTTCATTCCCTAAAGGAGCTTTACTGAACTAGATGAATTATTACAACAATTGACAATGGTTATATGGCTGACACGAGTAATGTGGGTGATTGGCCAGGGGGAATAAACTAATCCATTGAGGTTTATTCAGGTAGGTTTACACTGGCTGGCTGGATTGACAGTCAGGTAGGAACGTAAGGCCAGAGGACACAGGGAACACTGGCCTGGGCATTAGTCAGATATTGACCACATGTAGAATCTCAGAACTGTTACAGCACAGGAGGAGGCCATTTGGCCCATCATGCTTGCACCAGCTTTTCAAATGAGCATTACACTGCGCTCTGCATTGTCGTGTTGATCATGGCATTGACTTCCAGTTCTACCAGGCTTGGGCTGACAAGCAGCAAGTAACATTTATGCCACACAAATGCCAAGCAATGACTTCCGCCAATAAGAGACAATCTAACCACTGCCCCTTGACATTCAATGGTGTTACCGTCACTGACGCCTCCACTACCAACATCCTGGGGGTTACCATTGACCAGAAACTGGACTCACTGCATAAACACAATGGCTGCAAGTACAGGTCTGATGGTAGGAATACTGTGATGGGTAACTTAGTTCCTGTCTTCTCTAAGCCTGTCCACATCCACAAGGCACAAGTCAGGAGTGTGATGGAATTCTCCCCACTTGCCTGGCTGGGTGCAGCCACGACAACACTCAAGAAGCTTGACACTATCCAGGACAAAGCGGCTGTCTGGATTGACACCAAATCCTCAAGCATCCACTCCCTCCACTACTGACGTTCCATAGTAGCAGTGTGTATTATCTACAAGATGCACTGCAGAAATTACTAAGGCTCCTTTGACAGCACCTTCCAAACCCACAACCACTTCCAACTGGAAGGACAAGGGTAGCAGATACATGGGAACACCACCCCCTGCAAGTTCCCCTCCAAGCCACTCACCATCTTGACTTGAAAATATATTGCCATTCCTTCACGATCGTTGGGTCAAAATTCTGGAATTCTCTCCCTGACGGCATTGTGGGTCAACCCACAGCACAAGGACTGTAGCGGTTCAAGAAGGCAGCTCACCCCCACCTTCTCAAGGGGCAACTAGAGACAGGTAATAAATGTGGGGCCCAGCCAGTGATGCCCACATCCCATGAATGAATAAAATAAAATAATCAGTCTTTTGAGGCCCACACAACTGGTATGAAAATTAGTGGAAACGTTACTGGGATACATCTCCCAGGGAGCTTGGATACTTTATCCAACGTGTTACCTTATCCCCTCATCCTCACTCAGGCCACCGTCTGAGATGGTAAAATGGACCCTGCTTTATTCCTTTGGCTGTTCAATTTGCCTGCTCAAAGACACACGTTGCTGTGGAAACAGGTCTGTGAGGGAGTGGAATCATGGGGAGAAACTAGCTCATATCATTTTAACCTTTCCCCCCTGCCTAGTTCAAGAGGTCATCAAAAATCACAGCCAATGAAAAAAGTGCATCCAATGTTCATACAGATCACAGATATATTTCCTTTTGGCGGTCCAGAACCCGAATATTCCGGAAAAGTGAAACATGTTACTGATGCTCTTCATCTTGCTGTAACCAGGAGAAATGCAAGAATGCCAAATTTACACCACATGAGAAAAAAAATGCTGATTGGTTAGTAATGTGACTCTAATTGGCCAATGGTTGGAGTGGAGAATGCAGTGAGATCCGTAGGCTTGTGAAGCTTCTGGATAATTCAGAAACAGCACAAAACCTGGACACATTCCCTTTGTTTGCGATTGAGTCCCTGAAGATGTACATATGTCACATCTGGAAAATGTAAGTGAGTCACGTTATAAGCTCGACTGATTACCTTCAATTGGGTGTCAGTGTGGTTATTAGCACACTTAGGATAGTTCAGTAATTGCTGTCCAGTTGCCATATTACATCTGATGGAAGATTGTTTTGGGAGAATGGGGTGATTTTCAAGTACAGGCCAGTTGAGTGTGGTCTGTGCTTTGTCTATAAACAAAGGATGGATCAGAATTTAACTTAGATGGTTTGTGTGTGCTATATTGAGATATAACTTGTTGTGATCAATTCAAATTTGGCATTTTTGTAATGGTCCTGATGACTGCAAGACTAAAAA
Source organism: Chiloscyllium plagiosum (assembly GCF_004010195.1). Lineage (NCBI taxonomy): Eukaryota > Metazoa > Chordata > Chondrichthyes > Orectolobiformes > Hemiscylliidae > Chiloscyllium > Chiloscyllium plagiosum. The sequence continues at coordinate 48,195,825 of NC_057731.1, read as the reverse complement.
CTTTAGCAACATGTCTCTCTTTATAACAATGTCTCCTTCTGAACTCTGAGAAAATGATTGAGTTCAATGGAGAACTGATCTATGACTCTATGAAATCTGCAATCTATTTGTTATAGGACTGCTTAACTCGAAAGCTGTGTCAATGGTTAAGTGCTTTAAAAATGTTGATTTTAAATCAGCAAATTTCATCTTTGGTACATAATGGCCAAACCACTTCACAGCATTCCATTTCAGGGCTCTATATCTTACAGAAATAATCTTTATTTTAATTATTGGGGGAAAGTTAGTGTTGGAAATGAAAGCTGATTCTGCACCATGGGTCGTTTCATGTAAAAGCCAGTGTTAGGTCATTGCGAGTCTCTGAATAGTGTGGTTTGAGCCAGAATGATCAGAACTCCATGTGAAAATGGAACGCGAGGTTGGGAAGAGGCTCTAATCAAGGGATTGTTGCCAGCCTTCTGGGATTAGCCTGAAGACTTCAGCGATTAAAAGTCAGAATCCCGTGCATGAGAGAATCTGAGAGAAAAGTCATGGCATTAAAAACATAGGGTTCCTTCATTGACATGTTGCCAAATCCTCTTATCCTGCACTCATCAGGACAGATGCAAAACTGCCAAATTTCAAAAGATAAAACAGTTTTGAATGAGGAGAGGATGCTGATTGGATGACAAGTGGCTGAGGTGTTGCCAAGGGGACACTTTAACCAATCAGATTCCACTTGCCTTTTTTGAATTTAAACAAACGCTTGCCACTTGATTGTCCTCTGGTGCATTCTCCTCGGCAATGCCTTGACCTATCAGAGTCCACTTGCCAAACAATCAGAATCATTCCATAAAAATTGCTGTTCCCTTTGAAATTTGGCATTCTTGCATCTGTCCTGATGAATGCGAGACAAAAAACATTCAATAGTATGTCCCTTTCTCAGCATTACACAAATACTATACTACTGAGTGACTGATGCACTGCTTTTGTTGATTACTTCAAAAACATTTGTTCATTAACGATACTTATGTCAGCTATGGTTCAGGCAGTGGTATTCTTGTCTCTGAGTTGAAAGGCTCTGGTCTGAAGTCTCACTTCACAGTTTTAGCACGACAGTCAAGTTGGATGCTCCATTGCAGTGCTGAGGAAGGGCCACACTGTCCGAGGTGATGACTTTCAGATGAAGCTTCAGACTGCAGCACCATCTACCTCCTTCCATTACAGTGAAAGATCCCATGGCACTATTTTCAACAGGATTATGGGAGCTCTCCCTGATAACCTTGCGGTTACTCAGGAAACCCAGCTGGAAAGGAACATCATTTACTACTGAACACTAGGTTTGAGCCACTACATGTGGTGCACATAGAATAGTCCCAGCCCCAGAGAGAGAGCTCTGCAGAGCAATTCCTGGGTCTGCATTTTTTATGTTTTCTAACCAACCTGTTCAGAGATGATATTATACCGTTCTGGAGCAGGTGAGACTTGAACGTGACATTTTGTGATCTACAGATTGTGGCACTACCACTACATCACGTGGGTTCTCCCTCCGTCCCTCCCTCCCTCCCTTCCTTCTTTCCTCACTTTCTTTCTTCCTCACTTTTTTCTCTTTCTTTCTCCCTCTCTTTCTCTATATCTGAACACTGTCATATTGATTTCTATCAGTCCCAATGGCCCCTCTCAAACTGACAACATGAACCTCACTGATATAATTTGTCCTCAGCCCAAACATAGTCCCAAAGCCAAGTTGAGTCAACTGGAGGTCAAAGGGGCAACAAGCAAGTTGATCACCATTCAATAAGATCCATCTTCTGAATTCCACATTCCCATTCCAGGCTCCTGACAAACCTCGATTCTGCTGCCTGATAAGGATCAATGCTACCAGGGTTTCCAAGTAATTGACAATCCGCCATTTGCATTGATGTAGCAGCTTTCATGACCTCACGAAACAATGTTATCCTTTAGAAATATAATCACATGCCTGTTTATTTGGGCGCACCAAGATCCCATGAAGAACGATAAGATAGAGCTCTGGTTTTGCAGATGTTAGGCAGGGGGTAGCTGCTGCCTGCTATTTGTGAACAGATGCTTTGCACATTCCACCCCAGTGCTTTAACAAGCAATACAGGCTCGGCAGCATGGGAGGAGCAAGAAAATTGACATTTTGGGCAAAAGCCCTTCATCAGGAATACTCCTGACCTGCTATGTTTTTCCAGCACAACACTCTTGACTCTAATCTCCAGCATCTGCAGTCCTCACTTTCATCTAAGCAATACAGGCTGTCATGGTACAGTAGTGAGGGAGCCCTGCATTGTTGATAAAGCTGTCTTCTGGATCAGTTGCGAAAACACTGTCCCATTTTCCCTCTGAAAAAGGTCTGCAGGTGCTATTTCAGAGAAAAGCAGAGGGAGGTTTTCCCCAGTGTCTTGACCAAAAACTATACCTCGACTGACGTCAACAAGCAGCAGGTACTCTGGATATTTTTCCCATTGCTGTGTGTGGGATCCTGCTGTGACTCCAAGATTTCCAGCAGCACCCCACAGCTGCAAAAGGAAAACATCTGAGATGTCCTGAAGTCAACAAAGGTGCTATAAGAATGCAAGATTTCCCTTTCATATAAATCAAGGGCTTTGTTTTGCACTTTGTTTTCCAGGGCAGGAGATTTGTTCCTGCATTGGATCAAATGGAGGCTTTCTACCAGAGTGTAGCTACCTCCAATCTCAATAAGTCAGCTACTACATCTGTCCTTACTGGTATCCTTACTGCTTCTCCAGGGCAGGTCGACAGCTGGTGTCAAACTTTGACCTTGCCCAACAAACCAGTGCTCATAGGAACATAGGGACATAGGAACAGAAGTTGGCATTCAGCCCTTCAAGTTTGTCCCACCATTAAATGAGATCATGGCTGATCTGTGGCTTAACTCCATATACCTGCCTTTGGCCTGTATCCCTTAATAGTTTTAATTAAACTCAAACTACCCCACACAATGTTCATTTCTTGCAAGGACTTAAACCTATTTCTCTCCCTATTTCCATCTGCTTTAAGACAGTCCCTAAAAGCTGCATCTTTGACCAAGCTGCTGCGCATCAACCCTATAATCTTATTATATGGAACAGAGTCGAATTATATCAGATTCTATCTCCAGTGATACGCCTTGGAGTGTTTATTATAAAATTACAAATTATTTGCAGCATAGAAACCAGTCATCCAGGACAACAGATTTGTGTCAGTGTCTGTACTCCGCACAAACCTACTCCCACTGCCCCCTTCATCTCAACCCAGGAACAGACCCTTCTTATATTCTCCCTCATCTGTTTATTCAACTGCCCTTTAAATGCATCAAGCCTTTCACCTCAGACCCTCGCTATCAGTTCCACACTGTCTAGGTAAAGTGGTTTCTCCAGAAAACCTATAGCAGGGATCCCCAACGTAGGGGTTAGGTCTTAAGTGGGCAAAAGTGATGACTGCAGATGCTGGAAATCAAAGTGGTGCTGGAAAAGCAGCATCCGAGGAGCAGGAAAATTGATGTTTCGGGCAAAAGCCCTTCATCAGGTGATCTCAAAGTTTGGGGAGTGTGAGCTCCAAGGGAGTAATGGCTGCCATTGTAACATTTGGACCACGTTACAACAGCTCCGCACATACTCTAATAACGAGCATTCTTTCTCTCTCTGTCTCTCACTCACATATACACACACACAGACAGGCAGACACACCCCCCCCGCACCGATGCATACACACTCATCACACACAGACACACAAACGCACGCACTCACAAACCACACAAAGATGCACACCCACACACACTTACACACGCACACGTATACACATGCACACATTCACACACAAACACGCGCATGCGCACAGACACACACGCCACATACACATAAACGCATCCCCACGCACATGCGCATTCAGAAACACATACACACAGACATGCATACTTACACACAGACACATACACATACACACACACCCACACAAATGCACATACAGAAACACATACACATACACACAGACACATGCACGTACATACACACACTGACACGCATACATACACACGCACACACACACAGATACACACACACCCATACACATGCACATACATACACACACTGACACGCGTACATACCCATGCGTACATACCCACGCACACACACACATATACACACATACACGCATACCGACGCACACACACCTCTCAGTAAGGGGACATGACTGCTTTTAAGTCTCAAAGTGAGGGTCACAGGAGGAGCAAGTTTGGGAAACACTGGCCTGTTGGATTCCAAGTGACTCTCTTTTTAGTGTCTTTCAGTGTTTCTCTCACTAACCTGTGGGAGCATCTTCCCTCCATCTCCTTGCCATCCTCATGCTATCCCTCAGTCTCCATTAGGCTGGAAACAAAGAGTCTCAATTGTTAGAAAGACCCAGATATTCCCTTGGCCCGATAATCATTGCCTCGGTACAGACTGGGATCCTGTGGTATTCCTATCTCAGCTGACTCCGTAGGAATTGCCTGGGAAAGTAACATTTTGGATAAGCTGTGTGTGGAAACCTCTGACGAATCCTCTTAAAATGAAAGATTTCAGAGAGTTCTGACTCACTTAAGCTTAATACCCAGGATAGGTTAGTGGATTAAAAGCTGACTCTAACCACTTGTTAACTATTAAACCGATGATCCAGTTAAGTCCTCCCAACACCTGGGACCCACTCCCTACCAGACTTCACACACCCTCACCCCATAAAATATCCCTCTCTGAGAGGTGTACCGACCCCTCGACATAACACAAAACTCTGACTTGCTTACCCACCACCATAAAAACACATCCCCTCCTGCCACACACCCTCCTTCCCCACCTGACACCTAATCCCCTAAACCATCTGGCACCCTCTCCTCTCCCCTCACCCACCCACCACGTAATCCCCACACCCACCTGCTATCCTATCCCCTCACCCACCTGGCCCTCTATCCCATCACCCACCTAGCACCTTATCCCCTCACCCACTTGACCCATGTCTCCCTCACCCACCTGGCATCCTAACCCCTGCACCCACCTGGCACCCTAGGTTCTCACCCATGGGACACCTTACCTGTCACCCCCTTCCTGCACCCACCTGACTCCCCATGTTGACCTTCCAAGGACACCCTTTCCCAGGTGTTGACCCATTGGTTGGCTCTCTGCTGGGCACTTATTTCATGGAACAAGAACAACTGCTGGAGATAGGAACCTGGTTTTTGACAACGAACATCTCCCTGGCTGTGAGAATACCTCGACAAATTGTCACTGTTTTCTAAAAGGAGGTTCCCTGTCCAGGAATTCCCAGAGTAGAACTCATCCAAATATATCTACAATTTGGTTGAAAGTAGAGTTTCCAACACTGGTCACAATTTCTGGGCGAATTTCTCAGTTCTGGTAGCAGAATTCTTTTTGAACCTTCTCCAATGTCTCTTGATCTGTTTTTTATTCAAAAAATATAGAGTCCTAAACTATCGACAGTGCTCACAGTGTAGTCTAACCAAGGTTAAACGTCATTGCATTAAAAACATTGTTCAGATGCAAGTTGCAGGCTGACTTTTACAACTTTTGTGAGTGTCAACTTTCATAGAACAATACAGCGCAGAACAGGCCCTTCGGCCCTCAATGTTGTGCCGACCTGTGAACTAATCTACGATTATCCCCCTACACTATCCCATCATCACCCATATGCTTATCCAAGGACTGTTTAAATGCCCCTAATGTGGCTGAGTTAACTACACTGGCAGGCAGGGCATTCCACATCCTTACTACTCTCTGAGTAAAGAACCTGCCTCTGAAATCTGTCTTAAATCTATTACCCCTCAATTTGCAGCTATGCTCCCTTGTACAAGTAGATTTCATAATTCTAGGAAAAAGGCTCTCGCTGTCCACCCTATCTAATCTTTTAATCATTTTGTACATCTCTATTAATTTGCCTCTTAGCCTTCTTCTCTCCAGTGAGAACAGACCCAAGTCTCTCAGCGTTTCCTAAGACCTCCCCTCCAGATCAGGCAACATCCTGGTAAATCCCCTCCACACTTTTTCCAATGTTTCCACATCCTTCCTGTAATGGGGCGACCAGAACTGTACACAATATTCCAAATGCAGCCACACTAGCATTTTGTATGGTTGCGGCATGACATCAGGGCTCCGGAACTCAATCCCTCTCCCAATAAAACCTAACACACCATATGCCTTCTAAACAGCACTATCCACCTGGATGGTGACTTTCAGGGATCTATGCACATGGACACCAAGATCCCTCTGCACATCCACACTACCAAGAATCTTTCCATTGACCCAGTACTCTGCCTTCCTGTTATTCTTCCCAAATCACCTCACTTTTAGCTGCATTGAACTCCATTTGCTACCTTTCAGCCCAATTCTGCAGTTTATCCGAGTCCCCCCTCCTGCAACCTGCAACATTCTTCCAAACTGTCCACTACTCCACCAACTTTAGTGTCATCTGCAAACTTACTAACCCATCTACCTATGCCTGTGTCCAAGTCGTTTATAAAAGTGACAAACAGCAATGGTCCAGAAACCGATCCTTGTGGCACACCCCTAGTAACCAGACTCCAGGCTGAATATTTTCCATCAACCACCACTCGTTGCCTTTTTAAATAAAGCCAGTTTCTAATCCAAACTGCTAAATCACCTTCAATTCCATACCTCCGCAATTTCTCCAGTAGCATACCATGTGGAACTTTATCAAAGGCTTTACTGAAGTCCATGTACACCACGGCAAATGCCCTACCCTCATCCACATGCTTGGTCACCTTCTCAAAAAACCCAATTAGGTTTGTGAGACACAATTTGCCCTTGACGAATCCATGTTGACTATTTCCAATTAAATTGTTGCTTGCAAGATGATTATAAATCCCATCTCTTATAATCCTTTCCAAAACTTTTCCTGCAATAGATGTAAGGCTCTTTGGCCTATAATTACCTGGGTCACCTCTACTGCCCTTCTTGAACAAGGGTACAACATTTGCAACCTTCAAGTCCTCTGATACTAAACCTGTAGCAATGATGATTCAAAGATCAAGGAAAAGTCCCATCCGGCCCAGAGGACATCTACTTTTACACCTTCTAGGATTGATAACATCTCCTCCTTATTAATCTTGATCCTTTAAAGTCTAATTGCCCGTATCTCAGGCTTCTCCTCTACAATATCCTCCACGTGAAAACAGATGAGAAATATTTGTGTAGCACCTCTCCAATCTCCACAGGGTCCACACTCAACTTCCCACTTCTGTCTTTGACTGGCCCTATTCCTACCCTAGTCACCCTTTATTCCTCACATACCAATAGAAAGCTTTAGAGTTCTCCTTTATTCTACCTGCTAAAGACTGCTCATGTCTCCTCTTTTTAAAAACTTCCTAGCTAATTTGTAACACGCCATTGCCTCATCTGAACCATCTCACCTCAACATCACATAAGCCTCCCTCTTCTGCTTAACAAGAGATACAATTTCTTTACCATATCACTTCCTACTTGCCTGACAGGGACATACCTATCAAGGACACGCAATATCTGTTCCTTAAACCAGCTCCATATTTCGATGTATTTTGCCCATCCCTGTATTTTGCTGCCCCATTCTCTGCCTCCTCAGGCTTGCCTAATCGCATTATAATTGCCCTTCCCCCATCTATAGCTCTTGCCGGCATGTACCCATCCATTTCCATCGCTAAACTAAACACAACCGAATTATGGTCACTCTCTCCAAAGTGTTCATCTATCAATAAATCAAATACCTGGTCTGGTTCATTACCAAGCACCAGATCCAGTGTGGCCTCCCCTCTTGTCAGCCCTTCATCATACTGTATCAGGTATCCCTTATCCCTTATCCCTTAAAATTGCTACAAGTGGACAGGGTTGTTAAGAAAGTATTTGATGTTTTGGCTTTCATTAAGAGGGGGATTGAGTTTAAGAGCCGTGAGATCTTGTTGCAGCTCTATAAAACTTTGGTTAGACCGCACTTGGAATACTGTGTCCAGTTCTGGTCGCCCTATTATAGGAAAGATGTGGATGCTTTGGAGAGGATTTAGAGGAGGTTTACCAGGATGCTGCCTGGACTGGAGGGCTTATCTTACGAAGAGAGGTTGACTGAGCTGGGACTTTTTTCATTGGAAAAAAGAACGAAGAGAGGGGAGCTAATTGAGGTATACAAGATAATGAGAGGCATAGATAGAGTTGATAGCCAGAAACTATTTCCCAGGGCAGAAATTGTTAACACGAGGGGTCATAGTTTTAAGCTGGTTGGAGGAAAGTATAGAGGGGATGTCAGAGGCGGGTTCTTTACACAGAGAGTTGTGAGAACATGGAATGCATTGCCAGCAGCAGTTGTGGAAGCGAGGTCATTGGGGATTTTTAAGAGACTGCTGGACATGTATTTGGTCACAGAAATTTGAGGATTCGTACATTAGGTTTACCTTACATGAGGTTCAATGGTTGGCACAACATCGTGGGCTGAAGGGCCTGTTCTGTGCTGTACTGTTCTATGTTCTATGTTCTATGTTCTATGTCTATGTTCTATGTTCTATGAAACCCTCCTGCACACATTGGACAAAAATTGATCCATCCGACATACTATAGTTATAGCATTTCCAGTCAATGTTGGGGAAGTTAAAGTCCCTAAATACACATTCTGTGTGTTTTTTGGTGTTGGACCAAGGTCTTGTACCATCCAGTTCAAGCTTGTCCACAGCTGAAAAGGCAGATTTCATTGAGGCTGTAGGTGTGGGCCAAATGGCCTCCTTCTGTACCATAATAACACTCTTGAGATGCTGTGACTCTGTTTTGGAAATAAAAGGAAGAAGGAAAAATGTACATCTTCTTTAAAAAATCTTTTGCTACCTCAGAAACGACCACAACACTTCGCAACAGAAGTAGCATAGTTGCTATTATTACTTATTTGAACATAGCAACCAAATTGTGCACAGAATGCTGTCCCCAATGTGTAAATATTATTCCTGTTTGTGTTTAAAAAACCATAGAGGATTTAATACTTCAAATTACTGTGGTTAAGCCTCTGTTTTAGTGACTTGGCTGCTCTGAATCACATCAGGCCAGTCTTTCATTTGTTAGATGGGTTCCACTCAGAGCTATATCAGGTTAAAAGTATTTCGCTGAGTTAAGTGAACTGTTTTGTTGAAAGTTTGGGCACTAGATGTGATTGAGGGGTCATGTTGTGGGTAGGTTTGACCTGCAGATTGACAACTGGTCACTATCAGCAGACCACTCTGCTCAGACCAGTTCCTCTGCAATAAAGACAGATTTCAGTTCATGTCTTGGTCTACCAAGGATCTTAGGGAAGGGAATGGATCTGGGTAAGATCCTGCAGGTTGTAATACGCTGTGAGAAACTCAGATAGACCTCAAGGTATTGAATAAAATTGAAGTCTTTCTTCGATATTCATTCCAGAAGTGGTGGCAAAGGCCAGCATTGATTGTCCATCTCTAGTTGACCACGAGGAGGTGCTAGGGAGCAACCATTCTGATCCTTTCCTGTGCTGAACCACATTGACTGCTGCCCTAGCAATGCCATTTTTAACATTCTCACCCTCAGTGTCCCTGCACCATCTTAATCTTCTTCTCTATAAGACTCTGAGCTATCTGTACCCTCTGACACTGGCCTCTGACTCGAACACAAGGGAGAATGCATATGCTCTCCTTCCAATTGTGCTAGGCAATATATAAATGAAAGTTATTTCTTCTTGATTTTGTAATTGCAATCACCAAGAACCTGTGAGACATGTCCCTTGACTTATTTTACCTCTGCGAACAGGGTTAGTCCAGGTCCAGTTAGTGCTGGGGATGAAAGGCCAGGAGTACAGGTATTTGGTAGTAAACGCTTTAAAGTTATTGAAGCAATGAAGGAAGAGACAATAAGGTGGCATGTGAACAGACAAGATCTGCCTCCAGTGATGTACTCCCTCTAGGGGAAGTTACTGTCCTTCGCCTGTCCATCACCTTCGTTCCACTACCCAGCAGTCTCTGGAACTCCTGAGAATCACCAAATCCTTACAGAAAAGAAGCAGGCAATTCGGCCCAGCAAGCCCACAATGCCCCTCTGAAGAGCATCTGACCCCTTCCCTGTAACCCTGCATTTACCATGGCTAATCCACCTAACCTGCACACCTCTGGATGGAAACCCATGCAGGTACTGGGAGAACGCCACACAGACAGTCACCTGAGGGTGGAATCAAACCCAGGACCCTGGTGCTGTGAACCAACAGGGCTAACCACTGAGCCACCATGCCACCTCAATGGCCCATCAGTCATACCAATAACTCATTAGTTTCTAGAGGGAGACTCATCGCCACCACCTCAGGACCCCTACTTCCCGGGCAATAAATGTCAGCCTTGACAGTGATGCCCATACAGCGGGGATAACATACAAAAACTAGACTGGCTGGTACATAGATGGGACAAAAAAATCACATAACACCAGGTTATAGACCTTTATTTGGGAGCATTAGCTTTCGGACCACTGCCCCTTTATCAGGTGGTTGTGAAATATAACTTAACAGAGTATTCACAACATAGATGGGAGACATTTCTATCATGCATTCTCACAGCTCAGCTTCCGTGCAAAGATTCAAACACATGAACTCAATGAAAATGGTGTTCACTGTCTCCTGTTTAGTATAGCAAAAGATGGCTAGTAACAATGGCTCTTGCATCTTGGAGGAGTGTGCCTGGTGGAGGTTCCCTCTGATTCGTGTGATTTAACTCTTGTGATGGGTTATTTCTCGTTGTGATTCGGGATGTGGTGTTCCAGAGCCGGAGTCATTCCTGGTTTGTTTTTTGGTCATGTGTGAATTCCTTTTCATCTCAGGCCCACATTCTCAATTCCCACAAATTAGGCAGGACTCGAGACATCTGATTGCCCCTGGTTTATCAGGCTGCTGTTCCTGCAGCAGGAGTGTGTGCAGCAGCTTCTCTGGTCTTTCATCTCGGAAACTCGGAGTCACTGTAATAACAACTGGGTCCTTTGATCCAGTTTGAAGAAAGAAGGTCCCATGGCATTTCACAGCAATTAAAATAGAGAAAGCCTAACAGGGGAGATTAGACAGGGTGATAAAAGATAGATAGATAGAGAGCAGCATGTGGCTCAGTGGTTGGTACTACTGTCTCACAGCACCAGGGACCTAGGTTCGATCCTAATAGCGGGTGACTGTCTGTGTGGCGTTTGCATATTCTCCCTGTGTCTGTGTGGGTTTCCTCCCAGAATCCAAAGATGTGCAGGTTAGAGGAATTAACCATGCTAAATTGCCCATAATGTTCAGGGATGTACAGGCTAGGTTACTCTTCAGACAGTCAATGTGGACTTGTTGGGCTGAATGGCCTGTTTCCACACTGTAGGAATTCTATGAGGTAATTATTAAGAGATGTCTTAAAGAAAGACAGAGAGTGAGGTTTGTTTAGGGATCTACAGTCTGGAAACAGTACCTTATTTTCAGATGTTACTAGCACTAAGTAGGTTTAGCTCAGTTGGCGAGATGGTTGGTTGATTTGTTTATGAAGCAGTGAGATGCAACAGTGGAGGTTCAATTCCCATCACTAGCTGAGGTTACTGTGAAGGACTCACCTTCTCGCCTTGCCTGAAGTGTTCTGACCCTCAGGTTAAACCACCACCAATCATCTTTCTCTAATTACCTACGTTCTGGGAAGACTATGGCGACTCATTGTTTAGGGAGATCACATTCTTGCTTTCTCTGCAACGAGTCTATGGCCTGTCTGATTATCAGTAACTGAGGACACACCACTGGGGAGGTCTAAATGGGTGATGATTGCATTAGAGCAATAGGTAGAGTCTGCATTAATTTCCTAGAATAAAATTACTCAGGGCTTCACATGGTGAGCTGTACAGAATACTCCTGAAACATAGAAATCAACTGTCTGTTTCCAAACACTGCGTGACAGCATCAGATTGGTTGGAGGCTGAATGGAAGATGAATATTAACTCTTTCATATCCAAAGGCATGGCTTTGGCGAAGAGAATGTAATCAGTGATGCTATTGAGGTCAGAAGTCTATTGGTATAGTCATCCTGGAGAAGGGTGGGACTATAGGAGACTGTATGATGACTGGTAGGAGCAAGATCATGGAGATTGTTTGAAGTAAGCATGAGGCAAAAAAGTCAGCACTTGGCCATGATCTCAGTGCTGGTTTATTGCCGCAAAACTTGTTGTCATCACCAAGTTATTATTCCTTTTCTTCTTCTGTTGATTACCAAGTGACTGGCAACCTCTCGGCCAGTCAAAACATCAAGGGCAATTGGATTGAATTCTGCATCAAATTCAGTGTGGAAATGGGACTTTGTCTTTATTTGAGTTGAGGACCTCACCTCCCAGCACAAGAAGGGAAGAGTTGGGAGGGTTTGGAGCACTTGACAACTCTTCATCCCAACTATGTCTCAGTCTGGTACCACATGGGTTGGTTAACTCAGTTGGCTGGTTGGTGGTGCCATCGGTGTGGGTTCAATCCCTATTGGGGAGGCAGTAGCTTCTTGATATTATCGCTCAACTGTTCATCCAGAAACTCAGCATATATTCTGGGGAACCGGGTTCAAATCCCTCCATGGGTGGAGTTTGAATTCAATAAAGAATCATGAATTAAGGTTCTAATGATGACCAAGAAACCATTGTCGATTGGTAGAAAAAAACCCATCTCCTTCACAAATGTCCTTTAGGGAAGGAAATTGCCATCCTTACCTGGTCTGGCCTACATATGACTCCAGACCCATGGCAATGTGTCTGACTTAACTGCTCTCTGGGCAATAAATGCTGGGCCTAGTCAGAGAGGCTCGTGCCTGGTCGGTGAATAAAAAGAAAACTAGCACAGAGTTAACACAAAGGATCCTGCCTTTGCAACCTTGCCCCTGACTGAGGTGTGGTGACCCCCAGGTTGAACTCCTCAGCAGTTGTCTGGGAGCGAGTTTTGAGAAGATCTGGTGTCTGTCTCTGTCTCTAATGACAAGTGAGAGTATTGTGACTTTGTTTTCACCATGTACAGTGGCTATGTTGTTTTGAAGGGTCTGAGCTAATGGCTGTGAACCCGAATCTCACCATTATAGTTTGAGAATTCCAATTCATTTTTAAAAGAATGTGCAGTCTATATTTCAAAAAGAAGCCATTTGCCCAATTGCACTCACTCTTTGAAAGGAAAGAAAATAAAATTTGGAAACAATAAAGATAGCACTGGTGAAAGTTGCCTCGCAATTGTTTAAAATCCATCTATTCCATTGCTAATCTTGGAGAGACTGAAGCTGATCTTCCAGATTTGGTTATTTTGTACCATCCTATGCCCTCTTGTGTAGATCCTCCAGTGGCCTAGCCAATCATTTGCAACTCGAAGGGAACAAATACTGGTCCTGCCCATTGATAAACAGAACTTGCACTCATATAGCGCCTCTCACAAAATTGCAATGAGTCAAATCTCTCTCACAGCCAATTATATCTCTGAACAACCTTTAGTCACAAGTTTAATCACTGCTGTAATCCATTAACCGATGTGCTTAATGTTGCCAATTCTCCAGGATTGGCCAGGAGGAATCAAGGATTAACTTCCAGGGGAGTGCAGCAAATAAAACATGGGGACAAAAAAAACACACAGGAGCATTGCAAAGAATTGTAATTACCCTTTTGAAAAATGTTGGAGGTGAGGATAAAAGGAAGTTGGACTCCGAGTTAAATAGCACCCTATTGCTCAGGAAGAGCTTATTTGCTGTTCATGTGGCTGTGGAAAGACTAGGTACGATGAGGATAGACATTGGTGGGAGTGTGGGGGAGGGAAGAGTGGAATTATTGGAGCCAAGAGATCATATGATGAAACCACCACGGATCCAAGAATTGGCAACGTGAATGGTATTTGCAGTCCATAGGCTTGCTGGGTGAAAATCACTGCCAGATGGATGACTGCTACAAGACTGATGGCGCTGAAGATATCTCTATTTCCTTGCACAGTAGCATGTACAACAGCATAAGCAACTGTCTCTGACATGGTGACACAGTGGTTAGCACTGCTGCCTCACAGCGCCAGGCACCCGGGTTCATTTCCAGCATCGGGCGACTGTCTGCGTGGAGTTTGCACATTCTCTCTGTGTCTGTGTCGGTTTCTTCCTACAGAACAAAGACAGAGTCGCAGAGTTGTACAGCGTGGAAACAGGCCCCTCAGTCCAATTCATCAATACCAACTAGATATTCTAGTCTTGATATGTATATAGCTACATGAGTATCAAGGGTTATGGGGAGAATGGGGTTGTGAAACATATCAGCCATGATTGAATGGTGGAGCAGACTCGATGGGCTGAATGGCCTAATTTCTGCTCTTATGTCTTATGGACTTATATGTTAAATTAATCTAGCATTTGGCCCATATCCCTCTAAGCCCTGCTTGTTCATGTACCCATCCAGATGCCTTTTAAATGTTGTCACTGTACCAGCCTCCACCAGTTCCACTCCATGTACCCACCACCCTCTATGTGAAAAAAGTTGCCCTTTAGGTCCTTTTTAAATCTTTTGCCTCTCATCTTAAACCTATGCCCTCTAGTTTTGGATTCCTCGACCCCAGGAAACCGACCTTGGCTATTCATCCTATCCATGCCCCTCATGATTTTATGACCCTCTATAAAATATGAAGGTTGGGTGGGTTAGCTATGCTAAATTGCCCATAGTGCCCAGAGATGTGCAGGTTAGGTGGATTAGCCATGGGAAATGCAGGGTTATGGGAATGGGAGCGTCTCATCTTCCGCCTAGGAACCCTCCAACCACAAGGGTCTCCTGCTCCTCGGATGCTGCCTGGCATGCTGTGTTTTTCCAGCACCACACTTTTCAACTTATGGGAATGGGATCAGGGGCTAGGTCTGGGGGGCTTACTCTTTGGTATGTCGGTGCAGACACAATGGGCTGAATGGCCTCTTTCCACACTGTAGGGATTCTGTAGCATTTGCCGTCAAGATCTTGTGGGTTATGCCACTATACCACTTCCTCCTCCAGTCTCAGTCTCTTGCTGATTTCCCTTTCACTTGCTTCTCCCTGAATCATTGGTAAGAGCCATTCTTACCCACTTCCCCTCTGAATGAAACATAGCTTATTGCTACGACTGAAGCATCGTCAGGCCGGTATGGAAGTGTGGAATGGGAATGTCAAAGGCTACCAGTTTCCAAGGAAGCTTTTCTAATAAGAGAGAGTTAAAACAGGAGGAAAGCTTGGACAAACCCGCGCCAGACCCATTGGAGTTTACAATGATGGGAGGTAATCTCATTGAAGCATGCTAACATCTGAGAGGACTTGCCCCTGGATGTTGGATATTATTTCACCTTGCGAGAGTGACTAGACCAGTTTAAAAATCAAGGGACCCCCATTTCAAATGGAGTTGAGTGATGCAGGCATGATCATTGAATATTTTTTTAAAAAGAGTTAGAACACAGCTCAGGCCCTTCAGCCCTCCATGTTGTGCTGACCTTTTATCCTGCTCTAAGATCAGACTAACCTACGTACCCTTCATTGTACTAACTTCCATGTGCCTATCCAAGAGCCGCTTAAATGTCCCTCATGTATCTGACTCTACTCCCACTGCTGACAGTGCACTCCACACACCCACCACTCTCTGTGTAAAGAACCTGACAGTGCACTCCACACACCCACCACTCTCTGTGTAAAGAACCAACCTCCGACATCTCCCCTAAACCTTCCTCCAATCACCTTAAAATTTTACCCCCTAATGATAGCCATTTCCACCCTGGGACAACGTCTCTGACTATTCACCCTATCTAACTCTCTCATCATTTTGTACACCCCTATCAAGTCACCTCTCATCTTTCTTTGCTCCAATGTGAATTAATTCTTGACGAATGAGGAAGTCAATGGGCTTTAGGGGATAGGCAGGACATCAGAACAGGTATGATCCCATTGAATGATAGAGTAGACTCAAGGGGCTGAATGGCCTACTCATGCTTCTAATTTGTCTGAGTGTATTAGCACCATGGGATCCTCAAGCTGCAATGTTAATTGCAGAGGCCATTCTGCCAGGATATACAGGAAAAGGAAATGATCTAAAGTCAATTGTGTAACCTAAAGCAGTTTTCTAGCATCAGGGACCCATCACGGGACTGGTGCTAATGTACTCAGCACAAAAATATCAAAAAAGTGTAGACCCATTTGCCTTCTTAGGCAACATCCCCTGGGCACTATTTGCTAAAGATCATGCGAGTCTCCATAATGGCCTGGCCTGATATTTATTCTGCAATTATTGCTCATTCTTAATTACCCAGAAGACATTTAAGAGTCAACTCCATTGCTGTGGATCTGGAGTCACATGTAGGTCAGACCAGGTAAAGAAGACAGGTTTCCTTCCCTGAAGGACATTAGTGAACCAGATGGGTTTTTACAACAACCATAATGACCACCACTTTATTCCAAACTTTTTGTTCTGTTTTTCATTGAATTAAGATTTGACCATCTGCCAAGGTGGGACTTGACCCCCTGCCCCTAGTACATTAACTTCTACAGTACTAATCCCCAGATATGACCAGAAGTTGTCTTCTCAATCAGTCTCTCACTGTCTTCAGGATGTACCTATTTATATTTCACTGGCCTCTTAATTCTTACATTTGAATTAAAACGCTAGCTGAGTGGTGACCAATTTGTTATAAAATGTTATTTAGTTCACTGATGTCCTTGAGGGAAAGAAATCTGCTATCCTTGCCTGGTCTGGCCTACATGTGACTCCAGACCCACACTTGACTTATAACTGCCAATGGAAAGGGGGCAAGAAAGCCTAGGGCAATTAGTCAATCAATTCCAACCTACCCAAGGAAGTGCACAAAACTTGAAAACATGAAGATACAAGGGCAAATTCCAGGCTTTACTGTTAGGTCATGAGTTGTTGTAAACAGCTAGGACTCTATCCCAGTAAGTGAGATCAGCTCCTACCATCACAACTCAGTTGAACCACAGACTATATACATACCATCCCAATGTTTCACTGTGGGCACGCCGTTTCCAAATGGAGCCAGTGGAGGTGGTGACTGTCTGTTAGTCAACACAATCTCCAGGACCCAGTTAGCTCACGCATGTCTTGTGTCGATGTATATCCAGCCTTGTCCCACCGCACTTTGCGAAATGCACATTTTTTCCATTTGATTGAGTAGTTCATGGTGCAAAGTTCACAAAAATAACCTCACTCAGAAAGAGCATCACAGTGGAGATGGTTTGGAAAGCACCCAACAAGAAATACTGCTGCGATGAGAAGCCTTAACCACATCAACAGGCAGATCTGGTCTGAGCAATTAGCACCAACTTCTCAATGTGTTCAAAGTGAAGCTTTAACCTCCTGTTTCCAACATTGTTCAAACAACAGGCAGGGGCCAAAAAAGGTCATTTCACTCAACTTTGATCCTGAATCTCTGCAGACAGTTTATTTTTCAGCAACATTAACTCGCGCATTTCACCCAATAAAAACATTTCAAGATTCTTTACAGGAATTTTGTCAAACATAATTACGCCATGTTAAGGGGGTATTAGGACAAGTGACCATAGGGAGAGAGGCCAGAGGTATTTAGGGAGGGAATGCCAGAGACTGGAGCCTGGGCAGCTGAAGGCATAACCTCTAATGGTGGAGTGATTAAATTAGTGGTTGTACAAAAGGCTTAGATGGTAGGACCTTATGTCCAAGAGTTCTACAGCGGTTGTACAGTGAGAGGAAGTGTCCAGGTCCATGGATGGACTTGAACACACAAGGAATATGTTAAAATCAAACTGCTGCTGGGCCAGATGCCAATAACCGTCAGCAAGGGATAACACAACAAATTTTGGTTCAGGATTATATTTAGGGGGCTTGAGTCTGGCCAGCAGAATATTAGAATAGTGGAGTCTGGAGGCAACGAAGACAGGGACCAATCAGATTCTCACTGGCAGATGACCTGAGACAGAATTGGCAATGGACAAAGACAATATAGACATGCCTAAGAAAGAAAGAAAGTGAGAAAGGTAGGAAGAAAAGGAAAGGATAGAAGGGTGAAACTGAGGTCAGGAGGGAGTCATAGATTCTTACAACATGGAAACAGACCCTTCGGTCTAACCAGTCCATGCTGTCCAAACTAGTCCCACCTGCCTGTGCTTGGCCCATGTCCCTTCAAACAATTTTTATTCATGTACTTATCTAAATGTCTTTTAAATGCTGAAACTATACCCATACCCACCGCTTCCTCTGGAAGTTCATTCCACACACGAACTATCCTCTGTGTAAAGAAATTGTCTCTGTTGTCTTTATTAAATCTCTCTCCTCTCACCTTAAAAAATGCTTCTTATTCCTGAAATTCCCCACCCTTGGGTAAGGACACCTGCCATTTACCCTATCCATGCCACTCATGATTTTATAAACCTCTATAAGGTCACCTATCAACCTCTGACGCTCCAGAGAAAGAACTCCCAGCCTATCCAACCTCTCCTCATAGCTCAAACCCTTTATTCCTGGCAAAATCTTGGCAAATTTCTTCTGAACCCTCCAGTTTAATAACATCCTTCCTATAACTGTGTGACCTGAACTGGTCACAGTATTCCAGAAGAGGCCTCACCAATGTCCTGTACAACCTCAACATAACCTCCCAACTTATGTCTTCAAAGGTCTGAGCAAGTGTGCTAAATGCCTTCTTCACCACCCTATCTATATTTGATATTCATCAGCCCTTCCTTATGCCGAAAACATTGACTCTCCTGCTCATTGGATGCTGCCTGACCTGTGTGCTTTTCCAGCACCACACTCTCGACTCTGATCTCCAGCATCTGCAGTCCTCACTTTCTCCTATCTATGTGTGATGTAAACTTCAAATAATTATGCACCTGTATCCCTAGGTCTCTCTGTTCTACAATGTTTCCCAAGGTCCTACCTTTGTATAAGTCCTGACCTCATTTGTTTTACTAAAGCACAATACCTCGTATTTATCCAAATTAAACTCCATGTGCCACTCCTCAGCCCATTGACCCAATGCATCATGATCTCTTTGTAATTTTAGATAACTGTCTTCGCTGTCCATTATACCGTCAATCCTGATGTCATCCGCAAACTTACTAACCATGCCTTCTATATGCTTATTGATATCATTTATATAAACCACAAACAAAAATTGACCCAGTACTGATCCCTGTGGAACAGCACTGATCACAGAACTCCAGTCCAATAAACAACCCTCTACCATTACTCTCAGTCTCTTACCATCTAATTGGCAAGTTTACCCTGAATCCCATTGATCTAACTTTACTAATTAGTCTATCATCTGGAACTTTGTCGAAGGCTTTACTAAAGTCTAAGTAAACAATGTTTACCACTCAATTATTTTGGTTCCTTCCTCAAAAAATTCAATTAAGTTTGTGAGACACGATTTCCCTCACACAAAACCATGCTGACTGTCCCTAATCATTCCTCACCTTTCCAAATGCATTTAAGTTCTATCTTTCAGAATCATCTCCAACAATTTACTCACCACTGAAGTCAGATTCACAGGTCAATAGTTCCTAGGCTTCTCCTTATGTTCCTCCTTAGCAAAGGCACACAATATTACCCACTCTCCAGTCCTTCGGCACCTCACCTGTACTTACAGATGATACCAATATTTCTGCAAGGGGCCCCACAATTTCATCTCTAACATCCCGCAAAATCTTGGGATACACTAGATCAGGAAATGGAGTTTAGATGGATGAGTGGGGATCTAATTGAAAGTTACAGAATACTGAATGGCCTGGACAGAGTGAATGTTGGAAAGATGTTTCCATTGGTAGGAGAGACTAGAACCCAAGGAAACAGCCTTAGTGTAAAGGGAAGACCCTTTGGAACAGAGAAAAGGAGAAATTTCTTTAGCCAGAGAGTGGGGAATCTGCGGAATTCTTTGCCACAGAAAGCTATGGAGGTCAGGTCATTGAGTATATTTAAAACGGAGATAGATAGGTTCTTGATTGCCAAAGGAATCAAAGCTTATGGGGAGAAGGTGGGATAGGGGGGTTGAAAAGCTTTTCAGCCATGATTGAAAAACGGAGCAAACTCAATAGGCCAAATGGCCTAATTTCAGCTCCTATGTCTTATGGTCTTATGAAATGATGTTACCCGTAAGATTTTATTGTCAGCTCAGACAATGCATAAAAGGTGTGAGGTTAAGAGTCTGTCTGTATCCCAACCTTGAATCAGACTGGTTCTTTTTCCAAAGTGGAATTTATAAAATGTTACAAGGATATATTTTGCCTGCATTGACTGCCTGCAGATTGTATGTGTTTTGAGCAAAATAAAGTGTGCCTGCAAAGACAATTCTGCAAATTTCTATTTCCAAAGTGGAATTTATAAAATGTTACAAGGATATATTGCCTGCATTGACTGCCTGCAGATTGTATGTGTTTTGAGCAAAATAAAGTGTGCCTGCAAAGACAATTCTGCAAATGCAAATTCACCCCATAGACTTATTTGTGCGTGCGCGTGCATGAGAGAGAGAGAAAGTGTGAGTGTGTGCATGTGAGTGTGAGTGCACATGAGAGAGTGTGTGTTTGCATGTGTGTGTGCTTGGTAGAGTGTTTGTATGAGTGTGATGGAGTATCAGCTGTGAGAGTGTGTGTGTGCATGGGTGTGTGCATGCACTTGTATGAAAGGGTATGTGTGAGTGTGTAAGTATGTAAGAGTGTGTGTGTGTGTGCTTGTGTGTGAAAGAGTGTATACTGTAGTGGGGTCACCTGTAGTGTGACATGAACCCAGGTGCTGGTAGAGGCTATCCTCATGGGTACCGAACTTGGCTATCAGCCTCTGCTCGGCCACTCTGCGTTGTTGTGGATCCCAAAGTCCCCTGGGAGGATGGTCACATGAAGATCCGAGGCCAACATCCCTGACCGTTGAAGTGTTCCCCAACTGACAGGGAACATCCCTGTCTGGCGATTCTTGCGCAGTATCAATTCATTCGTTGTCGTAGCATCTGCTTGGTCCCATGTACAGAGAGCAAGTGATACCTCTGGAACAGTAACTGCCCTTGAGGGATGAGGGTGTTCATTTGAAAGAGAGTAACAAAAGGCTTATTCCATTTAGGCCATTGGAAATAATCTCATTGCATCTCAAATTTCCAACTCAAATTCAAATCAGTGCTAAAGAAGTGTAGAAAAAGAGAGCTAAGACCTTATCTTGTGACAGTGATGATCAGACCATGACTGTTTGCCTCAGTCTCCTTATCTGGAGCCACAGGGAACCCTACAGAAGGTGGCACGGGATCACATATGTTAGCGTGAGTGTAGCAGACATGCCTATGACATGACGCCGACAGACTGGTATTCTGTGGAAGCATGTGATGATTCAAACACAGAGAATAAGCCTCCTCAAGGCTCGTGGAACATGGACGGAGGTCACAGACTGGTTGTGGTCGGTTGTGGAGAGTATGATTGGGAGTAAGCTTTCAGCAAAAGCTTGGGGATGTGTTGGCATTTGCGGCATGGGATAAAAACTTAATTGAAAGGAAGTCACTGTCACTTTGGCACATTCAGAAAACCTCAATTCCTGGAACTTACTGCTCCAAACATTCCACTGAGTCAAAGGAAAAGAAATGAAAAACATGTCATACATTTAACTTGTGCCCGACATAACCTCAAGGCATCAACGTGCCTCCTTTCAGATGAGGCAATGTGTCCTCTCAGGTAGAGAAGGAAGATTCTATCACTTCTGTTCAAAGAGAAGCCAGAATCTGGGACAATGCAAAATCTCTCAATACAGATGATGCGCTCATTCATGTATTTCATTGCTGCTTCTGGGAGCTTGCTGTGTGCAAATTGGCTGTCGCATTTTCTACATTGAAACAGCGCCTGAAATTCAACTGTATATTTATATAAATGAATTGGATGTGAATATAGGAGGTATAGATAGTAGGTTTGCATATGACACTAAAATTGGAGGTGTAGTGGACATCGAAGAAGGTTACCTCAGATGTGGCAGATGGAGTTTAATTTCGATAAATGTGAGGTGCTGCATTTTGCGAAACCAAATCTTAGAAGGACTTAATGGTAAGGTCTTAGGGAGCATTGCTGAACAAAAAGACCTTGGAGTGCAGGTTCATAGCTCCTTGAAAGTAGAGTCGCGTGTAGATAGGATAGTGAAGAAGGCGTTTGGTATGCTTTCCTTTATTGGTCAGAGGACTGAGTACAGGAGTTGGGAGGGCATGTTGTGGCTGTTCAGGACATTGGTTAGGCCACTTTTGCGTCTCCTGATCTTCTTCCTATCAGAAGGATGTTGTGAAACTTGAAAGGGTTCAGAAAAGATTTACAAGGCTGCTGCAAGGTTGGAGGATTTGAGCTGTAGGAAGAGGCTGAACAGACTGGGGCTGTTTTCCCTGGAGTGTTGGAGGCTGAGGGGTGACCTTACACAGATTTATAAAATCATGAGGGGCATAGTTAGGGTAAATGCATAAAGTGTTTTCCCTGGGGTGGAGGAGTCGAGGAGTAGAGGGCATAGGTTTAGGGGGAGAAGGGAAAAATATAAAAGATACCTAAGGGGTAACTTTTTCATGCAGAGGGTGGTATGTGTATGGAATGAGCTGCCAGAGGAAGTGGTGGCTGGTACAATTACAACATTTAAAAGGCATTTGGATGGGTATGTGAATAGGAAGGGTTTGGAGGGATATGGGCCAGATGCTGGCAGGTGGGACTAGATTGGGTTGGGATATCTGGTCAGCATGGACAGGTTGGACTGAAGGGTCTGTTTCTGTGCTATACATCTTTATGACTCTATGACTCTAAGTAAGGCGTGTGATGGCATACCCTCCAACTTGATTGGCACCCCATCCATCATCTTAGACATTTGCTCAGTCCATAGATGTGGGGAATAATGTTGAGCTCAGAGGGAATCTGGAACTCTTAGCCTGTACAGGAAGTTGAGGCAGAAACACTCATAATATTTGAGGGGACTTTAGATGTGCTTTTGTAATGCTAAAGCACGCAAGGTTATTGGCCAAAGGCTGGGAAACGGGATTAGAATAGTTAGGTGGTTGCTTTTGACCAGCATGGATGCGATGTGTTGAAGGGCCTTTTTCCTTTGCTGTAGATCTCTATGACTCTATAGCACCAATGCACAGTGCCAACAACTCAGACCATCAATAAATACCACCGCAGCAATTCACCAAGAGTTTTTCAAACAACACCTTCCATCTTACAGCACCTCAAAATGGGGCACATCCAGCTGCAATTTCCCCTTAAATTGTGCACTGCTCTGAGTTGGAATACAGTCATAGGAGTCATCGAGACGTACATCACAGAAACTGACCCTTCAGTCCACCTCTTCCACACCGACCAGTCCCATTTGCCAGCACTTGCCCCATATCCCTCTAAACCCCTCCTATTCATATACCCATCCAGATGCCTTTTCAATGTTGTAATCGTACCAGCCCCCACCACCTCAGGCAGCTCATTCTGTACACACACCACCCTCTGTGTGAAAAAGATTCCCCTCAGAGTTTTTTAAATCTTTCCCCTCTCATCTTAAACCTATGCCCTCTAGTTTTGGACTCCCCTACCCTGGGGAAAGGACCTTGTCTATTAATCCTATCTATGACCCTCATGATTTTATAAACCTCTATAAGGTCGGCATGGTGGCTCAGTGGTTAGCACTGCTGCCCCACAGCAACAGGGACCTGGGTTTGATTCCAGCCTCTGGCAACTGTTTGTGTGGAGTTTGCACATTCTCCCCGTGTCTGCGTGGGTTTCCTCCGGGTGCTCCGGTTTCCTCCCGCAGTCCAAAGATGTGCAGGTTAGGTGGATTGGCCATGCTAAATTGCCCGTAGTGTTCAGAATGTTTAGGTTAGATGCATTAATCAGGGGTAAGGATGTAGGATTGGGGAATGGGTCTACGTGGGATACTTTTTGATGAGTCAGTGTGGGCTTGTTGGGCCGAAGGGCCTATTTCCATACTGTAGAGATTCAGTGAAGGTCATCCCCTCAGCCTCTGCTGCTCTGGGGAAAACAGCCCCAGCCGATTCAGCCTCTTCCTATTGCTCAAACCCTCTAATCTTGGCAAGATCCTTATAAATATTTTCTGAACTCTTTCAAATTTCACTGCATCTTCCCTTGAGCAGAGAGACCAACAGTATTCCAAAAGTGGTCGAATATTGTGTTACTTTACTATTGCTCTGTAAAAATTCTGAGAGTCCCCCTCTCTCAGTACTTGCTTGTACTGAAGCAAATGCTTCAAAAAGGCAGCACTGTCACCTTTTCATGGACCACTTCGGACTGGCAACAATTGACGATTTGCCTATGGCAGTCTCCTCACCTGAAAAATGTTAAAAATCACACAACATCCAGGTTATTAGACTATAACCTGGTGTTGAGAGTGTGGTGCTGGAAAAGCACGGCAGGTCAGCCTGTGACCTGTCAGGTTAGGCAGGTCAGCTGACCAGCACCACACTCTCAACTCTGATCTCCAGCATCTCTCACCCTCCCTTTCTCCCATAACCTAGTGTTGTGTGATTTTTTAACTTTTCTACCCTAATCCAGCACCAGCACCTCTACATCACACCTTTGGAAATCCTGAGTTTATAAAAGGTGCTATAAAAATGCACCTTTTTAAAAATAATTTAACTTAACTTCAAAAGAAATGATTGAATCCGCAGCACTGGACACATATTTGATGAAAGTTATATAAGAGACATTTCCTGAGCACAGACTCTCTTATTACGAACAATCCTTTGTGTTAAATACGACACTACTTTGTGGATTGCACTTCTTTTTTCTGGCACTCTGTCTGAAGACTGTCAAAACCACCCAAGAACACTGGAGTCTGGCTTTCACCAGCTATTCCTGGCATTGGCAAGCAATCATTCATGGGTGCAAACATCTGGCATGAGACAGAACACAACACGCTCAAACATTGTGGAAAGAGGAACTTCCCCTGTTACTGGGGCTTTTCTGACAGAGACAGCTACGAGGAACAGATTGATAGCTCACAGATCTGTGAAGTAATAAGCAGTACCTTGGAATTACAGCAAAGAGAGCACACATGTGTTCAATGAAGGACAAAATTCTGATTGTAGCATCGCACGTTAGCAGAATTTATGTCTTTGTTAGCTTTGCTTTACCGTTAAGTGCATTCGCTGGTCAGTAATCACAGATGTAACAGCGAAGCACAGCTTCCTGTGACAGCTCCTTCTGCACGTTGATCAATTAATCCTTATGTGTTTAGTACTATTTCTTTCTATCCATCTATCTGTTTATGCCTACCTAAAAACACCAAGGAACTGCGGATGCTGGAAATCAGAAACAAAGTCAGAAATTGCTGGAAAAACTCAGCAGGTCAGGCATACCGGCAGAGAGAAAGTACGGTTAACATTTCGGCTCCAATGACCCTTCTTCAGAACTGGTCCTGGATCCGAAATGTTAACACTGGGGTGGCAAGGTGGCTCACTGGTTAGCACAGCTACCTCACAGCACCAGGGTCTCAGGTTTGATTCCAGCCTTGGGTGACTGTCTGTGTGGTGTTTGCACATTCTCCCTGTGTCTGCGTGGGTTTCCTCCAGATGCTCCGGTTTCCTCCCACATTCCAAAGATGTGCAGGCCAGGTGAATTGGCCATGCTAAATTGCCCATAGTGTTAGGTGCATTAGTCAGAGGGAATTGGGTCTGGGTGGTTTACTCCACAGAGGGTCAGTGTGGGCTTGTTGGGTTGAAGGGCCTGTTTCCACACTGTAGGGAATCTAATCTAATCTGCTTTCCCTCCACAGATGCTGAGTTGTTCCAGCAATTTGTGATTGTGTATCTCTCTGGCTTCTCTACTTATCTGTCTACTTCTCTTCCTGTTGTATTCATCTCTCTCCAGCCTTCCACTTCCGGCTAAAGATTGTTGCAAAGGCTTCTTTTCCATTGATGCACTCAGCTCCCCCAGCATTGAGGATGGGGCGATTTCTCTTCAGAGTGTGGTGCTGGAAAAGCACAGACGGTCAGGCAGCATCTGGGGAGTAGGAGAATCGACGTTTCGGGCAAAAGCCCTTCATCAGGAAAGTCATCCTGGGAAGAGGCTTTGCAGTGGCGTTGAAATGAACTAGTAGACGAAAATGAGGATTGCAGATGCTGGGGCTCAGAGATGAGAGTGTGGCGCTGGAAAAGCGCAGTAGGTCAGGCAGCATCCAAGGAGCAGGAGAGTCGATGTTTTGGGCATAACTCCTTCATCAGGAGATTTCTCTTCCCCAAAGGTATTGATAAATACCTGGCAAATGTATATAACAATTCTGTGATTCAATTTTGTAGCTGAACTGCAATCTAAATTCACGAAACTATATTTGCTTGATATTTGTCAATACTTTTGGTGAAGAGAAATCACTTCTGGAAAATTAATAATCGTCCCAGTATCAGCTGCTGTTTGTGGGAGAGAGTTCCAGCCTCCGACCTCACTTTGTTTGCTGACTGTTATTGTCTGTGCCTCAGTTGGAAAACAGTTTTGTCTCTGAGGCTAAACATTTGGGGTTCATATCTCACCTGAAAAGTTTAAACATGCAATCAAGACAGAACTGAGGGAATATTGCCCTCAGAAAATAAGTTCCAGTAAGCTGGCGTTGGAGTGGGGCTTCTGAACCTGCGGTTCATCCACTCCATTCGCTTTTCTTTTTGTTTCTTTTCTCTCTTTTCTTATTACTTTTTTTTTCTCTTTTATTTTACTTCCCTCTTGTGGAAGAGCTAGTTCACGGTGACAGTATCCGTGGCAATGAGTAGGCCCAATGCGGGCTTGTGGCGGCAAACCAAGGATCCTGAAAGCTTCTGCTTCGACGAGGCGGTCCTAGTGCCAGCTCACGGCTCTTGTGACAGAGTTGGGTTTGGGCCTAGAAGGAGACCTGGCGGCATCGGCAGAGGCTACATCGGCAAGGCGTGCCTGAAACAGACTCATAATGACAGTGGAATTGAGTTTGGATTGGTGTGGTACCTGGCAGCATCTGTATTGGCGAGATCCAGTGAGCACTCACAATGGCGAGGGTGTCTGTGAAGCCAAAATGGCAGTGAAGAGTGGTAACATACGTCTCAGCATCAGCACAGTGAAGGGGATTTGTGCCTAGTCACCAGGCCCATGGTCCATGGCAGAGCCTTAACAAAAAAGACGGCAAAATTGGATACTTTTTCTTTATTTCTTTACTTTTCTGCATTTATATTCTGTTTTGGTTTACTTTTCTGTGTTTTAGCTGAAAATGTGTTGCTGGAAAAGCGCAGCAGGTCAGGCAGCAGCCAAGGAGCAGGAGAATGGACGTTTCGGACATGAGCCCTTCTTCAGGAATCTTCAGAAGAAGCCCTTCCTGAAGAAGGGCTCATGCCCGAAACGTCGATTCTTCTGCTCCTTGGATGCTGCCTGACCTGCTGCGCTTTTCCAGCAACACATTTTCAGCTCTGATCTCCAGCATCTGCAGTCCTCACTTTCTCCTTTTCTGTGTTTTAAGATGGCATCAGAGAGTGGCGACACTATACAACATTTTTCACTGTATTTCATAACAAAATGCACATGACATTAAACAAATCAATCAAATCAAATACTATTCTACCATTTGGTCCCTCATGTTTGCACCAGCTCTCTGAACGTCCAGTGTGTATAGGCCATCCAGCCCATTGAGTCTGCTGCATCATTCGATGAGATCATGGCTGATCTGGTAATCCTTAACACCACTTTCCTTCCTTTTCCCCATCCACCTTTGATTCCCTTACTGATTAAAAGTCTGTCTATCTCAGCCATGAATATACTTAATGACCCAGCCTTGACAGCCCTCTGTGGTAAATAATTTCACAGATATCTACCTCAGAGAGAAGAAATTCCATCTCTGTCCTAAATAGTCTTGATGCTGAGATTATGCCCTTTGGTCCCAGACTCTCCCACAAGAGGAAACTATCTTTCCACATTGGCCCCGTCAAGTCTCCTAAGAATCGTGTATGTTGCAATAAGGTCATCTCTCATTCTTTTAAATTCCAATGTGTCTCGGCCCAGACTATTCACCTCTCCTCATAAGACAGTCACTCCACACCTAGTGTCTCAAGTATCATTCTCCTGCTTTCTCCCTGTAACCCTGCACATATCAAATAACA
Organism: Chiloscyllium plagiosum; assembly: GCF_004010195.1. NCBI lineage: Eukaryota > Metazoa > Chordata > Chondrichthyes > Orectolobiformes > Hemiscylliidae > Chiloscyllium > Chiloscyllium plagiosum. Next base: position 48,167,765 of record NC_057731.1, on the reverse strand, counting down.
GCCTAATTCCCTTTCCAGTGTTTCAGTTGAATCTGCCTCCACTGAACTGTCAGGCAATGGATATCAGACGTGAACCAGTCGCTGGATGAAAAGAACTTTTCCCTTGTGTTGATTTTTTTCCTTCTTTAGCTGATTACTTTCGATCTCACTCATTGACGATCCTTTCACCAATGGGAGCGTGTTGCGCTTTGTTACCTTGCCCAGACCCCTCATGATTTTGAAGGCCTCTGTCAAATCTCCCCTCAGCCTTCTCCTCTCCATGGGAAACAATTCCAACTTCTCCGAGCTATCCACGTAACTGGAGTTTCTCATGCCTGGAGCCATTCTACTGAATCATTTCTGCACACTCTCCACCTTTACAGCTGTGTATTTAAGACAGAGATGGGTAGGTTTGTGATTAGTAAGGGCACCAAGGGTTACAGGGAGAAGACAGGAAAATGGATTTGAGAAAGATATCAGCCATGATTGAATGACAGAGCAGACTAGATGGACCAGTTTCCTCATTTCCCCTCCCCCCACCTTACCCCCAGTTCCAACCTTCCAGCTCAGCACCATCCTCATGACCGGACCTACCTACCCATCTTCCTTCCCACCTATACGCTCCACCTCCTCTCTGACCTATCACCTTCATCCCCACCCCTATCCACCTATTGTACTCTTTGCTGCCTTCTCTCCAGCCCCACTCCCTCCCATTTATCTCCCCACCCTGGAGGCTCCCTGCTTCCATTCCTGATGAAGGGCTTTTGCCCGAAACGTCGATTTTCCTGTTCCTCGGATGCTGCCTGACTGGCTGTGCTTTTCCAGCACCATTCTAATCTAGACTCTGATTTCCAGCATCTGCCATCCTCACGTTTGCCTAGATGAACCAAATGGTCTAATTCTGCACTTATATCTTATGGTCTCATCTATTTGGTTGAGATATTAATCAAGATGTCATGAGCTATTGAGAAAGATATACAGAGGAACCTCGATTATCTGGCATTTGATTATCTGAATATCGGATTATCCGGCAAGATTGCAATGTCCTGGTGCTTGGCTAAACAATGTTATCCGGCATTCGGTTATCCGGAATTTGATAAACCGAGCGAAATACTGTCTGCCTTCGGATAATCGAGGTTCCTCTGTAGTTCTTATAGCTGAAGAGAGAAAAGGTTGTGGGGAGGAAGCAGGAACAGTACTGAGATGGATGACCAGCTGTGATCATACTGAATAGTGGGGCAGACTCAAAGGGCTGAATGGCCTAAGCCTGCTCCTCCCTTCTATGTTTTCTTTAACAGTACAGGTTCATTGATGCGATGACAGCCTCTTGTTCCCTTGTGTCAAGGACTGACAATGTAAGGTTAGGAAGTCCTTTGGAAACACGGATGCAGAGTGTTGAAACGTTACAAACATGGCTGCTGTGATCTCTAGGCCGGCTGCTGTGGTAACTGCTCCAAACCTTTTTATTTCTGTTTATGAACAACTTTTTATCAGGAAGTATTCTTAAATACCGAGAGGAGTATGTTTGGCCAAGAATGATGTTACGGATATTGCTCTGATTCTCTTTTGCTTAAACGCCTTCCTCCCCCAAGTCCACAGCTTGTAAAAATACCCTTGTTACTTGTTGTCTAATTTACAACAAGCACAGACAGGACTCCAGATGGAGCAGAGGGTAATGGGAGGGGAGTTCAAGGCTCTTAAATGTTATCTGATTAGGTCATCAAACTGGGGCTGGGAAACCTTCAGGGAAGAACATTCCAGTGTACTTGTCACAAGGGATCATTTAAGACTAGATTCTGAACACAACTTTACAGACAATGAGACTGCCTGCTAATGGAGAGGCAAGAGAGTCAGTCCTTGGCTCTCTATTCATACTACAGACCCCAATGTCTCAAACTAACCCTTTGGGTTAAAGAATGTTTGTATTCTGTCTCTCACTACTGCACCAGCCCATCTCAGTGTTACTCATAGATTCACAGAGACATACAGCACTGAAGCAGACCCTTCGGTCCAAATCATCCATGTCGACCAGATATCCTAAAGTACCTGTAATCTAGTCCCATTTGCCAGCATTTGGCCCATATCCCTCGAAATCCTTCCTATTCATATACCCATCCAGATGCCTTTTAAATGTTGCAATTGTACCAGCCTCCACCACTTCCTCTAGTTAGACACCCCAAAAAACTGCAGCTGCTGGAATCCAAACTAGACAGGCAGGAGGCTGGAGGAACACAGCAAGCCAGGCAGCATCAGGAGGGACAGGCAGGAGGCTGGGGGACCACAGGAAGCCAGACAGCATCAGGAGGGACAGGCAGGAGGCTGGGGAACCACAGGAAGCCAGGCAGCATCAGGAGGGGGATAAATCACAGGGTCACACCTGAAGCATTGACTTCTCCATCGCTTGATGCTGTCTTCCTTGCTGTGTTTTTCCAGCCTCCTAGTTATCCAGCACTTCCTCTGGCAGCTCATTCCATACATGCACCACCCTCAGTGTGAAAAAGTTGCCCCTCAGGTCCCTTTTAAATTTTTCCCTTCTCACTTTAAACCTATGTCCTCTTTTAGACTCCCCTATCCCAGGAAAAAAGACCTTGGCCATTCACTGTATCCATGCCCCTCATGACTTTATAAACTTCGATAAGCCTCTAAAACTCCAAGATTATCAGGGATATTCAGGAATGCAGAGTTGAGGTTAAAATCAGATCAGCCAAGGTCACATTGAATGGCAGAGTAGGTTTGAAGGGCTGAGTGGCCTGCGTGTTCTTGATCCTTGTTTGTAAGAATAAGCCTCTCCTATTGCTAAGGAGGAGATTTTTTGTGGAGAATTTGTGGAGATTTTTTTTATTTGTTCATGTGTGCATCAATGGCTTATCCAGCATTTTCTGTCCATCCCTAATTGGCTGAGGGTCAACCACATTGGTTGAGTCTGGGGATGCATATATAAGAGGCAAGGTTACCATAATCTTAGAAAGACATCAGGCTATTCTCTCTGTTGAGACAGACAGACGAGGAGTGGTGAGCTTAACCTAAGGGTCACCCGGCCTCAGGGTGAGGGAGAGAGGCTGAGAAGGAGAGGTAACCTTAGTGAGTGATGGAAATTGTACCCACCCTGTTGGTATGCCTCTACATCACAAACCAGGCATCCATCCAGCTGAGCTAACTGATTCTCCCCCACCCTAGGAATCAAAGGCATGTCAGATCAGGCAAGAACAGCGTTTCCTGAAGGACGTTAGTGAAACAGATGGAGCCTTTTTTATAATCAACAATCGAGAATCTATTTGGTTCTACTCTAATTCCAGATTTTCTTTTGTTGAACTGAACATCTTAACCAAGCTGGGATTTGAACTTGTCCCCACTAGCTTGGGATTCTGGACTTTTCATTCAAAAATTTTAAGTGGAACTAGAAGCACATGCTTGAGTTCCGATATTTAGCAAGACCGCCATTGATGGGTGAGGGCCCTTGTGGCGTGGCGCACTGTCCTTACCTCTGGACCAGGAGACTGAGATCTAGACCCACCCATTCGAAGGATGTACCATGAAATGTCTGAACAGGTTGATTGACTGAAAATAAAAATGGGAGAAAGTGAGGACTGCAGATGCTGGAGATCAGAGTCAAAATGTGTGGATGGATAGATTCTTGTTGGACAGGGAAGCAAAGTTTATTGAGGCAATTAGGAACATGGAATACAAAATGACCTTATTGAATGGGGGAAGCAGGTTCAAGGGGCTGAATGATCTAAATTCATAGAACCCCTACAGTGGGGAAACAGGCCATTTGGCACCACAGGTCAATTACCCTACATTTACCCCTGACTAATGCCCTTAACCTAAACATTCCTGAACACAGTGGGCAATTTAGCATGGCCAGTCCACCTAACCTGCACACATTTGGACTGTCAGAAGAAACCAAAACAAGCCTACATAGAGAATGTGCAAATGCCACACAGAGAGTCACCCAAGGCTGGAATCAAACCTGGGTCCCTGGTGCTGTGAGGCAGCAGTGCTAACTACTGAGCCACCATGCTGTCTTATATCAACATCTGCTCCTATTTCCTATGTTGTTAAATCAATCAGCACTCAACCCATTCTTTATTGGCTATGATTGATTAATGAGCTGCTGCTTTCATTCCTCATTGCTTGGCTTCACTCTGCAATGCAAACCTGTCATCCAGCCAATTGAGCTGACCATCTCCTTCTCAAGGACAGTTAGGGATGGGCAATAAATGCCAACCTAGCCAGCGGTGCCCACATCCCATGAGGGAATTAAAGAAAGAGATCACTGAGCGTTCTGGGGGAAATGAGTTAATTGAGCTTGTTTGTCAGGAATTCTCAAACCCAGGTCATGCTTCACCAACCTTATAGAATTCTTTGAAGGAAAGAAATTAAATGGAGAAGTGAATTATGTGGATGTGGTTTATACAGAGTTTGAAAATGGCACCGCCTCAGAGATTTTTATCAAACGGTTTGAATTGGGAAAGTGGGAGAAGATGAAGAGGACACAAAACATAGATTGGCAATAAGCAGTTACTCAGACTGGAGTTGTGTTGAAGTCTGTCTTGGTTACAACTGACAGAATTGGTTTCAACTTAATATTATTATCACCATAGAAGTGCACAGCATAGAAAGCAGCCACTCAGAGATTGAAACGTACACCAGTTCTTTCAAAGTTAACTCCACTCCCCATCCCCCGCCGAAATCCTTTGTCTTTGATGTGTTTATACAGCTCACTGCGTAAAGTCACTGTTCAAGTATGCACCAGTTCCTTAATCTGTAAACCCTCAGGTTGTCACTGCTGGATTTGAACTGGCTTCACTCCCAGTATCAGTTCGGGCCAATAGTTTGGAGTCCGTTCCCATTACACTGCCACCTCCTGCTGAGGCTGCAGTTTTGGAAAATGCTGTTGCATTAATTTGGAGTGAGGAAAAGACTGAGGGTCAGTGTCGATGAGTTGGGAAGGAAGGTGCAGTTCAGTGCAAGGGGATATGAAGTGATATAGCTGGGTGCAAGCACACAGGTTAAAGGGAGCAGAGAATCAAGGAAGAGTGTATTAACAGTAAAAGATAACCCTTGTGCTGTGTACAGACTCCTTATCAACTCTCTGAGAACCCAGACATATCCCAATTCCTTCCCCTTGCATATCCCCTTCAATTTTCTATGTACCATTAATAATGATACTTTCAGCTTTCCAGGGCCAAGCTTTGCAATTCCTTCCTAAAACATCTCGCTCGCTTCCATTTCTGCTCAGAAATTACCTCTCCATCCAAATGTTTAGTCACATGTGTAAAGGTTTCCCTAACACCATGAGATATAGGAGCAGCAGGATGGCCATTCAGACCATCTAGCCGAGTCTCCCATTTGATGAGATCATGGCTAATCTGATATTCCTCAACTCCACTGTCCTGCTTTTTCCCTTTAACCCTTGATTCTCTTCCCTATTAAAACTCTGTCTGTGTTAGGATTTGAATATACTTAAAGATCCAGCCTTAACAGCCCTCTGTGGTAAAGAATTCCACAGATTCACTATCGTCAGAGAAGAAATTCCTCAAATTTCTGTCATAAATTTTGCAACCTTGTACCAGAATAAGTTGCACTGTCTGGTCCAAGGCTGCCTGATAAAGAGGAATCACCTCTCTGTATCTAGCCAAACAAGTCCCCTCTCAACAAGGTCACCTCTCATTCTTTTAAACTCCAATGAGTACAAGCTTGACCTCCTCAGCCTCTCCTCATAAGACAATCCCCCATACCTTGTATCAGCCTAGCAGACCTTCTCTGCCTCCAATGTCAGTCTATTTTTCCTTGGAAAATGGGCCTGAAACTGTTCGCAGTATTCCAGCTGTGATCTGATTTTTATGCTTTATATACTTAGATTAGATTAGATTAGATTCCATACAGTGTGGAAACAGGCCCTTCATCCTAACAAGTCCACACTGACCCTCCGAAGAGAAACCACCCAGACCCATTTCCCTCTGACTAATACACCTAACACTATGGGCAATTTAGCATGGCCAATTCACTTGGCCTGCACATCTTTGGACTGTGGGAGGAAACCGGAGCACCCAGGGAAAACCCACGCAGACACAGGGAGAATGTGCAAACTCCAGACAGACAGTCGCCTAAGGCTGGAATTGAACTGGGGACCCTGGTGCTGTGAGGCAGCAGTGCTAACTACTGAGCCGCCATGCTGCCTATAACTACAACAAAACCTCCCTACTTTTATACTAAAACAAACACCAATATTCCATTTGCCTTTCCTGCAAAACTAGAATGTCAGTTTCTTGTGATTCATGCACAAGTATTCACAACTCCCATCATCTGTAGCTTCCTGCAGTCTTTCTCCATTAAATTAATATTCAGCTCCTCTATCCTTCCTGCCAAAGTACATAATCACACATTTTCTCACATGATACTTCATCTGCCAAGTTTTTGCCCAATCGCTTAACCTGTGTGTATCCCTTTGCAGTGTCTGTGTGTCATCCTCACCATTGCCCTTCCCACCTATTTTTGTGTCATCCACAAATCTGGCAATAGCACGTTCATATTCCTGATCCAGGTCTTGAATATATATTGTAAATACATAGCACTGATCCCTGTGGCACACCACTAGTTACAGGTTTATATCCTGTGATGTTAGGAGAAAGTGAGGACTGCAGATGCTGGAGACCAGAGTCAAGAAGTGTGGCGCTGGGAAAGTACAGCAGGTCAGGTAGCATCCGAGGAGCAGGACAGTCGATGTTTCAGGCATTTCTGATGAAAGGCTTATGTCTGAAACGTCAATTCTCCTGCTCCTCGGAAGCTGCCTGAACTGCTGTGCTTTCCCAGTGCTACACTTTTCGATCTTGAAATGCTCTGAATTCTCTGTCTCCTTTTAGTTAGCAAATCCATGCTTTGACTAGACTTTACTTTTGTCCATTTTTACTCTTGAGATGCATCTTGAAATTTTTTTGCCACACAAAAGGTGCTATATAAATGTAAATCATTGATGTTATGGAATGCGCAGGATTTAAACTACTGCCTGATAGTGGTTCCTGTCCCATTTCCCTGTCACAGAGGCGTATCCAATGTGGAATTTCCTTGAATACACTGTCAGTTGTGATCAGGTCTGCAATCCCTGGACCTGCTTGAAGTAACACCTCTTGACGTGAGTATAATACACGTCAGCGGCTTATGGCAGTTTCTTTTGCATCTGGTGCTCTTTTTAAGGAGTGCTGAGGTCCCTGAGGAACCTCATGAAGCTCAGACGCAGTGCATCTCAGCTGTCAATTCTCCTTCAGTTACCGCACTCTGCCCAAGGTCTTTCTTCTGAACATATTCAGTCCCGCTTTTGCAATGGGGACTGTCCTAATGCAGGAATATGGAGGTGCAGGTTTTCAAATCTCTCTCCCAGGCAACGTACACAGGCAAAGGAAATTGAAGTGCACGATTAAGGCCGGGATATTCTTATACTTCAGGCAATTTAACAGGAAAGAGCTGTCTTTGGAGTTGTTTCCTTAATTCGGATTAATTAATAGGCAGAATGTTTTTGGATTTAGATTACCAGGAATGCTCTGCATTGCATTCCTCACCAATATTGTCAAATAAGCAGACTGCAAAACGGAAGTAAGGACCTTATCTTTCTTTTTCAGGGGGGCAAGGCAATTCTTTGGACGCTGAGGGGTGACCTTATAGAATTTATAAAATCATGAAGGGCATGGATAGGGTAAATGAGCAAGGTCTTTTTCCTGGGGTGGGGGAGTACAGAACTAGAGGGGCATAGGTTTAGGGTGAGAGGGGAAAGATATAAAAGAGACCTGAGGGGCAACATTTTCACACAATTCAGAGGGTATTGAATGAACTGCCAGAGAAAGTGGTGGAGGTTGGTCCAATTACAGTATTTAAAAGGCATTTCGATGGGTGTATGAATAGGAAAGGTTTAGAAGGATATGGGGCAAGTGCTGGCAATTGGGACTAGATTAGATTAGGATGCCTGATCGGCATGGACGAGTTAGACCGAAGGATCTGTTTCTGTGCTGTACTTCTCTATGGCTCTATGAGGTTACGTGCCCTTCCTCCATTTCCACACCACACTGCTTCACAAAATATTAATATTGAGATCTATAGTGGGGGGAAGGGGGGGGGGGGGGGGAATTGCCCGGGGGCAGGGGGGGTGGGGGTGGGGAGGCGGTGAGGACACAACAAAAGCAGTTGTCATAGGGTCATAGAGTCATAGGATCAGAAGGCATAGAGTCATAGAGTCATGCAGCATGGAAACAGACCTTTCGGTCCAACCAGTCCATGCTGACCATAATCCCAAACTAAACTAGTCCCACTTGCCTGCACTTGGCCCATATCCCTCCAAACCTTTCCTATTTGTGAACTTATCCAAATGTCTTTTAAATGCCGCAACTGTACCTGAAGCCACCACTTCCTCTGGCAGTTTATTCCACACCGGAACCACAGTCTGTGTAAAAACATTACCCCTCATGTCCTTTTTAAATCTTTCTCCTCTCATCCTAAAAATATGCCCTCTAGTTTGAAATCCCCCACCCTAGGCAAATGACACCTGTCATTTACCTTATGTATACCCCTCATGAGTTTATAAAACTCTGTTAGGTCACGCCTCTCCTTATAACTCAAATCCTCCATTCCCGGTAATGTCCTAATAAATCCTAATAAACCCTCTTCATTATGACAATATCCAGCCTAAAGCAAGGCCTGGTTGGGATGCTCTTTGGAGAGCTGGGGTGGCCTCCATGGATTGGACTGCCTACTTCCACACTGTAGGGATCGTATGTAATGATGAACCTTTTAAAAATACTAGTTTGGCCTCATCTGGAGTTTCTTGTTTAATTTCGGGCACCACTCTTTAGGAAGAAGATGAAAGCAGTTAAGCGATTGCAGAAAAGGTTTGTGACGATAATTTCAGAGAGAATGCACTTTGGTCACATTGACAGGTTGTGGAAATACTGGTCATTCTCTTTCAAGAGGAGACAGTTGAGAGGAGATTTGATTGATGTCATTAAATCATGAGGGGCCTGGGCTGTGGAGACTATTCCCATTGACTGAAGGTTATGTCACCCTCGTTTTGTGGGACTGACATTAACCACAGCCAGCACATGGAAGTCTCTTCTAGAAAGGGCAAATGATACTTGCCTCAAGGGTTAGCACAGCTGCCTCACAATGCCAAGTACCTAAGTTCGATCCCAACTTGACTGTCTGAGTGAAGTTTGCATATTCTCCCCGTGTCTGCATAGGTTTCCTACTATAGTCCAAAGGTGTGCAAGCTTGGAGGATTGGCCATGCTAAATTGCCCACAGTATCCAGGCTAGGACAGTTAGTCATGGGAAATGCAGGGTAACAGGGATGGGGTGGGCCTGGGTGGGATGCTCTTCAGAGAGTCAGTATGGACTCGATGGACCGAATGGGCTGCTTCCACATTGTAGGGATTCTCTACTAGGTCAATTATTAACTGTAAATCTGAGCCCTCTAGATTCTTGTTCGCTAATGGTGCTAAAGGGCCTGGAACAAAGTTGGGCTCATGGAATTGGGTCACTGATCAGACATGATTAGATTAGATTCCCTACAGTGTGGAAACAGGCTTTTTGGCCCAACTAGTCCACACCAACCTTCTGAAGAGTAACCCACTCAGACCCATTTCCCTAACTAATGCACCTAACTCTATAGGCAATTTAGCATGACCAACTCACCTAACCTGCACATCTTTGGACTGTGGGAGGAAACCAGAGCACCCGGAGGAAACCCACACAGACACGGGGAGAATGTGCAAACAGACTGCTTGAGGCTGGAATCGAACCCGGGTCCCTGGCGCTGTGAGGCAATTTCCCATGGCCCATCCACCTGACCTTCACATCTTTGAATTGTGGGAGGAAACCGGAGCACTCCACACAGACAGACAGTCGACCAAGGCTGGAATTGAACCAGGGTCCCTGGCGCTGTGAGGCAGCAGTGCTAACCACTGAGCCACCGTGCTGTTGCAGCTTTCTACAGTTTTTCTGCATTTAAATAGTTGACTCTATTGTTCTCCCTCCAAAATGAAGCTGACATTTCCCAAACTATATTCTATTTGCCAACTTTTGCCGACCTACTAAAATATCAATATATCTTTCTCTAAACTGCTTGTATAGCTTCCACAGTGGGTCTTCCCACCTATTTTTATGTCATCTGCAAATCTGGCTACAGTACCTTTGCTTCCTTCCTCCAAGTCATTAATATATATCGCAAACAGTTGCGGTCCCAGCCCGTGGAATCCCATTGGTGACAGGTCAATGACCTGAGAAAGAACCCCTCGTTCCCACTTGCTGTTTTCTGTCCATTAACCAATCCTCTACCCATGCCAAAATAGTAGTCCAACACTGTGGGCTCTTATTTTATGAATGAACCTTTTGTGAAGTACCTTGTCAGCAAGAATATTTTCCCACATCAGCTGCTATAAGTTGTTTTTTTTTCATCTAAAATGTCAGAGACTTTATAAACTGTGAAGTGTTCTATGTCTCTTGTAAGCAAAAGTACCTTGAGAAAGACAGGGACAGCATGCCCTGGCAAGACAAAAGGATCATCTCAGTAAACCCTATTGACAGGAACATGAAGAGCCTTCAGAGGGTCGGTGTGGACTTGTTGGGCCGAAGGGCCTCTTTCCACACTGTAGGTAATCTAATCTAATCTAATCTAATCTAATCTAATCTAATCTAATCTAATCTGCCTAGAGTGAGGAACTAAATGTAGGTTTTGATGATCACTGTAATCCCCAGCAAGGCCCGATAAGACAGAGTCACTTTAGTGACTACTTTCCTTTCTGTTGTTGTGGTCAGAGTGAGCATTGAGGCTGGTAATATCCACCCATCCACCCCTCAACCTCCATCTTCCAGAAAGTCCTGGCCACTGGACTCTATGATCTGAGAATATAAATTGAATGTGAAATATTGAGATAATGAGCCAGAGGAGGAAGTAAGAAACCTTTGTTTAACAGCAAGTGGATGCGATGTGGAATATACTAGTGGAAACTGTTTTCTGATTTGATTTGAATTATTATTGTTGCATGTACCTAGAAAAGCTTTGTTTGATAGCCCTGGGCCGAGCCCGTTATAGACAGCGTCAGAAAACTTTTGGTCACCGGATGTGCGATGGCACATCCCTGGAGCTGGTAGGATGTGAACCCAGCCCTCCTGCCTCAGACATGGGGGCACTACCACTACACCACAAGAGCTCAATAACCAGTGTTAGTGCTGAAAGGTTCTATCATTCTGAGTGTGAAATCTCAGCTGAGTCTGACCAACAGCAATTGTTGTGAAAATGTGTTGAGTAAAAGTGTCTGAACCATGGCTCAATTCTCTCCACTAGTGATTTGTAAAAGGATTTAATTTATTCCTTATTGCTAATCCTGAAGAAAGCACACTTGCCATCCAAGCATAATTCTGAGCTGAGTGTCAAATTCAAATCTGTTCAGTTGATTTCTTAGTCTCTGGCATTGCACTAAGGCATCTCTTCCAAGCAAAACATGTTACTCTAGACTCTTTATCCAAGGGTGAAATGTTCCTTGATTCTCTGCTGCTGTTGCTAACCACAATGTTCATATTCCTGCACTGCAGAACCTAATGATGAAGGTGGAAGACAGAAAAACAGCCCCTTTCATATTAGTTTGTTATTAGTTTCGATAAGTTTTCCGTCTTCAGCTTATTCACTCACTGACATCTCTAAACCACCCAAACCCCTTGGTTACATTTCACCCTCCAACTCACTTCCAAATAGCTGGAATTCCATAAATAAACCTCATGAACTCCTCAATTAGATTCCAGTCTGTAACTCATTTCTGGATATCTGTTATTCCATATATATATAAATCCCTAAAGCCCTTGATAAAGTTCCAGTCTGTGCCTCACTCCCAGGTATCTGTTATTCCACATATAAACCTCATGAACTCCTCAATTAGATTCCAGTCTGTAACTCGTTCCTGGTATCTGTTATTCAATATATAAAGTCTTTGAACTCATAAATTAGATTCCAGTCTGCAACTCATTCCTGGTATCTGTTATTCAATATATAAAGTCTCTGAACTCGTCAATTAGATTCCAGTCTGGAACTCACTCCCAGTTATCTTTTATGCTATACATAAACCACCTGAGCCTCTCGATTAGATGTCAGTCTGTAATTGATTCCTAAGATCTGCTTTTCTACATGTAAACCACCCAGATCCTTGATTAGATTCCAGTCTGTAATTCACTGCGGATAATGGTCATTCTATCATTAAACCACTGAAAAAAATCAAATAGATTGCAGTCTGTAGCTCCTGATGTTCTGGATTAACAAGATATTGTAATGTGTGTGAAGAATGCAGTGAAATCATGCAAATACTTACATAAAGTACAGAGCACAGGACACGGATTTCAAACCAACGCAATGGTCTTTATGCCCTACCTTCCTGTAAAAACATCCTCTTGATAGAATGCAACAGAGCACAGTGTCATGCTGGAGGGTATAAAACAACAGGGGTAAATTCAGATGTGGGGAGGAGGAGATTTACTAGAATAGGTCCAGAGATGAGGGATTATGGTTATGAGGTTCTGGCGTTGTTCTCCCCAGAGCAGATAAGGCAGAGAGATTTTACAGAGATGCTGAAAATCATAACAAACTTAGATTCACTAAATAAAGAGGAATTGTTCCCAGTGGCTGTAGGCTCAATAAACAGAGGACACAGATTGACAATGTTTGGTGAAAGAAACAGAAACAAAATTCGGGAAAAGACACTTCCACCCAAACAATACTGAGAACAGGAGTTAGCAAATTTTGTGTAAAATTAACAATTGATGCAAAATGGAGTTTTGCCATTTCTAAACCATGGCAAATTAGTTGCTGTCTATGCTTGATGAATAATTTATATACTTTATAAATAAATACACTTTGAATTTATGTATCAATAGACAGAAATCAAATTTAAAATGCACTACTTCTGAATTGTTGCAATTTTGAAATCCATAATTTATCAGTGAAGTCATACAGTCATAGAGTCAAACAGTCCACGCTGACCATGTTCCCAAACTAAACTCGTCCCACCTGCCTATATTCAGTCCATATCCCTCCAAACCTTTCCTATTCATGTACTTACCTAAATGTCTTTTAAATGTTGCAACTGTATCTGCATCCACCACTTCCTCTGTGTAAAAAACGTTGCCCCTCATGTCCTTTTGAAATCTTTCTCCTCTCACCTTAAAAATATGACCCTTACTTTTGAATTCGCCCACCCTGGGGAAAAGACCCCTAATATTCACCTTATCTATGTCCTTCGGTATCGTAACCCTTAGTTCTTTCAAACAAACTTTAACTGAAGTTGCATAAAATTAAGATAATGCTTATGACCTGAAATAAAATAACTTCTAATTGGATATTAACAGTTGTTTATCTTCTCAGCTATATTTAAAACTATAATGGCTGGAATTATAAGCTGTTCTTACAATTAAAGACATCATCATCTCTCAACGTGGTGTAGTCATACCACTTGCACAGGTTTATTTTGAGCACTACGATGTTTCGCATTAAAATAACCATTTGAATGTGTAGAATAGCAGCAGAATGATTAGCATTTGATCCCCAATTAAAAACAGCATTTTTCTTGATTTATTTCCTTTTATAAAATGTTAATCTAACTGGGGAAAATTGGGAGCCGCAAATGAAATGGTAAAGGGTCACGGGTGAAAATCAAAAATTAATCTTGAGGGGTCATTCAGTTCCCATCAGGTAAAGATTCTTGATTTCAAGAGAACGGAAACACATGGGACTGGATACTTGGTTCATTCAGCTCATTCCTGGGATGAAGGGGTTATTTTTTGAGGAAAACTTGAGCAGCTTGGGGTATCCACTAAGGGTTAGTTTACCCAGCAGGGCAGTGGGTTAGAAAGGGCAGAGTGCAGACTGGAGTTTGTATTAAAATATGAAATGCAAATAAACAGTTGTAGAGGTCAAACTGGCTCCTGCTTCTTGTTTCAGTAAATGGAGGATTAACATGTAACAGTGCACGCAAGAGAATAAAGTTGCTGACAAGGAAAAGTTCTGTGTCTTAGTTCTTGATTCACTGCCTGGCAGCGAGCCATTTAACGTCCTGCTTTTCTATGTTATGATCGCATGAGCTGTGCAGCCTGAGAGGCTAGTGACAACCAATTCAACAGTCGACAAAATTGGATAAACACTGAAAGAGAGAAATATCGCAGGGATATGGGAAAAGAGCTGGAAGAGTGGGATTAACTGGGTTGTTCTTGGAAATGTCAGAGCAATTGATTTAAAGACATCAGAATCACCCCAGGTCTTGCCAAATGTCTGAGATCAGTCAATGAGAGCAAAGGGCACTCCATCTGCCTTGCTAACCTTTCTCTCAGTTTGAGTGTAATTCCCCAGGAATCTGTCTCAGCCTTCTCCAGCACAGAACCTTCAACTCATTTCCAGACAATGCGCACAGTTTTTTGGTGGTAAAGTTTGTTGGGAAGTTTCTCCAATAATTTCTGTCATTGTGCCAGATATGTGCATTTCTTTTATTCTTCCATGGGATTTGGGTGTTGTTAGCAAGGTTAGCTCTTCATACCCATCCCTAATTCCCCTGGAAAAGGCTCTGGTTAAACAATCATCTTCAACATGTGACAATGCTGTAGCTTCAAGAGGTACATTTTGCCCTGGTTTCTTTTAAGAGAGAGATTGAATGGGAGGTGCCAAGCAAATAGCTTGTGAGGCCTCAAGTTTTGAAAAGTTGGAACATTAGAAGCAGCCTGGAAGGGCGTGGCCAGCTCTCACAGACCAGGATTTCCAGTTTCTTTAGTTTCTTAGGTTTAGCTTTAGGCAGAAGGCTGCTGGAATTTTGAAGAAGTAGAAGTTATTTTTTTTTTTCTCTCTCAGTTACTGCTAAAAGCTGGGGTTTCTTTTCCTACTGGATGTGTTGCATGTGAGAAAATCTGATCTCGGAATTTGCCTTTTTGACAAGGGGTGCGTTTATGGAATGTTACTATATTGGAACACTTAATAGTAATAGTTACTGTATCTATTAGACTGTTAAGTTTTCCAGTAGAGTTAAGTTATTCTAAGTTCTTTTTTCTTTTGTTGCATTTTAACTGTAGTGTTTGAATAAATAGTGTTTTGCTTAACGTCAACTAGATTGACCAGTCATAGAGCCACAGAATCATAGGGATGTACAGCATAGAAATAGACCCTTCCATCCAACTCGTCCATGCCGACCAGATACCCCAACCTAATCTAGTCCCATTTGCCAGCATTTGGCCCATATCCCTCCAAACTCTTCCTATTCATATACCTATCTAGATGCCTTTTAAATGCTGTAATTGTACCAGCCTCCACCACTTCCTCTGGCAGCTCATTCCATACATGTACCACCCTCTGTGTGAAACAGCCACCCCTAAGGTCCCTTTTCTTTTTTTCCCCTCTCACCCTAAACCTATACCCTTTAGTTCAGGACTCCTCCATCCCAGGGAAAAGACCTTATCTATTTACCCTATCCATGCCCCTCATGATTTTATAAACCTCTATAAGGTCACCCCTCAGCCTCTGACACTCCAGGGAAAACAGCCCCAGCCTATTCAACCTCTCCCTATAGCTCAACCCCTCCAACCCTGGCAACATCCTTGTAAATCTTTTCTGAACCCTTTCAAGTTTCATAACGTCCTTCCGAAAGGACAGAGACCAGAATCACACATATCTGAAACACAGCATTTTACATTTACCGTTAAAATAAGTGAAAGTTAGGGTTGAGGTTACCTTCTAAAAAGGTTTGGTCTGGTCCACAACAAACATGACAGAGATGAGCACTAGAGACACCTTATCTTCATCAACAACTGTCATAAAACCAAGTGACCTACCATGGTTGATCCCAGTGGAGTTGAAAGGAGAGTGTGAAACAGATCATTAATTATTTTTGTTCTTCTTTCTTTTTATGTTTGTAGCACTCAAGATGAAAATCAAGGAGATAAAGAGGGAGAAAGGAGATCGCAAAATCATCTCGCAGCGGAAGAAGAAAGTGCTGAAGATGGGACCTTTGAAGAAGAAAGATCTGAAGAAGTTGGTTCTGTTCATAAAAAATGGAGCAACTTGCCCTTGTAACCAGCTGGAGAATCCGAACAGCAACTTCCTAATAATGGGACGGAAATGGGACAACCAGTTTCTCCTCACTGTCATCCACAAGTGGGACAAGAAGAACAAGGATTTGCGCTACGCTGTAAAAATAATGAAAACCTATCAATGCCCAACATATCATCATGTCTTTCAATGACTGTCTTCAGAAAGAAATTTACTTGGAAAGTAAAGTGAAACAAAAATTGCTTTTATAGTGTCATATAAAAAAATGTACACTCTTCCAGTCTTATTGACCAAATTTGTCCTTATATAATGATTCCTTTATAATCTATCTTGTCTCAATAGCCAGATGAAATAGAAAGTTAAAATGTGCTTTGAATTATGAAAGTGATTGATGATTCAATACTTAAATGCAAGATCAGAGGGCAAACAATAAGCTGATTTCTCTCTCTCTCTCTGTCTCTATCTATTTTCCCTCTTCAAAAATAATATCATTACACATGAGGAACATTGAGTTTCCATGCAATGTGGGAACAAAGTGAATTAGGGGATGTGTTACTAATGGATGTCACTGTGCTTTGGAACACTCCAGTGAACAACCAACTTTGTGGATATCGTATTGTTTAAAACTGAATGAAAACTTTCTGCAATAAAAGTTGATCTTCTGGATATGACACAGATTCCTGGGTTAGGTGAGATTGAAGGACATAAGCCTGATTGGAAGTGAAATCAGAATTGACAGCATAGTTGTCATGCTTGAGAGTGTGTTGCTGGAAAATGGTTTATTTCATTGTCTAACCTATTTGACACCCTACCTAACGTTAAAGGCAGAACTGCTTTGTCCTGGTGTCATACACTTTGATGAGGATTGTTGGCTATCATTATGGCAATAGTTATCCTGGTGATCTACTGTGGATTCAATGTTTGTGTGTCCTGAAACCATCAATGTGAAAAAAGTAACTGTACTCTTAAGGCATGGTAATAGCAGAGAGTTATATTTCAATGTATGCCTATATGCATCTTCATGTATGTTAAAACTACATACCAACAGTGATTATTGTGTTTCTTTTTAAAATATTATTTCAACTTGCAATTTTTTTTAAATGCCTAGCAACGCACTTCCAATCTGAGGTGCCTCTCACAGGTCACCTTGGCCAAGAACTTACACACTTTTAAATAATAAAAAGTAAGTAACCTAAATTAATGCAATGGTATGTATTAAGTATCTTGGTGAGTGTTACTTTTGCAGTTCCTCCTTTATTTGAAGGGGCGCTGTTTGTGTCACTGCAGGGGGAGAGGCAAGTCACCAAGGCTTCTTCAATCACACAATCCAAATCTGTGACCCCCATCATATCTGATAGACGGTATCATCTTCAAATCTCACACGTCATCCTGACTAGAGATCATGTTTTTTTTACTTTTATTCATTCATGGGATGAGGGCATCGCTGGCCAGGCAACATTTATTGCCCATCCCTAATTGCCCAGAGAGCAGTTAAGGGTCAGCCACATTGCTGTGGGTCTGGAGTCACATGCAGGCCAGACCAGGTAAGGAGAGCAATTCTCTACCCTAAAGGACTTTAATGATCCAGATGTGTTTTTCTGACAATTGACAATGGATCCATGGTGATTATTAGACTGTTAATTCCAGAATTATTTTATGGAATTCAAATTCCAAATGCCATTGCAATGATTTGAATCCGTGTCTCCAGAACATTATCTCTTTGACAGTCTGGCGAAAATATCACTAGGCCATCGCCTCTATGTTGGTCTCAAAATCCTGGATCTCCCTAAAATATTTACAGTGTTTACTATCAAATCTTATCAATCCAAAGTTTCATAGGGGGCAGTTAAGTAGTTATCTGGAACTGAGTTTGTACATATGGACTGTAGAGGTTCAAGAGTCACCTCTTCAACCAATTTTCAGGGCAAGTGGAAATGGACAATAAATGCCAATCTTGCCAGTGATTTTAAATTTGATTAATGATTGGGAAAATCAATTAACATAAAGGTACAAGGAAACACCTTTAGAGAGGGAGCCTGGGGCAACAGTGCAGCATTGGATTACAAAGGAAGCAGGCTACCAATATGGCAGGATGGGTCAGGTGACCTCCAATTGCTCCAGTGTATCATCTACACACCAGCCCTAGGGTCTCTCACCATGTAGGCCATCTCCACCGGTAAACGCATTCCCAATCCTTGAAAGCAATGAAGCAAAACCTAACCATTCATTGGCAGGTTTTGTGAGAAACATCAGGAAGAAGCAAAAAATATTTGAGACTCTATCAAACATGATAATCAAAGCACACACTGGAGTTGACCAGGATTGGCTGGGATTAGAGAGTTAATAGCAGAGAAATAGACAAGACTGGATGGGATTGGAGAGTTAATGGCAGAGAGATAGACAGGATTGGAGAGTTAATAGCAGGGAGATAGACAAGATTGGAGAGTTATTAGCAGAGGGTTAGACAGGATTGGAGAGTTAGTAGGAGGGAGAAAGACAGGACTGGACAGGATTGGAGTGTTAATAGCAGGGAGATAGATAAGGTTGGATGGAATTGGAGAGATAATAGCAGAGACATAGACAGGATTGGACAGGATTGGAAAGTTAATAGCACAGAGTTAGACAGGATTGGACAGGTTTGGAGTGTTAATAGCAGGGAGATAGA
Organism: Chiloscyllium plagiosum; assembly: GCF_004010195.1. Taxonomy (NCBI): domain Eukaryota; kingdom Metazoa; phylum Chordata; class Chondrichthyes; order Orectolobiformes; family Hemiscylliidae; genus Chiloscyllium; species Chiloscyllium plagiosum. The sequence goes on along the minus strand of NC_057731.1, from coordinate 48,149,062 downwards.
TAGGATTGGATGGAATTGGAGAGTTAATAGCAGAGAGATAGACAACAGTGGGGCCTGTAATCTGATATCACATCTGATTTAGATTTAGATTTAGATTTAGACTTTATTATCACTTGTCCTCAAGTACAGGAGTACAGTGAAAAGTTTTCAATATTGCCCCACATGGTGCCATTTTAGGTACAAAATATCTAAGTACAAAACCTTAAGAACAAAGTTGAAGAAATAAGGAACAAAGTTAAAAGATTTATCTTACATTCCATGAATTGACCAGTTAACTTGTTTTCCCCACATAACATGTCCTCAGTTTTAATAAAGTCACCTGCGAGTGATGCATCAACATTTGTTCCCACTGCAACGGCACATTTTGACACGAGTGTTATAATTACTGAGACAAATGATGTCAAGCTGACATATCAGCAATGCCACCGTACTTGAAATCAAACACTTGCATTTCTCAAGCTCCTTTCATGCGTCTGAAATCATTTTACAGCCAATGATGTGCAAGATCCCACAACCAGCCAATATGATCATGATCAGATCATCTGTCTTCGTGGTGATGCTGGAGGGATAAATCTTGCCCAGGACATGAAATAAAATTACACTGGCCTTCTTTGAATGGTGCCCTGTGATGCATTAACCCCACCAGAGAAGGTAGCCAGGACCTGTGCTTAAAGATGTCATCTGTGAGACAACCCCTCTAACAGTGCAGCACCCTCTGGGATAGGAGTACCGGACTTCACTGAAATTTACACTATATTTTTCTGACTCAAGGGCAAGGTGCTCTTGTGCTGACAGAGACACAGCCACAAGATCCTCCCTCCATAACGTTAGATGCTGCAGGAGTTTAAGATTTGAAAAGTAGAACATTTCGGAAATAATCTCCTACCGTTTCAGGTTAATAACCTTTCACTAGAACTGCAATGGATGAAGTCCGGATGAGGTGGATGTGGAGTGGGTTGTTCCCTATTCAGAAGAAACTTATTTTAAAATAAGGGGTCGCTCATTAATGACAGAGATGAGGAGAATTTCTTTTCTCACAGAATGTTTGGAGTCTTTGGAACTCTTTTTCTGAAAAGGTGGTGGAAACAGATTATTTGAATATTGTTATGTCCGAGATAAATAGATTCTTGATAAGCAAGAGGGTGAAATGTTATTGGGGGTTGGTGCAATTTTGCATTAAGCAGATCAGCCATGATCTTATTAAAGGGTGAAGCAGGATTGAAGAGTGAATAGCCTATTCCTGATTTGTATGTTTGGGTGATCAAGACAGTACAGGACATTGGTTAGGTCACCTTTGGAACACTGCATTCAGCTCTGGTCTCCCTGCTTTAGGAGAGATGTTCTTAAATTTGAAAGCATTAATTGTAGATTTACATGGACATTGCTGGGTTTGGAGGGATTGAGCTATAGGGAGAGGTTGAATAAGCTGGGACTGTATTCCCTGGAGTGTCGGCGGCTGAGGGGTGACCTTATAGAGGTTTACAAAATCATAGGAGACATGGATGGAGTGAAAAGCCAAGGACTTTTTCCCAGGGTAGAGGAGTCCGAAACTAGAGGGCATAGGTTTAAGGTGAGAGGGGCAAGATATAAAAGGAACCTCAGGAGCAACCTTTTCAGACAGAGGGTAGTGTGTGTGTGGAATGAGCTGCCAGAGGAAGTAGTGAGGCTGGTACAATTGCAACGTTTAAGAGGCATCTGGATGGGTATATGAATAGGAAGAGTTTGGAGGGATATGGGCCAAATGGGCCAAGGTTAATTTAGAATATGTTCTGTTTTTAGGTTCTGTTTCCATGCTGTACAATTCAATCACCCTGTAAATAAAGAGACTTGCAGGGTTGAATTCAGAGTTTGGGACCTAGATTGCTAAAGGCATAGCAACTGATAGAAAGAAGAAAATACAGGATAAGCAAAAAGCTGGGAACCCAGAGATCTTGAAGGATTTATAGCTGGAGAAGATTAGAGCTAAGGGGGAAGTGGATCATGTTTTATTTTAACTATACCATGAGCAGTAGATTGTGACTGTCGTTAGGCCATTCAGATTTTCTTTCAGGATTTGGGCATCGGTAGCTCCCTCCTTTCTGTTCCGAATTCTGCTGAGCATTCTAGAAACTTTCTCATTGTCCATATTGAGCTATCTATTTGGAGAATACACCAATCGCTATCTTTGTTTCTATGGAAAAAAATAATGGTTTTCTGTTAAAGACCTCTCCCAACTGAATATTTTTCCCTCGTCACCCCGGTTGAAAGAAGTGGCACATTGCTGTGGTTCTGTTCGCCGAGCTGGAAATTTTTGTTGCAGACGTTTCGTCCCCTGTCTAGGTGACATCCTCAGTGCTTGGGAGCCTCCTGTGAAGCGCTTCTGTGGTGTTTTCTCCGGCATTTATAGTGGCCTGTCCCTGCCGCTTCCAGTTGTCCGGAAACACCACAGAAGCGCTTCACAGGAGACTCCCAAGCACTGAGGATGTCACCTAGACAGGGGACGAAACGTCTGCAACAAAAATTTCCAGCTCGGCGAACAGAACCACAGCAACGAGCACCCGAGCTACAAATCTTCTCACAAACTTTGGAGTGGCACATGTCAGAGACCCGGGTTCAATTCCCGCCTCAGGCGACTGACTGTGTGGAGTTTGCACGTTCTCCCCGTGTCTGCGTGGATTTCCTCCAGGTGCTCCGGTTTCCTCCCACAGTCCAAAGATGTGCAGGTCAGGTGAATTGACCATGCTAAATTGCCCGTAGTGTTAGGTAAGGGGTAAATGTAGGGGTATGGGTGGGTTGCGCTTCGCTGGGTCGGTGTGGACTTGTTGGGCCGAAGGGCCTGTTTCCACACTGTAATGTAATCTTCATCTCATAATCTAATCTTCTCATGTCAGTCACAAACTCAAATGTTTGTTCAACAGATACAGGTAGCACCGAAATTCCACAGCCAGTCCATGTCTCATGGCAGTGAATACAAAGACACACAATCATATATTGCCCTGTTATGGCCTCAGGATGTCCCAAGGCATTTCACACCCAGAGAAATACTTTTCAACTGTAGTTACCATAAAAATGGGAAAGTGAGGCAGCCAACTAGTGCACAGCAAGATCCCTCAGGTAGCAATGTGATGCCGAACCAGATAACCTCTGTTTCTTGACATTGTTACTCGAGGGAGGACTTTAGGGAGAATACCCCTGTCCTTTTCAGAACTGTCTTCGAGCTGGAGACATCTATCAAAGAGTGTAGACAGGTCCTTGGCTGGACGATGCAGCTGACAAATGGCACAGCTGACAGTGTTGCATTCTCTCAGTACTGCGCCAGTATTATCAGCCTACATTGCACTCTCTAGTCTCCAGGATTGAAAAGTGAACCCACAACCCTTCTGCCTCATAGGTAGGACAGCTAGCCACCTACTCGCCACTTCAAGCCATTTCAATTCTGCACCATGTCGGTGAATTTCCCCTTCAGGAGGCTAGCATCGACGAGATGGGATGAATGTCCTTTGTCTACTGTAGCCGTTCGGGGATTGTATTCTACAAGATTGGCTTAGTTCCCAATTTATGCTCAAATCACACAAAATGCTGTCTCAGGAGGAGCACAATATAGATCATACCCCGCTGCCATTTTTCCAGCTCTGTAGCCAAAGTTGAGGAACATTTATTGCGAGTCAAGATTGTTATAAAACCAATAGAAAGAGCTGCAGACTGCTGTGCAGTTACTTGGCACAAATGCCTTTCTGGTGATTAACAATTGAGAAGAGGTTAGGGCCATTAAAAAGTCACTTTGCTATGAAAGGCTGGTGTGAACGAGCAATAATAGTGGCTGTTAGGTTTTGGCAACAGTCTTTGGATGAGTTTCTCACCAATTAACATTTTCATTCTCTAACCATAATGAATAGAATGTGAGAATGGATAGTAAGTCGGGAGAACTGCATATGTTCTCCACTGTTGTGGGGCTGTGAGCAATGGTGA
>NC_057731.1:48103998-48144614 GCF_004010195.1 Chiloscyllium plagiosum | reverse complement strand
TGACAGTTTTATCCCAGAGTGACAGTTTTATCCCAGTGTGTCAGTTTTATCCCAGTGTGACAGTTATATCTCTGTGTGATAGTTTTATCCCAGTGTTAAGAATGATGGTTTTATCCCAGTGGGAAGGGTTTATCTCAGTGTGACAAATTTATCCTGGTGCGACATTATTATCCCAATGAGACAGTTTTATCCCGGTGTGACAGTTTTATCACAGCATGTCGGATTTATTCCAATGTGATGGATTTATCCCGGTGTGACAATTTTATCCCGGTGTGACATTATTAACCCAATGTGACAGTTTTATCCCAGTATGATAATTTTATCCCAGTATGACAGGTTTATCCTTGTGTGGCGGTTTTATCCCAGTGTGACAGTTTTATCCCAGTGTGAAGTTTTATCCCAGCATGTCGGATTTATTCCAATGTGATGGATTTATCCCGGTGTGACAATTTTATCCCGGTGTGACATTATTAACCCAATGTGACAGTTTTATCCCAGTGTGATAATTTTATCCCAGTATGACAGATTTATCCTTGTGTGGCGGTTTTATCCCAGTGTGACAGTTTTATCCCAGTGTGAAGTTTTATCCCAGCATGACACTTTTATCCCAGTGGGATGGATTTATCCGGTGTGACGGATTTATCCCGGTGTGACATTATTATCCCAATGTGACACTTTTATTCCAGTGTGACAGTTTTATTCCAGTGTAACAGTTTTATCCCGGTGTGTCAGTTTTATCCCAGTGTGACAGTTTTATCCCAGTGTAACGGTTTTATCCCTGTGTGACGAATTTATCCTGGTGTGACATTATTATCCCAATGTGACAGCTTTATTCCTATGCCTCAGTTACATCTCAATGTGACAGTTTTATCCCAATGGGATGGGTGTATCCTGGTGTGACGGTTTTAACTCGGTGTGAGAGTTTTATCCCAGTCTGATGGTTTTATCCCAGTGGAATCAGTTTATCCCGGTGTGACGGATTTATCCTGGTGTGACATTATTATCCCAATGTGACAGTTTTATTCCGGTGTGACAGTTACATCTCAATGTGACAGTTTTATCCCGGTGTGACAGTTTTATCCCACCTCCAACACCCCTCCCCTGGGGCTTTCCATTGATCAGAAACAGAGCAGTGGCCTCAAGAACAGGTTCAGAGGCTAGGAATTGTGCACTGTGTAACTCGCCTACTGTCTTACCAAAGCATCTCAACCATACACTGTAGGTAACCCACCCAGGCTCCTTGGACAGCACTTGCTAAATCCATACCCCATCATCCAGAAGGACAAGGACAGAAGATGCACAGGAACACTGATTGCCAGATCCCACTGAATCCCACCTCAGAAATACATCAGCCATTTGTTCATTATGGCTGGCTCTCTTTATAACAGCACTCCCTTCCTCAAGCACACAGACTGCAGCGACGCAGTCATGTAGCTCACTTAAGATCTTTCCAAGGGAAATTAGGGGTCGGCAATAAATGTGTCCTAGTCTCGGTCCTCACATCCTGAGAACCATTTAAAGGAAACAGCTCTGGATGTAGGTTTGCTCACTGAGGTGGAAGGTTCATTTTCAGATGTTTCGTCACCATACTAGGTAACATCATCAGTGAGCCTCTGGACAAAGCTTCGCCTGGATTCTCACTGAAGATGTTATCTAGTATGGTGACGAAATGTCTGAAAATGAACCTTCCAGTTCAATGAGCAAACCTACATCTAGAACCTCAGCCTGAGCTACAAATCTTCTCAAAACTCGCTAAAGGAAACAGTGATCTAATTAAAAATACAATGTTAACCCTTTCATTACTCAGAATGTCCCATGAACTGAAATTCTCCGATGGTAGGATTTGAACATGGATCTTTGGATAGTTGCTGAATAATGTAACTACTGTATGATTACATTTGACATGGCCAGGTAAGGTATTTTTATACCAAAAGAGAAAATGCTGGAAAATCTCAGCAGGTCTGGCAGCATCTGTAAGGAGAGAAAAGAGCTGACGTTTCGAGTCTAACTGACCCTTTGTCAAAGCTACAGATGCTGCCAGACTTGTACAGATGCTGCCAGACCTGCTGAGATTTTCCAGCATTTTCTCTTTTGGTTTCAGATTCCAGCATCCGTAGTAATTTGCTTTTATCTAAGTTATTTTTATAAATTGTAGTGATCCAGGTGATATCTTAAGATTGGTTTCAACAGCCCTGGAGACAAATTTGCTCATTTTTCGTCCATTATTGGCGTGGGCCTTCTCGCTGTTATTGAGTTCCTGAGATGACATGCTGTAATGGAGGAAGAGGTGTCAAGTCACAATTCCCCAGCTATCATGATTGTGCAGAAAAAGTTTGATGAGGCAGGTAGTCAGTTCCAGTCTCTCGATTTTGGATGTTCATAGAGCACAGTCTGAAACATGCCAGTCAGATCGCCCCCTGAACTTCAGTTCACTCTCTGGGTCTGCTGTTTGGAATAAAGCTAACATTACCCTCAGGCTGTCAAATGTGACAGCCGTGAATTCGTACTGAGAAGTCAGCAAATGTATTAATCAGCATTGAACTGCATGGAGGCAGCAAACTTTAATTATCCTTATCCCTCCAGCACAGCTTCACTTAGTATTTCTCCTTTGTGATATTCTGGTTTGGCAGCACTTTAACCTGACATGATCCAGTGCTACCAAAAGACACAATGAGGATTGGGTCATAAATAAACAAGAGACAAGAGCAAGCCAATCGAAACGTGGAGCTTATTCTGTCATTCAGCAAGATCATGGCTGATCGGATCTGAAAGACAACTCTGCATTCCTGCCAGTCCCCAATAACCTTTCATCCCCTTTGGTCACCAAGAATCTACCTGCCTGTGCCTTGAGAATATGGAAGGATTCTACATCCACTGCCCCTTTGAGGGAGGGAATTCCAAGGACTCACAAACCCCGAGAGAAAAGAAATGTTTCTTCCTCTCTGTCTTAATTTGGTGGCTGCTTATTATGGGAATTGGTAGGATAGTCATAACGTCATGATACTGGTATTGAGAGATGTGAGATAGAGTTCTGGGGTCATTCGGTTAAATCCCACCATGGCAACATTTAAATGAACAAATCTGGAATTGTCTTCATCATGTTGACCCTCAAACTACCACCAACTTACCACTATGGATTCACCATGGGAAATGTAGGGTTACAGGGTAGGGGCTGGGTCTGGGTGAAATGCTCTTTGGAGGGTCAGTGCGGACTCGATGGGCTGAATAGCCTGCTTCTACACTGTGGGGATTCTATGAATCTAATTGCTGGAAAGACCTGTTGGGTTCAGTGCTGTCCATTATGGAAGGAAAGGCACTGCTCTGGCCTACATGTGACTCCAGACCCATAGCAATATGGCTGACTCAAATTTCCTCTGAAATGGCTGAGTAAGCCACTCAGTTAAATGGCATTAGGGGATGGACAATCAATGGCAACTTTGCCAGTGATGCCCGTGCTTCATGAAAGAATAAACCTAGTCACATTTGTGACACCCCAAAGCAGCTAATGGCCAATGATCTGCCCTTGAAGTTGGAGGAAATACAATGGGCAATGTGCCCACAGCAAAGTGTCACACACAGCACGGTATTGATGACCAGATCATCACTAAAACAGAACTTGCTGGTCTGGCAGCATCTGAGGAGAGATCAGATTAGATTCCCTACTGCGTGGAAACAGGCCATTTGGCCCAACAAGTCTACATTAGCCCTTCGAAGAGTAACCCACCGGGACCCATTTCCCTCTGACTAATGCACCTAACACTCTGGGTAATTTAGCATGGCCATTTCATCTGACCTGCACATTTTTAAACTGTAAGGGGAAACCAGAGCAAACCCACGCAGACAGGGATGAATGTGCAAACTCCACAGAGTCAGTCTCCCAAGGCAGGAATCAAACCCAGGTATCTGGCGTTATGAAGCAGCAGTGCTAACCACTGAGCCACTGTGCCGAGACAGAAAGCAGGGTTAATACTTCGAGTCCAGTTACCCTTCATCAAAACCTTCTTCAGAGTTTCATTAATGTTCCAAAATGGTAACTCTGCTTTCTCTCCACAGGAGCTGCCAGACCTGCTGAGTTTCCCCAGCAAGGTCTGTTTTTGTTTCTGATTTCCTTTGGCGTTTCAATGGTCCAATGGTTAAAAATCACCATGGCAACAATTAAATGAACAAATCTGGAATTGACTTCATAATGTTGACCCTCAAACTGCCACCAACTTACCATGATGGGATCACTATGGGAAATGTAGGATTACAGGGATGGAGATACCCTGCACAATATTTATTCCCTTGATCAGCAGTAACTGATGATCTCTAAGCAAAAAACAAAATACACCAAAGAACAGGTGGAAATCAGGTACAAAAACAGACCTTGCTGGGGAAGTTTAATTGAACAGAATTTCTGGCCCCTGATCTCTGGCCACAGTAGAAATATATTGGGAACTGTCTTTTGCAGTTCTCCCCAATCTGGGAACTCCTTGTTCATGACACAAGGAGAAAAAGGGGAGGAAGGCAAGAATGCTGCACTCGTTGCTGTTAAGGTGATGGTTCACCCAAGTGTAAGCTCAGTCACTCCATCATGACCCACTCCCACCATCCTGGAGGGAAGCCCCAGGAAACCTGCAGCCATGTTAGGTTGGTTGGAGCCCGATCTCAGACCTACTGATCTCAGATTCCAACTACTTGGGAAATCACATGACACTGAGCGAGCGCCAATGAGTGACCTGGTCACAATCTTCCAACGGTTGTCAAGCAGTTCGCTGCATAGAGTCACACATAGGACTGCAAAGGTTGGAAATCTAAAGCAAATACACAGAATGCTGATGAAGCTCAGCAGGTCTGGCAGCATCTGTGGGAAGAAAGTAAAGGAAACGTTTCAAGTCATAGAATCCCCACAGCATGGAAGCAGACCATTCGGTCCATTGAGTCCCTCTCAACAGCATCCCACCCCAAATCCAGCCCATCCCTGGGACCCTGCATTTCCCCTGGCTAACCCACCTAGCCTGCACATCCCTGGACACTGTGAGAAATTTCCCATGGCCCATCCACCTGACCTGCACATCTTTGGACTGTGGGAGGAAACCGGAGGAAACCCACGCAGGCACAGGGAGAATGTGCAAACTCCACACAGACTCCACACCCAAGGCTGGAATTGAACCTGGGTCCCAGGTGCTGTGAGGCAGCAGTGCTAACCACTGAGCCACTGTGCTACTTAAGACACAGCAACTCATTGAAGAGTGATTGGACTGGAAACATTAACAGCTAGCTCCGTTGATTGGACAGCTGGCTCATAGACACCAATATTGTGGGTCTAATTCCCATCACCGGCTGAGGTTACCATGAAGGATTCTCCTTCTCAAACTCTGCCCTCAACTGAGGGGTGGTGACCCTCAGGTTAAACCACCACCAGCCATCTCTCTCTCTAATGAGAAAGCAGTACTGCAGTCTGTTTGGACTCCGGTGACTTTCTCCTACCTCACAGAGAGCTGGAATAGGCTGAATGGCCTCTTTCTGCTGCCATTATGCCTCAGCGATACTATCCCATGATCAGTAGTTTGTGCATCTAATCCCATTCCCAGTCTTTCCAGACAGACTTTCTGACAGCTCATCTTCTTCAGCCTGGAGCTGGAGGGCCCAGACAGCTTAGTTTTGGCTGTACATGTTCCAATTTTATTCTCAACATTGTTCAAATATCCCATGGCCCCTTCAGGTTTTGGCAGGAATTTGACTCGTGAGAGAAAGCAAGGCATCAACTCACGAGCCCTTCATCTGTTTCCCACTAATATAATGACAGAGCCAATGCAGAGAATGCTGGAGAAACTCAGCAGGTCTGGCAGCAGTTATGGAGAGAGAAACAGAGTTCACGATTTGAGTCTGAAGTGTCTCTTCTTCAAAAGTTAAGTCCAATGATAAGAATGGAGGAGGAGGATCCAGCTGAGAGGCTGTGAAGATTGAGGGGTATTTTGTGAGGAGTGTCATCTCAGGGAGTCAGTTCCCTGTCAATGTGAATCGAAAAAGATCAAAGTACTGGAGAAACTCAGCAGGTCTGGCAGTCTGTGGATAGAGTAATGGAGTTAATGTTCTGAGCCTGATAGACTCCACTTCAGAACTGAGAGAAAACTCACAGAAGGTTGAAATGTGTCTTTGAAAATCCGGCTGTTGAGGTGGCACAGTGGTTAGCACTGCTATCTCACAGCGCCAGAGACCCGGGTTCAATTCCCGCCTCAGGTGACTCTCTGTGTCGAGTTTGCACATTCTCCCCGTGTCTGCGTGGGTTTCCTCCGGGTGCTCCGGTTTCCTCCCACAGTCCAAAAAGAATGTGCAGGTCAGGTGAATTGGGCAGGCTAAATTGCCCGTAGTGTTAGGTGAAGGGGTAAATGTAGTGGAATGGGTCTGGGTGGGTTGCTCTTCGGAGGGTCGGTGTGGACTATATGGGTCGAAGGGCCTGTTTCCACGCTGTAAGTAATCTAATCTAACCTAAAGGAGCGGATCTTGCAGTTGGGAGTGGTCTTCCTTTTTTCACAAAAACACAGACAAAGCACATGGAAGAGATAGAGACATGAAGAAGAAATTAACTCAACTGGGTCCATCGCCTATTCAGCGTAACATCTCAAATGTATAAAACAAAAAAAAAGAGAATCCTTTGAAAGGTTCCTTGGTGTCTGCCACAGATGCTAAGTCAGAAATTATCACATTAAAACCCTCAAACCCATTTCGATTTTCCACCATAAAGCATCATTTCTGTTTAACATAGCAACATGACTGGGCGCAATCCTTTTCTCTCCAAGTTGACTGAGAAACAGACGTCAATTATTCTGGCAAAAAGCTGAGAAAAGTTGTGTTTTATTGAAACCAGTCACTCTGTTCTGTCTTGTCAAAAGGGCAAGTGTTGAGTTCTCAGCCTGTCTGGTCCTCAGCTGCCCTCTGACCTCTTGACTTTTGCAGGTCCTGTCTCATGTAGTTTGGGAGGTTCAGTCCTGGACTCCGATCCCTGTCTCCTTGTGGCCTTTGCACGCCCCGACTCATCCACTCCCAACTGACTCCTTTGTAAGATGAGAGTGCCCCCCCACCCCGTATGCAGAGATTATATACTTTCCAATCAGTTCTTTGACTCTATCACATCAGAGAGATATCACAGACCCATGTCAGTCTGTTTTATGTGAGCTGGGTCAAAAAATGTGGTGCTGGAAAAGTACAGCAGTTCAGGCAGCATCCGAGGAGCAGGAGAATCGACGTTTTGGGCATGATGTGAGCTGATCTCGGTATGGCAATAGAGTCATAGAGATGTACAGCACAGAAACAGACCCTTTGGTCTAATTCGTCCATGCCACCCAGATATCCCACATAAATCGAGCCCTATTGGCCAGCATCTGGCCCATATCCCTCCAAACCCCCCCTATTCATATACCCATCCAGATGCCTTTTAAATGTCATAATTGGACCAGCCTCCACCACTTCCTCTGGCAGCTCATTCCATACACACATCACCCTGTGCATGAAAAAGTTGCACGTGCAAATCTTTTCTGAACCCTTTCAAGTTTTAAAACATCCTTCCTGTAGGAGAGAGACCAGAATTGAATGCAGAATTCCAAAAGTGGCCTAACCGCTGCCCTGTACAGCCGTAATGTGACCTCCCAACTCCAAAAATCAAAGCTCTGACCAATAAAGAAAAGCATACCAAACGCCTTCTTCATTATCCTATCTACTTGCGACTGCATGTTCAAGGAGCTGTGAACCTGCACTCCAAGGTCTCTGTGTTCAGCAACACTCCCCAGGACCTTACCATTAGGTGTATAAGTCCTGCTCTGATTTGCCTTTCCAAAACGCAGCACCTCGCATTTATCAAAATTAAACACCATCTGTCACTCCTCGGCCCATTGGCCCATCTGATCAAAGTCCCATTGTAATCTGAGGTAACCTTCTTCACTGTCCACTACACCTCCAATTTTAGTGTCATCTGCAAACTTACTAACCACAGCCCCAGTGTTCACATTCAAATCATTTATATGTACTTGCAGGCTGGGCCTTTAACAGAATCACAGAATGAGGACATTCAGACCAGTGTGCCTATACTGGCTCATTAAACACGCATCATTACCTCGTGTCAGTCTCTTGGTTTCACCTCATACCCTTGCTCATTATTTTTATCCAAGTAATCGTCTGATATCCTCCTGAATTTGGATTTGTAATTGAATTCAAATTTCACTGCAGTGCAATTTGAAACTATAATGCCCCCAAACATTAGCTTGAGCTTTCTAGCCAAGTGACATACTGCGACACCACCACAATAATAACAGCTTACATTTACGTAGTGCCTTTAATGCAGTGAAATTTCCCAAACTGCTTCTCAAGAGCACTTTGTCAAACAAAGTCTAAACAAATTTTCTTTCCTGGATTTGGGAGTCCAGAACTAGAGGGCATAGGTTGTGGTGAGAGGGGCAAGATTTAAAAGGGACCTAAGGGGCAACATTTTCACGCAGAGAGTGGTGTTTGTATTGAATGAGCTGCCAGAGGAAGTGATGGAGGCTGGTACAATTACAACACTTAAAAGGCATCTGGAGAGGGACATGGGCCAGATGGGACTAGAACAGTTCGGATATCTGGCCTGCACAGGCGAGTTGGATCGAAGGATCCGTTTCTATGCTATACAGCTCTATGACATGAAGAAATATTAGAGCAGATGATCAAACACTTGGTCAAAGAGGTAGTTCTGAGGAGAGTGATAGAGAGACAGAGAGGCTTAGGTAGGCATCTCCAGAAGATACAGGCATGCAGGGACAAGAAGATAGAATTGGTGGAATGTAAATATCTCTGGAGGTGGTGAAATGTGTTCCTTTTTTGTTTTCATTTTCCGTTCATGGAATGAATGCGTCACTGGCTGGGCCAGTAGTTATTGTCCATCCCTAATTGCTCTTGAGAAGGTGAAGTTGAGCTGCCTTCTTGAACCGCTGCAGTCCGTGTGCTGTGGGTTGACCCACAATGCCCTTAAGGAGGGAATTCCAGGATCTCGACTTAGTGATAGTGAAGGAATGGTGATATTTAGTTGGGCGGCACGGTGGCATAGTGGTTAGCACTGCTGCTTCACAGCACCAGAGACCCAGGTTCAATTCCCGCCTCAGGCGACTGACTGTGTGGAGTTTGCACGTTCTCAATCTAATCTAATCTAATCATATGTCATGTCAGTATGGAGAGTCGAATTAGAGGGGAACTTGGGGGGGGGTGTTTCCATGTATCTGCTGCCCATGTCCTTCTAGGTATAGAAGTGAGAGGTTAGGAAGGTGCTGTCAGAACAGCCTTGGTGAGTTGCTGCAACGTGTTGTTCAGATAGTACACACTTCTGTCACTAAACGTCAGTGGTGGAGGGAGTGGCTGTTGAGGCTGCTAAATGGGTTGCCGTGGGAAAAGATTTGCTAACCCACGATAGGCCCACAAAAGCAAAATTGGCCAAACTGTACCAGAACACCCAGCATTCCCGAGCAGCTCACAAGTCAAATCAGACAACACGCAGACAAGGGAATATGCTTTAAGTTCCTATGGACATGACAGAGCACCACAGATATCTCAAAGCCCCAAGGGCAGTTTCACAACCCAGCAATACCAAAGTCACACAAAGAGCAGGCCAGACAGAAAGGCACCAGCAAAGGACATGCTCCAGGCACAGGACAATGGAAGCACCTCACCACTTCAGAGGAGACATTAACACCTACCTGTGAAGAGGAATGGAACCATCGATACTGTCAGGATGTTGCATTGTGTGAAGGAACAGGACATTCATCCGATAACTGCTTTCCAATGATCAACTTTGTAACTAGATTATTCCATTTCCAGATACATTGTAGGTTCCCATTTCTTAATCAGTGTCATTGTGCAGCATTACTATAAAGCTGGTCTCATCCTCAGTTCTGGGAAGAGAAATTCTGATTTACCTGTACAGGCTATTAGTTCTGTGTCAGCCTAGTCAATTTCTCTTCCAGCGATATCGCTTGCAATAAACTGTTTGCCAATTTCACTTCGAGCTGTGTTTTATGGTCTCTAACCTATTGGGTAAATTTCTCCGACAGTTGCCAATCGGTTGGCAGCATTTGGTAGCACTCCCACCTCCACAAAGTAACATTCAGGGATCGAAGTTCTATTCCACAAATGAAGCAAAGATATGTTCTGACATTCCAGGGCAGGACTGTGGGAGCTAATGGTTCTACCCTTTAGATGAGATGTCAAAATGAAACTCCAGACCCCTTTGGTTTGGATGTAAATGAACCCATGACACTATGTTGAAGAGGAGGCTAAGTGGTCACCTTATGGACATTTATAAAATCATGAGGGGCATAGATAGGGTGAATAGCCAAGGTCTTTTCCCAGGGCTGGGGGAGTTCAAAACTAGAGGCCATAGATTTAAGGTGAGGAGAGAAGACTTAAAAGAGATCTATGGGGCATTTATTTCAGATGCTGGTGTATGTATACCAGAGAACCTGGTGGAGGCTGGTACAATTACAACATTTAAAAGGCATTTGGATGGGTATATGAATTGTCATGTCACCATAGTCTTACCAGACCATAGGGACTGCTCTCTCATTAGAGAGAAGTGACTGGTGGTAATTCAACCTGAGGGCTACCAGCCCTGAGGCGAGGGAAGAGGTTGAGAAGGAGATTCCTTCTTAGTAACCTCAAACCAGTGATGGGAATCGAACCCATGCTGTTGGCATCACACTGCTCTATAAACCAACAATCCAGTCAAATGAGCGAGACCAATTCCCAGATATATGAATAGGCAGGGTTTACAGGGATATGGGTCAAATGTTGCCAAATGGGACTAGATTAATTTAGGATATAATATCTGGTCGGCATGGACAAGTTGGACCGAAGGGTCTGTTTCCCTGCTGTATATCTCTATGACTCTATGATTCTATGACTCTGAATCTTAAGAGCAAGGGAGATTTCACTCGGAGGCCAGGCCAACACGTCTCCCTCATACAACATCACAGATTGAGATTATCCTGCTCATTTGCTTGTGGGCTCTTGCTGTGCAGAATGTAGCTGCAAATTCCCTACGTTGTAGCTGTGACTACATTTCAAGTGTCCTCAGCTTTTCAGCTGTCTGAGATGATTGGTGAAAAGTGCTACATAATTTCAAGTATTTTTTTGTAAGAGTGGATGAAATTACTGAGATAAGGCTGTGTGGGGTCATGGAGGGATTTGAATACAGGGATGGGAATTTTATAAGTGAGGTGTTGCTGGACCCAAAAACAAAGTTGATTGGCCTACAAAAGAACATTTGTCATTCTTGTCTCAGTCTTGTTGTGTTTGGATATGATTTACAATATTTATTCTCCTTTCCATTTACACAGAAAATCTTCTCATATTACTGCCTACTCAGCTTGCATGTTGTATTTTCTGTCAGATTGTGTCCCTCCTGTGTCCCCTTCTCCCCATCTCTAAGAAAGCAATAAGCAAAATCTTGAATTTCCGTAGCACCTTTCACCTGTTTAGCACTCTCAAAGCTCTTCACTGCCACTATGCCTTTCAAAATTTGACACAGTAGCAGGTTTATGCACAGCAGTGAAATAAATATTTTGTTAATTTGTTTAAGCCCTGTTTGTTTAAGGAATAAAATGGGAAGGGGAAATTGGGAAAACATGAAATAGCCTGAAAGTAAAATCCTGCAGATGCCGGAAGTCTGGAATATAAACACACAATGAGGAGGTGAGTGCTGAGCCTGAGTAGTTTTATTTTTTACCCATTTTGTACACTGCAAAGCAGCAGTATCTGAATATTCAAGGAACAGGTAATTCCAATGGGCTGGTACATTTATCTGTTCCAAAGCATTAGTTACATTCAATCTTGTTATGAACAAAGGAGGGGTTTGTTGAGTGGTTTTCAAAATAACAGTCCAAGTGTTCTGAAACTGGCAGTTTAGTTAGTGACGTGGGGGCAGTCAGAAGAGAAGGTTAGATGGCAAGTCAAATATCGAGGATATAGGGAAAAGAGGCACCATACCAAAAAGGTGCTGTTTTACCACAGTCCACACGTTAACACTCAGAAGAAGAGTCTGGAGAGTCAGAACCAAGAGGTGCAGTGAAGTGTTGGGGTTATGGCTCAGACAAAATCCTGTGAGTAATAGGAGCTCAGAAGAAGCCATGCTCCATTAATAGTTTAGTCCAGCTAAGATCTGAAGGAAGCCCACAGGCAATACTTGCTTTGTGCAGTTGAGCACGATTGGAGCTCAGAGATATAACAGGGCGGTAGCAGCTGGGTGAAGTTAACTACCTGTGAAAATATCGAGATGCGCCTGCAAGTTCCGAGTGCTGTTTCTAAAATCGAGGAAGTGTAGTTTTAAGAAAGAAGGGTCACCAACTAGGACAGGAGCAATAATTTAGGCAGTTCAGGTTGGAGTGGCTTTTGAGGGAGTTTGAAGGTGAAAGCGTCAAAGTGAATGATTATAATCTTGATATTTTATAACAGATTGTAGCCCTGTTCCAGCTTTATGAAGTTCATTGTTCTATATTCAACACTGCAGAATTCTGTGTCTTTATCTTCTTAATAAGTCCCTTAGGGGTCTCACATTTTATCTACTTTTTAAAAAGTGGTCTCTAAATAGATTGCAACATAAATTTGGCATTTGGTCTGGGATCATAACAAGGTTCAGTAGGATATAAAGGTGGAGCTCCAGGGCAAAGGTTGGCATCCCATCACCAATCAGCATGGACAGAGACACAATGGTCCATCTGCTTCAGCCATCAAACCATACATCTATTCTCATCTCATTTCCCAGCACTTGCCCTGCATGTGATGATGTTTCAAGTTATGCTCATCAAATTACTTCTTAAATGCTTTGAGGGTCCCTGCTTCTTGTTTTTGTGGGATATTCTGGTGCAAAATTAATGAAAATCATGGCAGTTCAGAAACCATCCATTCCAAATAGGCAGCACGGTGGCTCAGTGGTTAGCACTGCTGTCTCACAGCATCAAGGACCTGCATTCAATTCCACCCTCAAGTGACCATGTGGAGTTTGCACGTTCTCCCTGTGTCCTTGTGGGTTTCCTACCATAGTTCAAAGATGTGCAGGTTAGGTGGGTGGGCCATGCCAAATTGTCCATAGTATTCAGGGATGTGTAGGTTAGGTGGATTAGCCATGGGAAAAACAGGGTTACAGGGAGAGGGTAGGGGGAGTGGGTGTGGGTAGAATGCTCTTCGGAGGATTGGTGTGGATTCAATGTGCTGAATGGCCCCTTCCTATATTGTTGGCATTATGTGATTCTAAATGTCCCTTCCAGATTTGTCAGCATTGCAACACATGATATAAAAATATAAATAGTATTATAAATAATATTTCCAGAGAGTAGTTACGAGTCAACCACATTACTGGGTTTGGAATCAAATTTAATTTATTATTGTCACATGTACCAAAATACAGTGAAAAGTATTGTTTTATGTGCTACCCAGATAAATTGTACCTTACACCAGGTAATAAAACAGAATGTAGAATATAGTGTTACAGCCAAAGAGAAGATGCAGAGAAAGATCAACTCTAATATATGAGAGGTCCATTCAGTCTGAAAACAGCAGGGAAGAAGCTGTTCTTGAATCTGTTAGTACATGTTTCCTAACATTTATATGTTTGCCCATATGTTTGGGCGGCACGGTGGCACAGGGGTTAGCACTGCTTTCCTCCCACAGTCCAAAGATGTGCAGGTCAGGTGAATTGGCCATGCTAAATTGTCCGTAGTGTTAGGTTAGGGGTATGGGTGGGTTGCGCTTCGGCGGGTCGGTGTGGACTTGTTGGGCCGAAGTGCCTGTTTCCACACTGTAATGTAATCTAAAAAAAAATCTAATCAATAGAAGAGAGTATAACCGGGGTGGGAGGGGTCTTTGATGATATTGGTTGCTTTCCCAAGGCAGTGGGAAGTGTAGATGGAGTCTATGGATGGAAGGCTGGTTTGTGTGATGGACAGGGATGTGTTCACAGCTCTCTAATTTCTTGCAGTCTGTACATTAGATCTGGTAGGACAGACAATTAACTCCCTTAAAGAGGATTAATGAACCAGATGTATTTTCCAACCATTAACAGCGGTTACATGGGCACCATTAGGCTATCAATGCCAGATTTTTACTCAATTCAAATTTCACCATGTTCCATTACTCCCCAAAATATTAACGTCGGTCTCTCGATTACAAGTCCAAAGACATTACTATAACTCCATTGCCTCACTAATCATGGAAAACTCCTGAATACTTTTAATTTATTCCATCCCAAAAGTTCAAAAGAGCGAGGCAAGGAAACAGAATTTGACAGATTAAATAAGCCATGCATCTGAGAAACTCTGGGAGCACTTGAGCATCAATAGAAAATTAGAAACTCAACAATCTGAGGATAAATACCCAAAGGGCAGTTAGCAATGTCCCGGAGAATTAATCCAACGAGGGTGTTATTTGTGCAACAAGATCCCACCAGTCACAAGCTCCCCAAGTTTAACAGAGACATGGGTTCAGGGTTGATAAGACTCATGGTCTCTTAAAAATGTATTGATTTTGTACTTTTAACTATTCAGGATTGAAAGGGTGTGGAAAGAAATTTATGTAGAGACATATGTGCAATAGTGTCAAACAGTTCATTGAGTTAGGCAGGAGTGGGCACTGCAGATGCTGGAGATTAGAGTCAAGATTAGGGTGGTGCTGGAAAAGCACAGCAGGTCAGGCAGCATCCGAGAAGCAGGAATATCGACGTTTCGGGCAAAAACCCTTCATCAGGAATGAGGCCATTGTCAGTTCATTGAGTTGCCAGCTAACAATTTAAATGGGAATACTAGCTGAAAGGGACCTTCAACAGACTTGAGTTGAAACTTTATTGCTGGAACAGCACAGCAGGTCAGGCAGCATCCAGGGAACAGGAGATTCGACGTTTCGGGCACAGGCCCTTCTTCAGGCCTGTGCCCGAAACGTCGAATCTCCTGTTCCCTGGATGCTGCCTGACCTGCTGTGCTGTTCCAGCAATAAAGTTTCAACTTTGATCTCCAGCATCTGCAGACCTCACTTTCTCCTCGAAGACCTTCAACAGACTGTCTAATTAACTGCAACTAATTATAGAGGATTACAAATAAAATTAAAGTGTGGTCGTTATCTCTTTAACACCACAAAAATGAAGCAATTGTGAATGATATTAACACTGTAGACTAGATGAAGATGATCTGAAAATGGACAGTTTACAGACTTCACTCCAGCATCTCTTCTGTCCCATTTTGAATCAGTTCAATGTCGATTCATATAGAATCCCTGCAGAGTGGAAGCAGGCCATTCAACCCATCGAGTCCACACCAACCCTCCAAACAGCATCCCACCCAAACCCAGCCCTGTAACCCTGACGTCCCATGGATAATCCACCAGCCTATTGATCTGTGGACAGTGAGAGGAAACCATGCAGGTGCAGGGAGAAAGCACAAACTCCACACAGACAGTTGTCCAAGGGTGAAATAGAACCAAGGTCCCTGGCTCTGTGAGACAGCAGGGCTAACCACTGAGCCACTGTGCCACCCAATTAAAAAACCCAGCAACACTGCCCTAGGAACAAATTATTGTTGATTATGGCCTCCGAAAGCATCATTGAGGGGAAATAGAGTTCGAATGAAAGAAATCATTTTCAATGGGAAAATCAGAATTATGACTTTCTAACTTGTTAAAATGAATTCCTTTACCTTTTTTATCTTGCTCAGTGCTGGGGTCAAATGCTCAATGCAATAAATGCAGCCAAAAGGGCAGTCCTCATACCAGTACAGTATCTTTCACAAAACAATTTGCAATCAAGGAAATACTTTTTGAAGTGGAGCCATTGTTGTATTCTGGGAAATGTGGCTGTTAACCTACATGGAGTGAGATCGCACAAACAACAAGTGTTTAGAGCAATCGTTGCAAACTAACTAGGGTGCCATGGTAGCTCAGTTGTTAGTGCTGCTACCTCACACCACCAGGGACCCAGGTTCAATTTCACACTTGGGTGACTGTCTGTGTGGAGTTTGTGTGTTCTCCCTGTGTCTGTGTTGGGATGGGTTCCTCCCATAGTCTAGAAATGTGTCAGGTCAGTGGGATTGGCAATGGGGAATACAGGGATAAAGTAAGGGTCTGGGTTTGATGCTCTTCAGAGGATCAGTGTGGTCTTGATGGGCTGAATGGCCTGCTTCCACTCAGATGGGCTTCTATGAATAGGGAGACCTCCCCTGTGTTTTTGGCTTTTTTGACTGGCTAAACCATTTAAATAAGGATTTAAAGAGTACAACTAGGACATTCACTTTTCAGATAGTTGAGCGGGTGATGTGTTGCAGCTGCAGTATGTAGGCGCTGGTGGAGGTTGGTGCACAGTGATGAGCTAGGACCCAAGCTGTGGACACAGTGACACATGAGGGAGGGATGAGGTACCTGGATGCTGTGTTTCAGAAGGCAGTCACGCTCCTCAGATCAAATTATATCAAACTTAGAACGTAGTTAGGAACAGAAGCATGTGTCTGTGAGTGAGGGAGGAATTGGATCTTGCATTTACCTTGGGTGGAGCTTCAGTCTTGTCCAATCAGTACGAGATTCTTGCTCCCAGTATGGGAAGATGATCAAACTGACCAAAGCACCAAGGAACAGAGTGGCATTCAATTCGAGGGAAGAAAACAGAAATGTAGGAGTAATAGGAAATACGTAGTTAGAGGAATAGTTACTGTTCTTTGCAATGAAGTCAGACAATCCCAGAGGCTGTGTTGCCTATCTGGTGCCCAGTGGTAAGGACAGCTCCTCTGGGCTGGCGGGGAACTTGGACTGGGAAGGGGAAAATCCAGCTATTATGGTCCATGTTGGTACCAATGATATAGATTGGACTGGGAAAAAATTCTGATGATAGATTACAAGCAGCTTGGGGCTACATCAAACGGCAGAAGCATAAAGGTAATAATCTCTTCATTACTACCTGAGCCACATACAATGGATGTGAGGTAAGTAAGATTAGAGATGTAAAGGAAGTGGCTGAAGAGGTTGGAGGTATTAGTTGGGATATTCAAGAATGCACTAGATTCCAGGGATTGGAGAACAATGTGAAGCACTTTCACAGGAAGAAGAGAGTCAGAAAGCAGGAAATTATAGGCAAGTTGGCCTAACATCCGGTCTTACAAAACTGCTAGAGCCCATTGTTAAGGAAGATGCAGCAGGGACCTTTGGAAAGCTTCATGCAAACAAACATAATCAATATGGTATGACAAAAGAGAAATCAGATTTGACAAATTTGCCAGAGTCCCTTATTAGATACGTCAAGCAGAGTGGATAAAGGGGACAGGTTGATGTAGCATTCTGAAGACGGGTCACAAAATGTTAACTTTGCTTTCTCTCCATGGGTGCTGCCAGGCCAAACAATTCTCTCCAGCAATTTCTGTTTTTATGGTGAATTTGAATTTCCAGAAGGCATTTGATAAAGTGCAATATAGAACAATATTGCACAAGATAAGATTTGCACTATCAGTTCATCTGCCTTAACATGAATGCTTCGACTATTCAGATACAAAGCCTTTAAATTTGCTCCATTATCAGATTTGCATACATTATTATGTTTCCTTGGTACAATATGACATTCACACATTCCCTTCCTTCCTTTTATTTTCTGGTAATAATCAGCCTTATTACTAACCTGCAATCCTACCTTCTCCCTTACCTTGGAATTCTTGTTTTTCATACAACTGAACCTCCCCCTACCCTGAAGATTATTCTCTTTTGAGGTTCTGTTTTTCAATTTAGGCCTGAGCTGCTCATATTCCCACAGCGGAATTTCTTTCTTGTCCTACCTGAATCATTAGCTCCTACAGGGACCATGACAATGGATCTTTCCCCTCCCATTCCAAGCTCACTGTAGCCCAGATGAGAGAACCTGAACCCAGACACCAGCCAGGCAACACAGCCTTCACCACCCTCTATCTTGGCCACGAAAAGTAAAGTCAATTAACTTTGGAAGATCAGTGCAGACTTGATTGGTCGAATAGCCTGTATTTGCAATGTAGGGATTGTATGTTCAGTCTATTCAGTCACATGATAATTCGTGCCAGAAATCGGTGACCCTGAGTACATGTCATCATTCAGCTGAGGCACAGGTACTAACACTGACTCTGCATGGATCCTTGGGTTAAACTGACTTGAGCTCATTGAAAATGCAACTCATGAATAAATTTCACAAACAAGAAAACTTACATTCTGGTATGTAGTAAAATATCCCAAGGAATAACATTAGTTGACATATTAGGACAGATGATAGTTGTTACGATCAGTGAACTTCACATAGACACATAGAGCTGTATAGCACGGAAACAGATCTATCAGTCCAACTCATCCATGCCGACCAGATATCCTAAATTAATCCACTCCCATCTGCCAGCACTTGGCCCGTATTCCTCTAAACCCTTCCTATTCTTATACCCATCCAGATGCCTTTTAAATGTTGAAAGTGTACCAGCCACACACACACACACACCACCCACTGCATGAGAAAAGCTGCCCCTTAGGTCCCTTGTAAATCTTTCCCCTCTCCCTAAACCTATGCCCTCTAGTTCTGGATATCCCCCATCCAGGGAAAAGACCTTGTCTATTTACCCTATCCATGCTCCTCATGATTTTAATAAACCTATATAAGGTCACCCCTCATTTGAGAGAGATCACATCGATCAAAGGATCCTTACAATATGGAACAGACCTTTTGGCCCATTGGTCCATACCGACCCTCCGAAGAGCATTTCCCATGGCTAACCCACCTAGTCAGCCCATCTCTGAACACTATGGGCAATTTAGCATGGCCAATCCACCCTAACCTGCACATCTTCGGACTGTGGGAGGAAACCAGAGCACCCAGAGGAAACCCACGCAGACACAGGGAGAATGTGCAAACTCCACACGGACAGTCAGCCAAGGGTAGAATCGAACCCAGGTCCCTGACGCTGTGAGGCAGCAGTGCTAACCACTGACCCACTGTGCTGCCAAAACCGATAGCTGCTCACACTGTGCTCTGACAGCTGGCACAGCCTTGTGACTCTCTGGGCTGGGAGATTACTGCCAGTCTCTTTCTGTCACCTTTACTGCTCCCTTTGTGGGTAGCAACACCTGTCAGTTGACCTTCACCTTGCCAACATCTCTATCGATCTTTAAGAAGCTCAGATGGTGGGGCGTTCCCACAGTGCAGGACTGAAGGGATGCTGCACTGTCAGAGCTGCTGTAGAATTCTGCACTAGTAAACAAGGCATGCTTCATTTATTGGTTTGCGCGCTTAAGTTTATATTCATTCTATATGTTGGCCACTTGACATTCAACAGCATTACTATCCATCATCAGCATCCTCACTGTTGATTGCATACTGTTAGTATAATTATTCAACTAATGCAAATCTTTGAAGTCAAGAAATCATCACCTCAGTTGTGAAGTTAAGATGATCAGTCCTTGTCTACCAGACTATTAGCATAGTCTGTCGAGGGGACATTGGTCAGTAAGATGCAGCATTGCTTCCATTACTCCAGTGCTTGTACTGTGGCTCCAGTGATGGAGGTTAAAGTTCAAATCCTACCATTCAAGCAGCACAGGTATTTCCTCATTTACTTGTTCAGATATATTGCTCCCTGAAGCAGGTGGGACTTGAACCTGGGCCTCCTGGATCAGAGGCAGGGCCACTACCACTGCGCCCCAACAGCCTTTATATAAATGGTGCTTGTTTTGAAGCTTGGATATCAATAGACAATGATGCATTCACGCCTGCATTTCACATAAACTAATATCGATGTAGCCACAGTCCGGGGGAGGTTCTCTCATTAAATGTGGAGGTGCTGGGGTGGACAAGGTCAAAAATCACTCGACACCAGCTTATTGTCCAACAGGTCTATTTGAAAACAGGAGCTTTCTGAGAAACCTGGTGTCGTGTGATTTTTGACCTTCTCTCATTAGAGACACATGACCAACGGTGAATTTAACTGGAGGGTAACTACACCCCAGATGAGATGTGAGCTTGAGAAGACTAGACCGTCAGGTTGATCACAGTGGGTGTGAGATTTGAACCTGCATTGTCAGACTTCACTGTGCATTGCAAACTAGCCATCCAGCCAACCGAGCTAACCCAAATTCCTTCACACGTTTCTGTAGATACTCTCTCATCAACCTGCTCAGACTTGCTTTTACACAGCTGTCGAGTGGGTGGGACTTGGAACTAAGTCTTCTGGCTCAGAGGCAGGGATATTACTGCAGGAGCCACTCCTTCTAAGATTAGAGCAATAGGACAGGTAAATGAGGGTAATTAGAAAACGTCTTTAACAGAGGTATTATTTTTAATCTAGTGGTATAAACATACTGTGATGATACTTCTGGGGCAGGATCTTGTGGTCCAGAGGTAAGACACTACCTCTGTGCCACACTTGTAGAGTTTTTTTTCTAACCAACCTGTTCAGGGTGGTCCTTGCATACCTCTGGAGCAGTGGGATATAAACCCAGGTCGCCCAGTCTAGGGGGAGGGACACTACCACTGTGCTACAAGAACCCTTACATATTTGTACAATTCCTCTTTAGTTTTTTAATTCAACCTTTTTTTTCCCCGTATTTAACTGTTATGACATACTTCTAGAGCAGGTGGGACTTGAACTGGGTCCCCCTGGCCCAGGAGCATAGACATTACCACTGCACCACTCGAGTCTTCCTTACATGCTTAAATTATAGTCGCTATTAAATTGTGCTCAGGTCATGGGAATTACTGAGGATTCACTTGAACACACATAAAGAGACATTTAAGACTCCATTATCTCCTTCCAAAATATTAAAGCCATTTAACTAAATAAGCTTTCTTTCATGTTTGTTACAATGTCCCTTCAGGGGATCAGTTTTTATTTAATGAGTTTGTTTTATAGAGATATTTAAAAAGATATTAACAGACACTATCAGTAGTACCATAGGGGCAGCATTACATCATAAAATTGATTCTTTTCCTTTTAATTATCTCGTTCTTTTCTGTTACAATAACCTGGAAATACCCTCTGGAAAGGGAGTGATCAATATTTGATTAGTTCATTCATTAACAGATAATCAAAAACCTTTTTAATAGACACTTACTGAAGCCGTGTGTGGTTGATCAAGGCATATGCATGTGATGCGTTTAAATAAATGTAAGACTGAGTGAAGTTTAGCCACTGTGCTTTCCTTTATTAGCTGTTTTTTTAAAAAATAATACTGGTGGGTCACCATTGACCAGAAACTTAATTGGACCAGCCACATAAATACTGTGGCTACAAGAGCAGGTCAGAGACTGGGAATTCTATGAGTGACTCAGCTCTTGACTCCCAAAGCCCGTCCATCATCTGCAAGGCATAATCAGGAGTGCGAGGGAATACTTTCCATTTGTCTGAATGGGTGCAGGTCCAACAACAGTCAAGAAACTCAACACCATCCAAGACAAAGGGTAAAAACAAGGACTGCAGATGCTGGAAACCAGAGTCTAAATTAGAGTGGTGCTGGAAAAGCACAGCAGGTCAGGCAGCATCCGAGGAGCATGAAAATCAATGTTTCGGGAAAAAGCCCTTCATCAGGAATAGAGGCCTGGACAGAGAGGAAGTGGAGGAGATGTTTCCATTAGTGGGAGAGACTAGGACCCGAGGGCACAGCCTCAGAGTGAAGAGCTGTTCCTGATGAAGAGCTTTTGCCCAAAACGTCGATTTTCCTGCTCCTCGGATGCTGCCTGACCTACTGTGCTTTTCCAGCACCACTCTGATCTAGACCCAACCATCCAAGACAAAGCAGCCTGCTTTACTATCACACCTTCCACACCTTCAACATTCACTCCCTCCTCGATGTTCAAAGGCATTACCAATACTGAATGCCTACACTATCAACATTCTGAGGGCTAACAATGACCAGAAACACAACTAGACAATCCCCATCAACACATTGGCTACAAAAGTAGATCAGAGGCTAGGAATACTTGGTTGAGTATCTCACCTCCAGACTCCACAAAACCTGTCCACCATCTATCAAAAGACCATAAGATATAGGTACAGAAATAGGCCATTCAGCCCATCAGGCCATTCAGCTCCACCATTCAATCACAGCTGACATGATTCTCAACCCCCATTTTCCAGCCCTTGCATTGTAATCCTTGATTCCCATTGCTAATCACGAATCTCTTTACCTCTGTCTTAAATACACTCAATGCATTGGCCTCTGCAGTCTTCTGTGTCAGTGAGCTCTACAGATTCACCACCCTCTGGCTGAAGAAACTTTTCCTCATCTCAGTTCTAAAGGGTTGTCCCTTCGGTCTGAGGCTGTGCCCTCGGGTCCTAGTCTCACCCACTAGTGGCAACATCTTCTCCATGTCCACTCTGTCCAGGCCTCTCAGTATGTTCCAACCAGACCCCACCTCATTCTTCCAAACTCCACTGAGTACAGACACAGACTCCTCAATCACTTCTCATCTGACAAGCCCTTCAGCCTCAGGATCATTCTTTAAGCCTCCTGTGGGTCCCCTCCAAGGCCAGCACATCCTTCCATAGATACAGGGCTCAAAACTGCTCACAATATTCCAAATGGGATCTGACCAGAGTCTTAGACAGCCTCAGTAGTACATCTCTGCTCTTGTCTTCTTGCCCTCTTGAAATGAAAGCTAATATTACATTTGCCTTCCTAAGTGCTAACTGACCATGGAAGGAATGCAAGTCCGGAGTAAGGGGTGTGGATAGAACATTCTACACTTGCCTGGATGAGTGCAGGTCCGACAACACTCAAAGAGCTCAACACCATCTGGGACAATCCGCCACTAGGACAAAGCAACTCATTTGATTGATACCCCCTTCCCTAGCCCCACCTTCAAGTCACAGTTGCAGAGGGGTGTTGCATCTAGAAATACACCTTCTAAATCCAGACCTCTGCTCCGGAGTAGGTCAAGGGCAGCAGGTACATGGAAATTCCACCAACTCCAAGATCCCCCTTCAAACCATTCAAACTTTATCCTAACACTCTGAAATTGATCTGCGACTGAAAGATTGAGAATGTGCACTGAAGTACAACTGCTGTCTTTCAGAAATAAAAGGCTTCTTTTCTGTCCTAGTTCATTCCCTTAGAAATAATTCAGAATTGGCAGGTGGATGAAAATCCAATCAGGATTTGAACTGGTATGCTGCCTCACAGCGCTTATAGAGCCAGGTTCAATTCCAGCCTCCTGCCTGTGTGGAGTTTGCACACTCTCCCTGTGTCTGTATGGGTTTCCTCCCCCAGTTCAAATATATACAGGTTAGTTGGACTGGCCATGCTAAATTGCCCCTAGTGTTCAGGGATGTGTAGGTTAGGTGCATTAACCACAGGAAATGCAGGGTTATAGGGGAGGGAGATGGGATGTGCTTCGTAGGATTGGGGTGGACTTGATAAGCCAAATGGCCTGTTTCCACACTGCAGGGATTCTATGGGCCCTGAGAAATGGGTGATTAATGGTGGAATTAAATTGCATCTGGTATGTGGGATCAGGCAGGGCCAATTAATCTGTGGCTAAGGGCCAATGTTGGGTTATTTCAGTGGTCAGTTATTTCACTGGTTGCAGACATTCCTGGAAGTTTAAACATGTGACTTTCTGGCCATATGACATTTTAGCATGTGACATCTAGTCCATCACCTGACCTCTTCAGCTGTTGCAAAGTCGTTGCATTTAAAGGTTTGAGCATATCCCCTCTTGTTGAGCGTTTTCATTTACAGTGTGGATGTGATCAGAAAGAGGAAGTCACCCATGGCAGACCACAAAGGGGAATGAAAGGTGGAGAAAGGTTTGCAGTGGGGTAACTAATTTAGATCAAAGGAACTTGGAGATATTTTCTAATCAGTGATATTACACACATCTGGAGGAGGTGATGCTTGAACATAGGCTAACTGACTCAAAGTTAGGGACACCAGCACTGCACCATAAGAAATACTTTCTAATCAACCCATTCAGAGATGTTATGACACACCTCTGGAGCAAGGGCAGCTTCTGGATCAGAGGCAAGGTTACTACAAAAGCATCACAAAGACGCCAATGTAACATTACAGAGGAAGTGTGATTCCACCTATAACTAATTGCAATTCATTGAAGATGATATTGATAACAGGCTGAGTGTGTAACAGGCTGAGTGTGTAACGGGTTTGGTGTGTAACGGGTTTGGTGTGTAACGGGCAGACTGTGTTTCAGGCTGGGTGTGCAACATGCAGAGTGTATAACGGGTTTGGTGTGTAACAGGCTAAGTGTGTAATAGTTTTGGTGTGTAAAAGGCAGGTTGTATAATAGGCAGGGTACGTAATGGTTTTGGTGTGTAACAGGCAGAGTGTGTATGATGATCATAATCCCAAGTTAACTAATCCCACCTCTCTGTTCCTGGCCTATATCCTTCCAAATCTTTCCTATTTGTGTACTTATCCAAATGTCTTTTAAACATTGTAACTATAACTCAACCTACCACTCCCTCTGGCAGTTCATTCCAAACACAAATCACCCTCTATGTAAAACAGTTTCTCATGTCCTTTCTCAATCTTTCTCCTCGCACCTTACAACTTTGTCCCCTAGTTTTGAACTCCTCCAGCCTAATCACCTTTTCTATGCCTATCATGGCTTTATAAACCTCGATAAGGTCACCCCTCAACCTCCTAAGCTTCAGGCAAAAAGGTTCCAGCCTATCCAGCCTATTTTCATCTCTCAAAACTGACCCAAAACATCTGTGTGTTAGTGAATGAGTGGATGGATGAACATAAGAGGACGGTGTGGGCAAAGCCAGAGGTTAGGCTGGGCAAGTTAAAAGGGTTGGCAAATGGCTAGGCTGGACCAGTGTGCGCTAAGGGTTTGGGGGAAGGGCATGGGTGAGAATTTGGGAGTGGTCAATGAGATATTTACCCAGGAGTCAGACTCAGATGTTCCAGTCTGATTTTTATTGGGTAACTATTCAAACACCTAAGTCAGGACCATCCAAACCTTCAACTCTACCTCCGAGTCAGAGACTTTTACAGAATGTCCCAGCGATCTGGGAAATTGCTTATTGGGAATTCAATCTTCCTATGCAAATCCCATTGGGACTAGCAGTTGGGAATTCCATAGTTGTACATTCAGTCTCCAACAATTTGGAGACTGGAAGATCAGGGCCAGTGTGTCTATGGTTACAAGTCGATGCACATTCTTTCTCAGTTCTCTGCAGAGGTTCAGTTAGCCTCGTACACCTATACTTTTAGGATTTAGGATTTATTGGCACGTATACTCGAGTACAGGAGTGCACTGGAAAACATACAATGTTGCCATTCCTGGCACCATCTTAAGATCAAAGGCACCTAGGCACAAAATCTTAGGGATAAAACTAGAAAAAGAAATAAGTTAAAACTGTCGATGAATCATTCAGGGAATATGAACATGACCTGTAAAAGCAGGATCTATAATCCATCTCTAACTGAGCGTGCAGCCTTTTGGAATCACTGCACTTGCTATGGGTGAAGCTGTTGTTAGGGTCAGGATGCTTTATGCTCTATGGAAGAATGCTTCACCCTTCTCTGAAGTCTCCACATGTCTAAAGACGTTCAACCCTGGTACCAGTCTCCTCTGAGACTTCTCCAAGGCTTATATATCCCTCCTAAAATATTTTTGATGCGGAAATGCCAGAGTTGGACTGAGGCGGACAAGGTAAAAAAATCAAACGACACCAGGTTATAGTCCAACAGGTTTATTTGAAATCGCAGGCTTTCGGAGTTGGACCATAACCTGGTGTCGTTTGATTTTTGACCTAAAATATTCTGGCATTTCTCTCATCCATTTGAATCCAATAGTGAGCTCCTGAACATTGGACTTTCACTTTGAATCCCGGAATCATATGAATGGACTGAAGGAAGCCATTCCGCTCATTATGACTTGCTCACACAGCAGCTCAGCTGGTTCCACTCTCCCACATTTTCACTCTGGTCCTCTTTTTTCCCTTCAGATAATTATTCAAGTCCTTTTCAAAAGCCACATTTCAATCTGCCATCTCCACAGTCTCAGGATTCCACGTCCTACATCCTATTCTATGCACAAAACAGACTTTCCTCCTGTCATTCCTGGTTCTTTTACCACTCACCTGATGTCAGATGGCCTTGACGTCTTCATCTATAGAAACAGGGTCTCCCTCTCACCTGTCCAGGTTTCTCTTGATTTGGACCACACCAATCAAGTCTCCTCACAACTGTCCCCTCTCCCAGGAGAAAAGCCCCAGGTTCTGCAACATAGAGTCATCCAGCACGGAAACAGACCCTTCCATCCAACCAATCCATACGGAGCATACTCCCAAACTGAACTAGTCCCACCTGTCTGCTCCTGGTCCATATCCTTTCAAACGGTTCCTAATCATGTCTCCATCCAAATGTCTTTTAAACAATATAATTATACCCACATCCATCACTTCCTGTGGAACTTCATTCCACACATGAACCATCCTCTGTGTAAAAAATTTGTCTCTTATGTCTTTTTTAAATCTCTCTCCTCTCACCTCAATAATGTGTCTCCTAGTCTTGAAACTCCCCATCTTAGGGAAAAGACAACTCCCATCAACTCTATCTATACCTCTCATGCGTTTATAAACTTCTATCAGGTCACCTCTCAACCTCGTACGCTCCAGTGAAAGAAGTCCCAGCCTATTCAGCTTTGCTTTATAACTCAAACTTTCCATTCCCAGCAACATGCTGGTAAATCTCTTCTGAATTCTCTCCAGCTTGATAATATCCTTCCAGTAACTGGGCGATCAGAACTGGAAGCAATATTCCAGAAGAGGCCTCACCAATATCCTGTACAACCTCAACTTAATGTCCCAACTGCTATACTCAGTGTCCAAGGAAATTAAATGCGTTATCCCTGGGACCATTTTTGTAAAGCTTTCCTGCATCCTCTGCCTTCACAGTCATAATATGGAAGTCTCGGTGTTGGATTGGGGGGGGGAAAGTTAAACATCACACAACATCAGGTTATAGTCCAATAGGTTTATTTGGATATACAAGCTATCGGAGCGATGTTCCTTCATCAGGATAATCTGGTGTTGTGTGATTTTTAACTTTGCTCACAGTCTTGCAAAGTGCAGATGCCCAGAAATGGATATATATTCTTGCTGGGGTTTGTACAATTGTTTCATAAAGATTCACCATACTGTTCTCTTTTTTTGCCTCTGTTTATAAAAGCATGAATGTACTCTCATTTCCAAAAACCGAAAGAAAAAACACACAATCCTCACATTTCGGAAAATCCAATTGTCCATACTCAGGCAGGACTGACAAAAGCAACACGTAGGAAAAGGACAACATTCTGATGCAATGCACTCTCGTAACGTTCATCCCCGGAGGGGTATCAAGTTTAGGTGAAGCAATTTTGCTACTAACAGCTCACCAAATATTTTGACAAGGGTCCTCCACTGTGATTACTCAATCAACAGAAGTACTGCTCTTTTTATGGATTATTCATTAAAATTTAATTTCACATTTGGATCCTTAACACAAGAACACTTCAGCCTGCACAGTGAATATTGCAAAGTTTAGCTGGAGCCAAATTTTATCACAAGCCCCTGCCAAAAACTATCAGGTGACTCTTTATGAAGTTGTTGCAGGATTTTTTTTTTAATTTTGGTTTTAAACCTACAGCTATTTTCAATTTCCTTCTCCCCAGCCAAAGACGCTGAGGTTTTTTGGAACGTAGTTTCATACTTGACAGTCTTCAGTCTTCCACGGGGGATTTGAGAGTGCCACGAGGGTGAGGAGTCAAAAAAGAACCTTTGGGATGTTCTGAAATCTGAACGGTGCTCAATTCACGCAAATTGTTTCTTTCTCGCTATCCCTTGATTGGCTTCCAAATTTCAGGCCCCATTTCTCATGGATGCCAAGCTTAATGGGCGGCTACTGCACAACCAAATATGGCCAATGTCATGCCAACAAATGAATGTTGACTGACTGCCAGGTGACCTGATGAAGGAGCAGCGCTCTGAAAGCTTGTGATTTTAAGTAAACCCGTTGGACTGTAACCTGTTGTCATGTGACTTCAGACTTTTGTCCACCCTAGTCCAACACCGGCACCTCCACATCTCAAATTGGGAGTCCAGATTGGAGTACTTAGCCTGATGATGGGGCAAGGGTGTGGAGGATGCAGAAGTGAGGACTGGGAAGGGAGAGGTGGGGGTAGTGGGGGTGGGGACAGTGTGTCACAATTAGAGAACATGAGTGGAAAGTCCAGAAAGCGACTGGTCAGAGTAAAGCGATTGGGGTGGCACGATGGCTCAGTGTTTAGCACTGCTGCCTCACCAGAGACCCGGGTTCGATTCCAGCCTCGGATGACTGTCTGTGTGGAGTTTGCACGTTCTCCCCGTGTCTGCGTGGGTTTCCTCTGGGTGCTCCGGTTTCCTCCCACAGTCCAAAGATGTGCAGGTTAGGTGGATTGGCCATGCTAAGTTGCCCATATTAATAGGTGCATTATTCAGGAGTAAGTGTAAGGAAATGGGTCTGGGTGGGTTACTCTTCGGAAGGTCAGTGTGGACCGAAGGGCCAAAGGGCCTGTTTCCACACTGAAGGGAATCTAATCTAATCTGAATGGACCATAAAGGGGCAAGAGTTCATTCAAGAGGTTGGAACGAATGGGAAATGCAGGCTACAGGGTGTTGGAGAGGTGGGTCTTGAAGTGAAAGTTGACAAATATATGAGGCAGAATAGATTCCAAGGTGAAGCCAATATAGAGCAGTGCAGTAGAATGCAAAGGATCCCATGTGGGGCATTTCTTCATTGTCCTTTAGGGAAGGAAACTGCCATCTTTACCTGGTCTGGCCTACATGTGACTTCATACCCACAGCAATGTGATTGACTCTTGACTGTCCTCTGGGCAATTAGGGATGGGCAATAAATACTGGCTTAGTTAGTGACACCCTCATCCTGTGAATGAATAGAAAGAAGAAAGCACCAGCATGGAGCACTTGGGCTGAATGGCCTCTTTCTGTGCCACATACTCAATGTAAACAGGAGACCAGTGAGACCATTTCACAGGTACAGCTAATCCATCCTCAAATGACATAGAAGCATGCATGAGGGTCTTAGCAGAAGTGGTAAGGTCCCTACCTCTGAGCGAGAAGAATCCTTGTTTCAGAGCTCTGTCATAACATCGCTGAATAGGTTCTTGCAGAAATAGAACCTTTGGAACATACATGTGTTTTAACTCTGCAAAATGATCAGGAATAATCTGGCTGATAGCTCTCCTGTGGAAACATCCTGATGGAGAATCATACAATCCCAATAGTGAGGAAGCAGGCCATTTGGCCCATCGAATGCACACCAAGCCTCCAAAGAGCATCACACCCAGACCCATTGCCCTACCCCCACCCCTGTAACCCTGCATTTCCTATGGTTAACCCACCTCGCCCACAGATCCCTGGATGCTATGGGGCAATTTAACATGGCCAATCCATCCAACCGGCACATCTTTGAACTATGGGAGGAAACCAGAGCACCCAGAGGAAACCTATGCAGACACGGGGAGAATGTACAACCTCCCTGAGCGTGGAATTGAACCCAGATCCCTGGAACTATGAGGCAGCAGTGCTAATCACTGAGTCTCCTGGCAAACACAGTTTACGATGCATTGAACAGACATGGTGTACATCATGTGGCTCCCAATCAGTAAGGTTGACTGCGAGGGTCTGACTGGGAAGGTCTTTCTTTGTGGAATCTTTGAGGCCACTGCCATTGAACTTCTTGTCTGTTTCTGTTTCTGGACCAGGCTAGTGCAGATGGCAGTCAAGAGTGTGGAAAAGCACAGCAGGTCAGGCAGCATCCAAGGAGCAGGAGAGCTGACAAAAGCCCAAAACATCAATTCTCCTGCTCCTCGGATGCTGCCTGACCTGCTGTGCTTTTCTAGCACCACACTCTCAACTCTAATCTCCAGCATCTGCAGTCCTCACTTTCTCCTAGTGCAGATGGTAAATTGGATTAGGTGATGGTTGCCCACTGGTGTCCTGGAACAGGTGATGCAAACACCACGATGGTGACAGAGTCAAGGAGATGACAATGCCAGCGGTGAGGGCATTGCCATGAGGCCTCACCGATGGGTTCAGCTCAGACCCAGGACCTGCGCCCATTGAGGTGAAGCGAGGCTATATCATCACACTGATGCTCTTCTCCGTCTCCTTCACCACAACACTCCATCCCCTCTCCACGAAGCTTCCTGCTGCAGTAGAGCTAATCCCAAGGACAGGGATAAACTGTTCAACCTGTATCAGTTCCAGTCCATCCATCCTCTGCCATTGATTTGCAAACACAGACAACACTTGCTGGTGCCTACACTCAGGGGTCGTCATTGGCACATTCACAGAAGCAAGAATGTGAGAGAGTGAGCCCCGAGGCCAGCTATCTGTTGGACAGAGGTCCTCTCTCAGCCTGTTCCTGCCAGGCAACACCCTGATCATCAGACTCGTCAGAGAGATACTGGACTACATGGATCAATGCTCACACCCAGGAGCTCCCTAGCAGTCATGGCAGACAATGATGATGAAATTCAAGATTACTTCCAATCTTGTCGGTGCAGCCTATTGAACAGTGTTGGATGGCAAAGACCTCAATCCTGCAATCAAGCTCACGATCTACAATAAAGCAGTTTACCTGCCCTCCCGAATGCAGCAGCGATACAGACAACGGAATGAATAGGCTTTATATTCCATGAGAAATGTCACAAGCAATGCCTTCATAAAATCCTGCAAGTCCAGCAACAGGAGAGATGCTCCCATCTCAGTGTTCCCTCTCATCGGCATCACTGAGGCACTGGTTACAGCCAATTAGCTGCACTAAGTGGCCCACATTGTCCAAATGCCTGACACAAGATTTGCAAAACCAGCTCCTTGCTCCAAGCTCTGTCACAACAAGAGTGCAGAGGAAACACTTCAAGGATATCCTCAAAGCCTTCTGGAAAGAAATGCAGTAACCCCAGGGGGAAACTCTTGCCCAGAATCGCCCAAAATTGGCCAAGTGTCATCTGTGAGGGTGCCAACCATCTTAAGCATCTTGGACAGGTCTAAGCCAAACACGAATAGGAAGGAGTGTTCAAGTCTCTCTCTCCCACCTGCTCGGACACTACCAATCTCAGTTGTAGCAGGATGTGTGGATCAGCAGGGCACTGTTCAGCCACCTCAGGACCCTCAACACCAAGTGGAAAGAAAGCCATCCTTGAACCCAAGGGACTACTTCAGAAGGAGGAACAGACATGGAAGAAAAGAAAGTTCCTGGTTTTCCCAATGTTAAATGGAAGCTACAGAGTCAAAGCAAGCCTTTAACCACCTTAAAGTGTCCCAGAGCACTTTAGAGCCCATGGAGTATCTCTGAAGTGTAGTCATGGTTGTGACATCACAAACATGGCAACTAATCTATAGTCAGCAAGATCCCACAGACAGCAATGAGGAGGACCAGATCAGTAGTTTCAGTAATTTTGAGTGATAGATTCATACTTGACACCAGAGAGTATTCTCCTCCTCCTCCCTGAGGATGATACATACTTGCCTGGACATGTATCCAAGGGGGCTAAAGTCAGCCCCTCTAACAATGCGGAACTCCCTCAGCATTGACCTGTCAATCTGGATGCCTGCTCACGTGTACATAATCAAGAAGTCTAATGAATGCTACTACAAGAGGAAGTAAGGAGAATATGCTTCAGTTATACAGAGCACAGTGGCTCAGTGGTTAGCACTGCTGCCTCACAGCACCAGGGACCTGGGTTCAATTCCAGCCTCAGGCAACTCTCTGTATGGAGTTTGCACATTCTACCTGTGTTTCTTCCTACAATCCAAAGATGTACAGGTTAGATAAACTGGCCATGCTAAATTGCCCATAGTGTTCAGGGATGTGTAGGTTAGATGCATTAGTCTGGGTAAATGTAGAGTAATAGGTTCGGGGAATGGGTCTGGCTGGATGACTCTTCGGAAGGTCAATGTGGAATAGTTGGGCTGAAGGGCCTGTTTCCACACTGTAGGGATTCTATGATTTTAAGACCACCTCTCAAATACTGTCTGCAATTGTTTTGCCTCCTTATGTAAGAAAGGATGGAAATGCATTGAGGTGGTTGCGAGGAGGATTCCACGATTAATACTTGGAATGAGCTTTATAAGGAGAAGTTGGGCCTGTTTCCTTTGGAGTTTAGAAGAGCAAGGGGTGTCTTGATTGAAGGTGGGTGAAACACTCCACAGAGGCCGGTATCCCATTACCACGTCACTATGTGCAGTGTACTTGACACTGACTCAGCTCCCTCAGAGCCAGCTCTCAGAGTGAACAGAACCTCTGACCCTCCAGTTTATATCAGTCAGCCAGGACTCCCCAATTGGACCAGATTGACAGCCCCAATCAGGGAACTCATATTATATGAGGTCCACCCGGCTGACCTAATTACAATCACTTCAGCGGGAAAGAATGTTCGTTGTCTCAAAATTAGGGGTTGCACTTTTCAGGCAGTGATGAGAAGTATTTTATTTCTCTTAGAGAATTGCATGGTTTTGTAACTGTGTGTCTCAGAGTCAACGCCACTGAATAATTTCCAGGCAGAAACCAATCGATTCCTATACAGTAAGGGAATCAAAGGTGATCGATAGAAAGGTGGTACACGACAGACTAGCCCTGATCTTATCAGATGGTTGAATCGGCTTGAGGGGCTGAATGGCTTACTCCTGCTCTATATTCATTCATCAGCCTCTAACCTGGGATTTGAACCTACAACCTTCTGGACTCTGGACACTCCTGACTGAGTCATGGCAGATAGCACCGCACAATGGATTTGTTTTCTCATCCTCTCGTAGTTAACCCGTGTCACACGCCGAAAGATTGAACCTCTTTCTTTCAGGGTGTCCAAGACCACAAGGTAGCACAAACATGGCTTTGAGTTTTATTTCAGTGCTGTGTGAGAATCCTCTCTCCATTGAGAACAGACGGTCACAGCTGTGAATAATTGTCCCAGTCCTCACTGACACTCAATATTTTAAGAGCTAAAAAAGAGATAAACCTCAGGAGAAACAAGGGCAAGTTAAAGCATTTAAATTATAGAGAAATGATGCATAATTTTCTGGCACAGTATTAATATCAAACAAGCTTGTATGGTTCCTCAGAGAAAACCATTAAGTAACTGGCCAATATAATTATTATTATTGGTTCCATATTAGAGTACCCAACAGAAAAATGATTGGCAAGCAATGCCTAATAGCAATAGTTGACAGGGGTTTGGATTTTGACATGGATAGGACCAGATCCCACCAACACCCTCCAAAATATAGTAATGAGATAGCCAAGACCCTAACTTTCATACTGTTGGTTACTCATTCATGGAATGTGGGCATTGTTTCCTTGGCTAGCATTTAAAGTTTATAAAATCATGAGGGGCATGGATAGGGTGAATAGCCAAGGTCTTTTTCCCCAAGGTAGGCAAGTCCAAAACTAGAGG
This sequence comes from Chiloscyllium plagiosum, assembly GCF_004010195.1. Lineage (NCBI taxonomy): Eukaryota > Metazoa > Chordata > Chondrichthyes > Orectolobiformes > Hemiscylliidae > Chiloscyllium > Chiloscyllium plagiosum. Next base: position 48,111,184 of record NC_057731.1, on the reverse strand, counting down.
GCATAGTTTAGTGTGAGAGGGGAAAGATTTAAAAGGGGTCTAAAGGGCAACTTTTTCACATAGAAGGTGGTGCGTGTATGGAATGAGCTGCCAGAGGAAGTGGTGGAGGCTGGTACAATTACAACACTTAAAAGGCATCTGGATGGGTATATGGATAGGAAGAGTTGAGAGGGATATGGGCCAAATGCTGGCAGGTAGGACTAGACTTATTTAGGATTACTGGTCAGCATGGACAAGTTGGACTGAAGGGGCTGTTTCTATGCTGTCCAATTCTAAGGCTCTATATTAAAAACTGCAATACACATAATTCAAAGTAAAAGGAATTTAACCAGTGTCTCCAGGGAACTGCCCAAGAGTTTAGGGGGAGAACTTTCCTGACGCTGACTTTTATTTGTAGTCTACACTGGGAACTCACTCGAGACAGAAGCTTGTACCAAGCTCCAATGTACTGAGTGGTCTTACTGTACAGTAACACGTGTTAAACAGCACTCCCGAGATGAGGATTTTAAAGTAATAAAATCATCTCCGAATAAGAAGTCATTATTACCAGAGTGTTGGTATATAGTTGGTGTAAAAGAAGTGACATTAAGTTTTTGAATTTTTTTAAAGGTAAGGACGTGAATCTGCACGGGATAATACAGTATAGGAAGGAAGCTGGGTCAAGGGCAGAACAATATTAATTAAGAGTTACCTTAAGTTCCAGCAGATGAGTCGAAATTTTAGTTGCAAAGAAAAAAAGAACAGGAAATGACATCACCGACCTAAAGAAACCAAAATTCTATAAATAGAGAGGCAGGACGTGTCACCAGCGCTTCACCAGAGACTCTCATTGATGATGTCACCTAGTCATGGTGACAAAATGTCTGAAAACAAATCTTCCAGCTCAGCTCGCTCAGCGAGTTGACTTACACACTGACCCTGTCTCTCTGTTGGAAATGAGCTAGGTTGAGGTACAGCACAAGATTTTTTATTCATTCACCGGATTGAGATGTCGTGGCTGGGCCAGCATTCGTTGCCCATCCCTAGTTGATCAGATTCGATTCCCTACAGTGTGGAAACAGGCCCTTCGGCCTAACCAGCCCACACCGACCCTCCAAAGAGTAACCCACCCAGACCGATTTCGCTCTGACTAATGCACCTAACACTATGGGCAATTTAGTATAGCCAGTTCACCTGACCTGCACATCTTTGGACTGTGGGAGGAAACCGGAACACCTGGAGGAAACCCACGCAGAGACAGGGAGAACGTGCAAATTCCACACAGTCGCCCGAGGCTGGAATTGAACCAGGTCCCTGGCGCTGTGAGGCTGCAGTGCTAACCACTGAGCCACCATGTTGCCCTTGAGAAGGTGGTGGCAAGCTGCCTTCTTGAACCACTCTAACTCCATTGTTGTAGGTGGCCCCACAATACTCTTAGGGAGGGAATTCCAGGATTTTGACCCAGTTACACTGAAGGAACAGTGGTACATTTCCAAGTCAGTATGGTGAGTGGCTTACAGGAGAACTTGCTAGTGGTGTTGTTCCCATGTATCTGCTGCCCCTGTCCTTCAAACTAGAAGCAGTTTGGGATTTGGAAGGTGCTGTTGAATGAATCATTGTGAGTTGTTGTCATGCAACTTATAGATGGTACACACTGCTGCTACCATGTATTGATATTGAAGATAGTGAATGCTACTCTTGTCCTTCTAGGTAAAAGTGGTCATGGGTTTGAAAGGTACTGCCTAAAGATCTTGGGTGAATTTCTGCAGTGCATCTTGTCAAAATATTCCTACTGATTGTAGATGGTGGAGGGAGTGAATGTTTGTGGATGTGGAGCAATCCAAGCGTGCTGCTTTGTCCTGGATGGATCAGGCTTCTTGAGTGTTGTTGGATCCAGGCAAGTGGGGATTACTCTATCACATTCCTGATTTGTGCCTTGTAGATGGAGAACAGGACTTTGGGGAGTCAAGAGGTGAGTTACTCGCTGCCTAGTTACCTGAGATTTTTAGCCTCTGACCTGCTCCTGTGACCATTGTATTCATATGGCAAGTCTTGTTCAATTTCTATATAATACAATACAGCACAGGAACAGACCCTTCAGCCCACCAAGCCTGCACTGATTCCTAGTCCTTACTTTGGCCTATACACGGTTTCTATCCTCTGTTGTGTGCAATTCTGGTCTCACTCCTATCGGAAGGATGCTGTGAAACTTGAAAAGGTTCAGAAAAGATTTACAAGGATGTTGCCCGGGTTGAAAGGTCTGAGCTACAGGGAGAGGCTGAATAGGCTGGGGCTATTTTCCCTGGAGCGTTGGAGGCTGAGGGGTGACCTTATAGAGGTTTATAAGATCATGAGGGGCATGGATAGGGTAACTAGACAAGGTCTTTTCCCCAGGGTGGGGAATCCGGAACTAGAGAACTTAAGTTTAGGGTGAGAGGGGAGAAATTTAAATGGGACCTAAAGGGCAACTTTTTCACACAGAGGATGGTACGTGTATGGAATGAGCTGCCAGAGGAACAAGTGGTACAATTGCAACATTTAAAAGGCATCTGGATGTATATGAATAGAAAGAGTTTAGAGGGATATGGGTGAAGTGCTGGCAAATGGGACTAGATTAGGTTGGGATATCTGGTCAGCATGGACGGGTTGGACAGAGGGACTGTTTCCGTGTTGTACATCTCTATGACTCTATGATTACTCTATGTTCGCCTCCTGTTCATCAATCAAGATCTACCTTAAATGTGCCTGCTTTCACCACCTCCACTGGCAGTGTGTTCCAGGCATCCACCACCCTTTATGTGAAAACTTTTACCGGCAGTTCTCCCCTAAACTTTCCCCCTCAGACCTTGAAACTGTGCCCTCTTGTAGTTGACATTTCCACCATGGGAAAAAGAGCCTGATTATCCACCCTATCTATGCCTCTCATAATTTTGTAGATCTCTATCAGGTTGCCTCTCAGCCTCCAACTGTCCAGTTAAAATAATCCGAGTTTGCTGTGGTTCTGTTCGCCGAGCTGGAAGTTTTTGTTGCAAACGTTTCGTCCCCTGTCTAGGTGACATCCTCAGTGCTTGGGAGCCTCCTATGAAGCACGTCTGTGGTGTTTCCTCCGACATTTATAGTGTCCTGTCCCTGCCGCTTCCGGTTGTCAGTTTCAGCTGTCCGCTGTAGTGGCCGGTATATTGGATCCAGGTCCAAACTCCATCAACAAACACATCGACCTGGACCCAATATACCGGCCACTACAGCGGACAGCTGAAACTGACAACCGGAAGCGGCAAGGACAGGACACTATAAATGCCGGAGGAAACACCACAGACGCGCTTCATAGGAGGCTCCCAAGCACTGAGGATGTCACCTAGACAGGGGACGAAACGTTTGCAACAAAAACTTCCAGCTCGGCGAACAGAACCACAGCAACGAGCACCCGAACTACAAATCTTCTCGCAAACTTTGAATAATCCGAGTTTTTCTAACCTCCCCTCTTAACTAAAACCCTCCAGACCAGGCTACACCCTGGTAATGGATGATCTAGCCAGCGGCATTCCTGTTAGGAATGTGACTTATCCTGTATGATCATCAACTGGCCATTCCCCCAGAACAACTGGGGCCACTAGATCATAAAACCATTTATGACAATATAGATTCATGTAAAATTAATTTTAGACTCAAAATCCATGAAACCACTTCGAAACAGAACAAATCCCAACCAGAACTGATTTCCAAATTTTCCAAATTAATTCTCTCTCCCCAGTAGATTACGATATCAGGAAACTATTAAGTACTGTGCCTTTAAGAGAGCGGTGTTCTGAGCTGATTCTCCAGCAGAGGGGTATTGTCACAGTGGTGTCAGAATGACTCCTTCAGAAAGGCACTTGGTAAACGATTCTCTCTGGATGTGTCTTTTTTAAATTAGACAAAAGAATCATAAGTGGACAGGGTCAGGGCTCACACAGACCCAGGAAGGTTTTTAGTTTTGCTTTCAGTTAGAGAGAAGGTTTCTGCTGACTACTGAGCTAAAGGCTTTGAGTTCCCAACAGCTGGAATGAAGTCTGAGACAGCGAGGCTTCTTCTTAAGGTCATTCAGCCCAAATGATCCATGCAGTGTCATATTATACAATGGTGCAATGGTATCATTGTGCTGGACCAATGACCAAGTGATATGAGATCAGGTTCCATCTCGATAACGGAGGAATTCAAATTCAAATCATTAAATAAATCTGTAAAAGCAAGCTAGTCAGTAGAGGCAATAAATTAACTACCAGATTGTCTTAAAAATATATTTGCTTCCCAAATGTCTTTGATGAAAGAAACTCTACCATCCTCTGCTGGTCTGACCGAAACATGCTTCAGATCCCAGAGCCTGTTTGATTGACACTTAACACTTCCTCGAAATGGCCTCGCAAACTATTCAGCCATATTCAAAAAGGGGCTGACCACTAACTTCTCAGGAGCAATGAGGGAGACAGTGCTGCCAATTCGAGCAACCTTCGTATCCTATGAATGACTAAATGAAAAGGTCCCCTCCCAGCATTCCTCCTCTCTCCTCTCAGTAAATCTCTCTGTTCCTTTGTCTCTCATTCCAGCGTAGATTGCCCTTCAATTCAGTTCAAACCGGCTTTGAGGGAATGCTGCTATTAATCTCATTTCAACACATGGGAAAGAACAGTGATCTCTCAGAGCGCCTGTGCCAAAATTAATCCCACAACCAACATCTTTAAAAATAGATTAACAGCTTTGTTGCTTCATGTCTATTCCATGCGACACTGTTGGCACAAAATGGCTGCCTCTTTCGACTCCATAGCAACGGTTGAAAAATAAATCAGTGCCTCCATGACGTGTTATGGTTAATTCACATTGAGAGCACTGTTTGAAGAATAAAGCATCATGATGTGGAACGAGTGGAAGATGTTATTATTGAGTTTGAGCTTGTTTAATGGGATTTTTGTCTCTGTGGATTGAAGAATGTTGAGGAAAGAATAAAAATAAAGAAGCAGCATCAAAGCAGTGGGGAGGAATAAGTGGTTTCCATCACCCGCTAAGAATTTGTTAAACCAGCATGAAGACAGCTGAGATAACTTCAACTATTAAGTTCTATAATCACCATGAGTTTATTTTACTATTGAAGAGGAGAATATTCAAGTTCAAATACGCTGATGAGGAGATTTAAGGAATGTGGGACCATCCTCTTAGTTGAGTCAAGGATCGGTGCTGGGTCCACTGCTTTTCATCATTTATATAAATGATTTGGATGATTTGTAAGTTTGCAGATGACACCAAAATAGGTGGTGTAGTGGACAGTGAAGAAGATTAACTCAGAGTGCAATGGGACCTTAATCAGATGGGCAAATGGGCTGAAGAATGGAGTTTAATTTAGATAAATGTGAGGTGCTGCATTTTGGTAAGGCAAATCAGAGCAGGACATATACAGTTAATCGAGTGTTTGACAAACAAAGTGACCTAGGAGTGCAGGTTCATAGTTTGCAGGTAGGTAGGATAGTGAAGAGGGTATTTGGTATACTTTCCTTTATTGGTCAGAGTATTGAGTATAGGAGGTGGGAGGTCATGTTGTGGCTGTACAGGACATCACTTTTGGAATACTGCATTAAATTCTGGACTCCCTGGTATAAGAAAGATTTTGTTAAACTTGAAAGGGTTCAGAAAAGATTTACAAAAATGTTGTTCAGGGTTTGGAGGGTTTAAGCTGTAGGAGCAGGTGGGGCTTTTCCCCCTGGAGTGTCAGAGACTGAAGGGTGACCTTATAGAGGTTTACAAAATCATGAGGAGAATAGATAGGATAAATAGGCAAGGTCTTTCTCCCAGGGTCGGGGAGTCCAAACCTAGAAGGCAGAGTTTAAGGTGAGAGGGGAAAAGTTTAAAAAGGACCTGAGGGTCATGTTTTTCATACAGAGAGTGGTGCATGTATAGGAATGAGCTGCCAGAGGGAGTGGTGGAGGCTGGTACAATTACAGCATTTAAAAGGCATCTGGATGGTACATGAATAAGAAGGGCTTCGAGGGATATGGGCCAAATGCTGGCAAATGGGGATTAGATCAGTTTTGGATATCTGGCTGGCATGGATGAGTTGGACCGAAGGGTCTGTTTCCATGCTGTACATCTCTATGACTATGGTTCTATGAGTCAAGCTTATCGTCCTGACCCAGCCTCAATCACAAGGGCAGCACTATCTCAACCAAACCCTCACTAGCAAACCCAGCTCTCATAAAAACTGGCAGCAGAAGTGGGCCATACAAACCTTCAAGCCAGCTCAATAGGATCTTGGCTCATCCTTTATCCCAAAAACCACAGTCTCCCCATACCTCTTGATGGTTTTAAAACCAAAAAATGCATCTATCTCTTTTTTTGAATAAATGTAAGGCCTTGGCCTCCACAACTTTCTGTGGTTGAGAATACCGCAAGTTCACAACCCTCTGAGTGAAGAAATGTTTCCTCATCTCAGTCCTAAATGTTGCACTCCATATCCTCAGACTGTTTCCTGGGAAGAGGTGGTCATGCCTCGGGGAGTCAACCAGGTTGATAAGGAAACCACTGCCATTCTTGCACTGCTGAGTGGAAGCCCCAGTCTTGTTCTTGAAGTTCAGCTCAATAGGGAGAGGGCAGTAGACTTATTGGTGATTCCTGATGGAGGGCTTTTGCCCGAAACGTCGATTTTTCTGCTCCTCGGATGCTGCCTGAACTGCTGTGGTCTTCTAGGCACCACTAATCCAGAATCTGGTTTCCAGCATCTGCAGTCATTGTTTTTACCTTATTGGTGATGTAGCTTTCTTGTTCATCCATGTGAACATGAGCGTGGACTTGCTGTGGTGAGCGTAGACAACTTCGGACATGTTACATACTATAGATTTCTTGTTTATGATGGCAAGGATCTGGTCTACTGTAGCGTTCATTATTTTGCCGGATTCGACTGGATTATCAATCCCCCCAGCAATCCCTACCCAACACAACTCTCACCATCAGCCCCCACCCAACACAACTCCCACCAACAGCCCCCATCCAACCCAATCCCACAAAGAGCCCCCACCCAACCCACCTCCCATCAGTAGTCCCACCCAACTCTCACCAACATCCTCCAACAAACCCAACACTCACCAACAACCCCCACCTAACCCAATTCCCACCAATAGCCCCTACCCAACCCAACCCAACTCCCAATAAGAGCCCCAACCCAACCCAACCCAACTCTCACCAA
>NC_057731.1:48071989-48103902 GCF_004010195.1 Chiloscyllium plagiosum | reverse complement strand
AACCAACTGTCACCAACATCCCCCATCCAACCCAACTCTTATCATCAGCTCTCACCCATCATCAACCCTTAGCATTGCAACATTTGCCAATTCCACCTTGTTTTCAATTCCCTCCATGGCCTTGCTCCTCATTAACTCTATAATTGCCTGAAACCCCACAACTCTCTGAGATCTCTGCGCTTTCTAATTCAGGCCTCTCTTGCATCTACAGTTGTAATCTCGCCACTATAGTGGCTGTGCCTTCAGCTGCCTGGGCTCGAAGCTGTGGAATTCCCTCTTTAAACCTGTCTGCCTTCGATGCTTTGCTTTTATTCTTTCAGACATTCCTTCAAATCTGCCTCTTTTGATGCTCTGCCATCTTATTTCCATTTTACATTCTATTTTGCTGTCTAATGTGGCTTCATAATGTGTTTGTGAAGAGACTTGGGATGTTTTACTACCCTAAGTGTGTTACATAAATATAAGTCATTTTTTTATCGATGAAAAGAGAACAAACCACTGAAACACTCTATATTTTAAAGGGGTGAGGGGGGAAACTTAAATCAACTAGGATTAAAAAACTGCATTAAAGCCAAAATAAACCCACTATTTTTAACTCATTCTCTCCCGAGATTATAGCATGCTGTAATTTCCGGGCTCCCTCTGTTTTCACCTCAGACATTTCAAAATCAACATTTGTGTCAATGAACAATTTCATAAGTACCTCCTTACAATGGCAACAAGGTCCTTCATCTCGCTTTCTCAGGAAAGCTTCTACAATGTCCCTTTAATCCAGCCTTCTGACCACCATTCCATAAACTGTTTGTCATGAAAGATTTGTATCTCATCCTCCTTGACATAGAGTTCCACATTTAAAACCTTTCTAAAACATCACTCCTTTGGCAACGACTCAAGACAGAATGATTGCCCATTGCTACTTTGGCAAACACTGCATGAGCAGATTATTGAAGTGCACAAGGACAGATTTATTTAAGAAAATGAATCATATATAAATCAAACATGTGTACGTTATATTAAAATAGATAGATTTCTGAAGCGCTGGGGGCCCATTGATATACATTAACCACACACACTGTCCCAATATGTCTCGGCCACCTGACTATATTTACTGAATTTAGTGGAGCCTAACATGCAACTTTTGATTTTGTTGGACATGTTCCCTCAGTGGGGGGGATTCCCTAGCTAGTTGGTTAGAGTTTGGGTCAAATTAACAGCAACTGAGTGAGCTCATGAAGGAGGCAGTGGTGTAAAGGTGATCTCACTGGGTGAATGCTGTGGGATATGGGTTCAAATCTCATCACAGCAGCTGATGGAATTCAAATTCTGCGACTAAATCTGGAATTAAAAGCTAGTTACTATTACAGAGACTCATGATCTGTTAGTGACTGTCATAAAATTCCATCTTGTTCACTAATCTGCTATCCTTACCTGGTCTGCATTACATGTAACTACAAGGCCACAGCAATGTGGTTGATCCTTAACTAACCCTGCAATGGCTGAGTGAGCTATTAAAGTCAATCCCATTTAGGGATGGGCAAGTCATGTTAGCCTTGCCAATGTCCCATGATGAAATTAAGGAAAACAACTTGCCATCTATCTGAGGAGAATTTGACAGAGTGATCATGCCTCAAGTTATATATTACAGATTCTCACCCTCTAGTACACAGATATACCCTATGATTCCATCTCGACTACAGTTATTTCCAATTATTCCACTTTACTAACTCTGCTTCTTCTTAATTTATTCATGGATTGTGAGTATTATTGCTAATAAAAAAAGAACAAAGAAAATTTAAAGCCCAGGAACAGGCCCTTCGGCCCTCCAAACCTGAGCCGATCCAAATGTACTATCTAAACCTATCGGTCAATTCCTAAGCATCTGTATCCCTCTGCTCCCCACCTACTCATGCATCTGTCCAGATGCATCTTAAAATAATCTACCGTATCTGCCTCTACAACCTCTGCTGGCAACGCGTTCCAGATGCCCAGCACCCTCTGTGTGAAGTACTTGCCACGTGTATCCCCCTTAAACTTTTCACCTCTCACTTTGAAAGCGTGACCTCTCATTGTTGAATCCTTCACCCTGGGAAAAAGCTTGTCTCTATCCATCCTGTCTATACCCTTCATGATTTTGTAAACCTCAATCAGGTGCCCCCTCAATCTCTTTTTTCCTAGTGAAAATAAACCTAACCTACTCAACGTCTCTTCATAGCTAATACCTTCCATACCAGGCAACATCCTCATAAACCTTCTCTGCACCCTCTCCAAAGCGTCCACATCTTTTATGTAATATGGCTCCCAGAACTGTACACAGTATTTTAAATGCGACCGAAACAATGTCTTGTACAATGTTAACATGGCTTGCCAGCCCTTATATTCAATACCCGACCGATGAAGGCAAGCATACCATATGCCTTCTTGACCACTCTATCCACCTGTGCAGCAATCTTCAGGGTACAATGGACCTGCACTCCCAGATCTCTCTGCCCGTCAACTTTTCCCAAGGCTCTTCCATTCATTGTATAATTCGCTCTGTTAATGTGTTAATCCAGAACCCAACTAATGTTCTGGGGATCCAGTTTCAAATCCCACCACGGCAAATGGTGAAATTTGAATTCAATTCAAAAAATCTGGCATTAAAAGTCTGATGATGACCATGAATCTTTGCCAATTGTTGGAAAAACCCACCTGGTTTGCTAAATGTCCTTTAGAGATGGAAACTGCCATCCTTTCCTGGTCTGGCCTACATGTGACTCCAGACCCATAGCAATGTGGTTACTCTTAGCTGCCCTCTGGTAATTAGGGATACCCTCATGCCATGAATAAATTTGGAAAATACATCATAGGGACAGGCCCTTCTGTCCAACTCATCCATACTGACCAGATTTCCTAAATTAAACTAGTCCCATTTTCCTGCATTTGGCCCATATCCCTCTAAACCTTTCCTTTCCGTGTATCTGTCCAAATGTCTTTGAAATGCCGTTATTGTACCTACTTATATCACTTCCTCTGGCTTTCTAAGCCCAAAAGGTAAAACTGGTTTAACCACGGACAGCATCAAACTAACCCAGTCAGCCAAGCTCAGAGTTGGGACAATGGACTGAGCTCATTCGAAGCTTCTGAACTGATTCAAAATGGAGAAAGAAGGCACAGAAAGACTTGATTTCCCAAAGTGCCCTTTAGAACCTCCAGACATCCCAAAGCATTTCATAACCAGTCAAATAGTTTAAAAATACAGTCACCATGCTCTGGTTGACACTTGCAATCTGATAAGTGCAGCATCCAATTGTTCTGTAATGTTATAGAACATAGAGCATTACAGTGCAGTACAGGCCCTTCGGCCCTCGATGTTGTGCCGACCTGTGGAACCAATCTGAAGCCTATCTAACCTACACTATTCCATTTTCATCCATATGTTTATCCAATGACCATTTAAATGCCCTTAAAGTTGGCGAGTCTACTACTGTTGCAGGCGGTGCGTTCCACACTACTCTCTGAGTAAAGAAACTACCTCAGACATCTGTCCTATATCTATCACTCCTCAATTTAAAGCTATGTCCATTCATGCTAGCCATCACTATCCGAGGAAAAAGGCTCTCACTGTCCATCCTATCTAACCCTCTGATTATCTTATATGTCTCAATTAAGTCGCCTCTCAACCTTCTTCTCTCTAATGAAAACAGCCTCAAGGCCCTCAGCCTTTCTTCATAAGACCTTCCCTCCATACCAGGCAACATCCTGGTAAATCTCCTCTGAACCCTTTCCAAAGCTTCCACATCCTTCCTATAATGCGGTGACCAGAACTGTACACAATACTCCAAGTGCAGCCGCACCAGAGTTTTGTACAGCTGCAACATGACCTCTGACTCGTAAACTCAATCCCTCTACCAATAAAAGCTAACACACCATACGCCTTCTTAACAACACTATCAACCAGTGTGGCAACTTTGAAGGATCTATGTACATGGACACTGAGATCTCTCTGCTCATCTACATTACCAAGAATCTTACCATTAGCCCAGTACTCTGTATTCCTGTTACTCCTTCCAAAGTGAATCACCTCACACATTTCCACATTAAACTCCATTTGCCACCTCTCAGCCCAGCTCTGCAGCATATCTATGTTCCTCTATAACCTGCAACATCCTTCAGTACTATCCACAACTCCACCAACCTAAGTGTCATCCGCAAATTTACTGACCCATCCTTCTACATCCTCATCTAGGTCATTTATAAAAATGACAAACAGCAGAGGACCCAAAACAGATCACTGCAGTACACCACTAGTAACTGAACTTTTCCCATCAACCACCACTTCTTTCAGCTAGCCAATTTCCCTCAAACGCATGCCTCCATATTTTGTACAATAGCCTACTGTGGGGAGCCGTATCGAATGCCTTACTGAAATTCATATACACTACATCAACTGCTTTACCCTCATCCATCTGCTTGGCCACCTTCTCAAAGAACTCAATAAGGTTTGTGAGGCATGACCTATCCTTCACAAAACCGTGTTGATTATCCCTAATCAACTTATTCCTTTCTAGATGATTATAAATCCTATCTCTTATAACCTTTTCCAACACTTACCCACAACCAAAGTAAGGCTCACTGGTCTTTAATTACCAGGGTTGTCTCTACTCCCCTTCTTGAACAAGGGAAAAAGTGAGGACTGCAGATGCTGGAGATCAGAGCTTAAAAATGTGTTGCTGGAAAAGCGCAGCAGGTCAGGAAGCATCACAGGAGCAGGAGAATCGACATTTCAGGCATAAGCCCTTCTTCAGGATTCCTGAAGAAGGGCTTATGCCCTAAACATCGATTCTCCTGCTCCTTTGATGTTGCCTGACCTGCTGCGCTTTTCCAGCAACACATTTTCAAGTTCTTGAACAAGGGAACAACATTTGCTATCCTCCAGTCTTCTGCCACTATTCCTGTAGACAATGACAAAATAAAGATCACAGCTTAAGGTTCTGCAATCTCCTCCCTGGCTTCCCAAAGAATCCTAGGATAAATCCCATCCGGCCCAGGGGACTTATCTATTTTCACACTTTTCCAAATTGCTAACACCTCCTCCTTGTGAACCTCAATCCCATCCAGCCTAGTAGCCTGCATCTCTGTATTGTCCTCAACAACTTTGTCTTTTTCCAGTGTGAATATCGACAAAAAGTATTCATTTACTGCTTCCCCTATCTCCTTGGACTCGACGTACAATTTCCCCCTATTATCCTTGATTGGCCCTAATCTTACTCTAGTCATTCTTTTATTCCTGATAGAGAGCTTTTGGGTTTTCCTTGATCCTATCCCCCAATGACTTCTCATGTCCCCTCCTGGCTCTTCTTAGCTCTCTCTTTAGGTCTTTCCTGGCTAACTTGTAACTCTCAAGAGTCTTCATGTCTCATCCCAACATAAGCTGCCTTCTTCCTCTTGACATGAGATTCAACTTCTTTAGTAAACCACTGCTCCCTTGCTCGGGCACTTCCTCCCTGCCTGACAGGTATATACTTATCAAGGACATGCAATAGCTGTTCCTTCAATAAACTCCACATTTCAATTGTGCCCATCCCCTGCAGTTTCCTTCCTCACCCTATGGATCCTAAATCTTGCTAATTGCATCATAATTGTACCTATCCCTTTCCATTGCTAAAATAAACATAACCAAATTGTGGTCACTATCACCAAAAAGCTCACCTACCTCCAAATCTAGTATGAACCTGTGGCCTGGTTCATTCCCCAGTACCAAATCCAATGTGGCCTCGCCCTTGTTGGCCTGTCTACATACTGTGTCAGGAAACCCTCCTGCACACATTGGACAAAAACTGACCCATCTAAAGTATTCGAACTGTAGTATTTTCAGTCAATATTTGGAAAGTTAAAGACCCCATAACAACTACCCTATTATTCTCACTCCTATCCAGAATCATCTTTGCTATCCTTTCCTCTACGTCTCTGGAAGAATTTGGAGGCCTATAGAAAACTCCTAACAGGGTGACCTCTCCTTTCCTGTTTCTAACCTCAGTCCATACTACCTTAGTAGCCGAGTCCTCAACATCCTTTCTGCCACCATAATACTGTCCTTGACTAACAATGTTACACCTCTCCCTATTTAACCATCTTCTCTATTCTTATTAAAACATCTAAATCCCAGTACCTGCAACAACCATTCCTGTCCCTGCTCTATCCATTTCTCCGAAATGGCCACAACATCGAAGCCCCAGGTACCAACCCGTTCTGCAAGTTCACCCACCTTATTCCGGATGCTCCTGGAATTGAAGTAGACACACTTCAAACCACCTTCCTGCTTGCTGATACACTCTTATGATCTTGAAACCATACTCCTGACCTCATCACTCTCAATCTCCTGGACACTGGAATTACAATTTAGGTTCCCATCCCCCTGCTGAATTAGTCTAAACCCTTCCAAAGAGCATTAGCAAATTTCCCCCCAGTTCCCCCTACCTCTCAGGTTCAAGTGTAGATCATCCTGTTTGTAGAGGTCACATCTCAAAGTGAGCCCCAATTATCCAGGTATCCAAAACTCTCCCTCTTGTAACACCTCTGTAGCCATGGATTCAACTGCTCTCTCTCCCTGTTCCTCACTTCGCTAGTACGTGGCACAGGCGACAAACCAGAGATAACAATTCTGTTCTAGCTCTCAGCTTCCATCCTAGCTCCTGGAATTTCTGCCTTAGATCCCGACCTTTCTTCCTACCTATGTCGTTGGTGTCTATTTGGACCACAACTTACGGCTACTCCCCCTCCCCCTTCCCCTCAAGGATCCCAAAAACACAATCAGAGACCTCACAAACCCTGGCACCTGGGAGGCAACACACCAACCGTGAGTCTCTCTCGTTCCCACAGAACCTCCTATCTGTCCCCCTTACTATGCAGTCCCAATGACTACTGCTCTGCTCCTCTTCCCCCTTCCCCTCTGAGCAACAGGGACAGACACTGTGCCAGAGACCTATACCCCATGGCTTACTCCTGGTAAGTCATTCCCCCCAACAGTATCCAAAATGGTATACTTGTTATTAAGGGGAATGGCCATAGGAGGTTCCCTGCACTGTCTGCTGGTTCCCTTTCTGTCCTGTAACCCATCTGCCTTTTCTTGTACCTGAGGTGTGACTACCTCCCTGTAACTCCTCACAATAACCTCCTCCGCCTCCTGAATGATCCGAAGTTCACCCAGCTCCAGCTCCAGTTCCCTAATACGGTGTTTGAGGAGCTAGACTTGAGTGCACTTCCCACAGATGCAGTCAGCAGGGACACTCGTGGTGACCTTCACCTCCCACATTCTGCAGGAGGAACATTCGACTGACCTAACCTCTATTCCCACAATTCTAAATTCCCAAAGAGACTATTGAAAATTAAAGAGTAAAAGAAAACTAGTTACCTTACCAATTTGGCGCACAGAACCCTTTTTTTGGTTAGAGGAGGAGGATGGGTGGAGACACTACCTGAGTAGTGTTTCGGGTAACACAACCACCCAAATACATGACTTCACTTTCTCAGCAGACCTGTGTCCACTCCTGCTCAGCCTGCGCTCCGCCTATTCACGTGGTAAGCTTTTAAAGCAGTCAATTACCTCCCAGCCGCCCCCGCTCCTCTCACCCTCTCTCATCGCTACTACTGGAAAAATGGAGGCCTGACTCTCGAGGTAAGACCCTTTTGATTCATTGATTATATTGATTCATTCATGGGATGCGAGTATCATTGGCATTTATTGCTCATTCTTAGTTGACCAAACGTGCGTGGTGGTGAGCAGTCTTCACGGACCAGTCTTTGAGATACTAGTACACCCTCTGTGCTGTTGGGAGAAGGGACTTCCAGAATGTTGATCTTTTGTCAAGCTTCTTGGGTGTTTTTGGAGGTGTACCCATCCAGGCCAGGGGGAAGTATTCCATCACAGTCCTGTCTTGTGCCTTGTAGATGGTGGACAGACTTTGGGGAGTCAGGAGGTGAGTTACTCGCTGCAGGAATTCAGGCCTTATATGATTAGATTAGATTAGATTACCTACAGTGTGGAAACAGGCCCTTCAGCCCAACCAGTCCACACCGACCCTCCGAAGACTAACCCACCCAGACCCATTTCTCTCTGACTAATGCATTTACGGGCAATTTAGCATGGCCAATTCACCTGACCTGCACATCTTTTGGACTGTGGGAGGAAACCGGAGCACCCGGAGGAAACCCACACAGACACGGGGAGAATGTGCAAACTCCACACAGACAGTCACCTGAGGCTGGAATTGAACCTGGGGCCCTGTTGCTTTGAGGCTAATCAAATTCAGTTTCTGGTCAATGGTAACACCTCCCCAAGTTTTTGATAGTGGGGGTTTCAGTGATTGCAACACCATTGAATATCAAGGGGCAGTAGTTAGATTTCTCTTTTGTTGAAAATGGCCATTGCCTGACACTTGTGTGACATAGATGTTCCTTGTCACTTGTCAGCCCAAGTCTGGTTATTGTTGCAGGTTTTGCTGCATTTGGATATTGGCTGCCTCCGCGTCTGTGGTGTCACAAATGATGCTGAACTCCCATTGTGCGATCATTAGCCCGTTTCTGACCTTATGATGAAGGGAGGGTTATTGATGAAACAGCTGTACATGGTGGGAGCTGAGACTTCCCAAGGAGTCGGGTCTATCAACACTTGTTGGTAAGTGTTGGCATCCATAAATAGTGCGTTTGCTTTTTCAATGTAGTCTCTTTGATTTAGAATGAATGTCAAGCATCCTTTGTCTGCAGGTAGGATAACAATGTTTTTTATCTTTTTTATAGTCTTTCCAGTGCTTTCTTTTCTTGTGTATTGAGTGTGTTTCCTTCCTTTCTTTCTGCCTAATATTGGCGCGACTCCTGATGAAGGGCTTTTGCCCGAAACGTCGATTTTCCTGCTCCTCGGATGCTGCCTGAACTGCTGTGCTTTTCCAGAACCACTCGAATCCAGAATCTGGTTTCCAGCATCTGCAGTCATTGATTTTACCTGATGCGACTACCTGTCTGATGGTTTGCTGGGTTTCTTCTGTGAGTTGGTTGTCTTTTAATGTTGTTTCTAATGCTGCTAAGAAATCTTTCTTGTCTGCATCCTGGCAGTTACAGATCCTTACAGATGTCAACACTTTCCAACAGGTGGCGATAGACCCGACACCACAACTAGAGAACTGAATCACAACCCTACTCAACAAAACTTCGGAAATCTGGAGAAATAAATAAGACCGCCTTCCAAAAAATGAAACCAGACGGATCCAACACACCACGCTTCTATGGATTACCCAAAATTCACAAACCAGGAGCCCCCCTCAGACCGATAGTCTCGCTACATGGAACACCAGCTTACAGATTGACCAAGGAGCTACTCCAAAGACTAAAACACTTAGTAGAAGACTCACGCCACTTCACACAAGAATTCCTGAAGACCATCAAAGACACTAAGATAGAAGAGGGTGAAATAATGGTCTCCTTTGATGTAACAGTCCTGTTTACGTCAATCAACATTAACCTGGCCAAGGAAACACTGACTACACTATTAAAAGACCCAAAGACACATACACCAACCACTAACTTCATCAACAAGGAGAATATCATCAATCTAGTGGACCTATGCCTTACCACCCACTTCACCTTCAACAACAAAACCTACAGACAAGCCAATGGAACAGGGTTCTTAGCAGAGGCAGTAATGCAGAGACTTGAGCAAACAGCTCTGCCAACCATCCAACCCAAACTCTGGGTCCGTGACGTGGATGACACCTTTGTCATCACTAAACAAAACAAGTTAGAGGAAACCTTCAAGACCATCAATAATATCCTTACTGGCATAAAATTCACTAAAGAGGCAGAAAACAACAATAAACTGCCATTCCTAGATGTCACAGTAGGCCAAACAGCCAACAGGGAACTTCAAACCAGTGTCTACAGAAAAACAACACATACAGACCAAATATTGAGCTACAGAAGCAATCACCCCAACACCCACAAACAAAGCTGCAGCAGAACATTATTTCAACGAGCTAACACACGCTGCAGCACAGAGGAACTACACTGACCAGAGGAAAATCACCTATACCATGTATTCAAATGGAATGGGTACTCAATGAACAGCAACAAACCTAAACAAGCAGACAAAACACCTCCAGAAACCCTAGCTACTTCTCCCCTACATCAAAGACATGTCGGAAATGACTGCCAGACTACTCAGCCCCTTAGCATCATGGTAGCCCACAAACCCACCAACACACTAAAACAGCCTGGAGCCATGCGTCATAAACAGTGCAGATCTCACCCATTGTGGAGAGACATCTTACAAGGGTTAAAGAGAATAGCTGGCTTCTGAACGTTCAGTGACAAAGAGCTGTGAGCAGGCTGGGGATTGGAGAGATTCAGGGAAGTGACAATGGATGCTGTGCATTGAAACAGTACAACATCAGTTCCTGGATCTAGCTCTCAATGTGCTCCTTTGAAAACAGGGTCATCGAGCAGGCACTATCACAATCAGATGACAGATCAACAAAAACTCTCACCCAAGGTCAACAGTGGCTGGGCTTCCCACTTTTGATGAGTGAGAAAATGACGTCTACACTGAAACTTCCCATGATCTTTCCCATTACAAGTTAAACTGGATACAAGACAGCATTTATCAGTCAGCAAGATATAGAGTTACAGAGTGTGTGCATGCTGTCACTGAGATTATTCTCTGGCTCTGATAGACAAGTTAACCTCGTTAGCAGGCAGGCTGAGAGAGGACACTTCACACACTGACTTTCTTATTGCAAACATAATCAATGAAGAGGTAGCTGTGCAGCTGCAGGATTGTGAATAATCTTTGTCATAGTTAGAGAGGGACTGTTCATTGACTGACTTGTCTAACTATCTCTAAACAGGCTCGTCCAGAGACAATCCGATCGTACACCTTTTTACATCCCAGCTCTGGTTAAAAAGATTTCCATACAGTACCTTGCTGAAATAGTGGCCCTCTCAATGTGCCTTACAGGCAATGAAATACTTGGGAAATGTAGATACTGTTGTAATGTAGGAACTGTGCCAGCCAAATCATGCACAGAAAGATCCCACAAACAGCATTATGATATTGACCAGATAAATCCATTTATGCTTGTGTTGTGTGAGGGATGCATGTTGACCAGCTCACTTGTGATCACTCCCCTGTTGTTCTTTGAAATTGTCCTGTGGGATCTTTTACGTACCCCTGAGGACAAAGTCAAAAGTCACATGACACCCGGTTATCGTCCAACAGGTTTATTTGAAATCACAAGCTTTCGGAGCTGCTCCTTCATCAGGTGGAGTAGTCCTCAGGAGACAGACAGGGCCTCAGTTTGTAATCCTATTCAGTGCAGCAATCCCCCTAGCGAGGAGAAAACTAAAAAATAGACTGGAAATTGTTCACACTTTGCTACTTTCAAGTCAAAACTAAAACACAAGCAACTTACAAATGACACTTTAAAGAAAGTTATTTCTTATTGCGATGTGTGCATCATTTGCCCATCCCTAATTGCCCAGAGGGTCTGGAGTGACATGTAGCCAGACTCAGTAAGACCAGCAGATTACCTTCTTCAAAGGACAGTTGTGAACCAGGTGAGTTTTTTAAACATTGATTGACATAACCATTAGGCTAATTTGTAATCCAGAGTTTCATTGAATTCAAATTTCATCTTCAGCAATGCCCCAGAACATGAGACTCAGAGTTGCTTATCCAGTGACATTACCCTTTGGCCACCATCTCCCACTTACTGTGTACTCACTGAGCTCCAGCTCAATGGAAACTGCTCCTCTGAATTATGTCAGAAAATGGACCTTTCATTAAACACCTGGAAAATTAAAGTTTTCTTCCACAGCACTGCAACGTCCTCTTCAGTGAGATCCTGGAAAAGCTTGCATGAGATGCGCAGTCTCAAGATAGTGCCCAACGTGGGTGGCATGATGGCTCAGTGGTTAGCACTGCTGCCTCACAGCATCAGGGACCTTGGGCAACTGTCTGTGTGGAGTTTGCACGTTCTCCCCATCTCTGTGTGGGTTTCCTCCTGGTGCTCTGGTTTCCTGAAGCTCGGGATTGACCATGCTAAATTTCCCATAGTTGTCCAAGGATGTGCAGATTAGGTAGATTAACCATGGGAAATGCAGTGATAGGGTAGGGGGCTGGATCTGGATGGGATGGTCTTTGAGGGACAGCACAGCTCGATACACAGAGTAAAGCTAACCCTTACACTATCCCCATCAAACACTCCCAGGACAGGGGTCGCATGGTGTTAGGTAGAGAGTAAAGCTCCTTCTACACTGTCTCATTCCCCTACCTCACCTGTCGATAACAGTATAGTCAGGAAAATCTTCTGACTGGAACACAATAGCATAATTGTACACCTGTTATTCTTGTTGGTTGAATTTTGACCACATCGGGGAAAGCAAGTCCATGAGAAAATATGAAACGGGAGAAGCGTATTTATTAATAAATCAGCCTTGTTATTCTGTGCTGCAAATTCAACGCAATACTCTGCCCACTTGAGTGGTATTTCTTTTCACCTTTTTAACAGCAGCGATTATTTGATCATTTGTTAAAATAATATAACAGATCTGGCTTGACTCACTCGTAAAACATCGATGCCATCTGAAAAATGATGCATAGACATGCAGCATTCCCTCAGTCCTGGGGGTTTCAGCCTGCATTTTGGGCTCACCTCAATGGAATTCAAGGCTAAGAACTTGCATGTTGCCTGTGACCTTCAGTTAACCATCTGGGTTCAGATCAGGAGTGTTCCCCATCTCCTGCATTTGCTGGCAATACCCAAACTTTCAACTATGGGACCTTGTACCTGAGGTAGGCTTTCTTGTCACTTAGTGTCCACGTACATGCCCTTTATCATAAACCTCACTCGGGAAGTGGCCAGGAGTTTTATCTCATTAGAATATCCGGAGAGTATCAGATCCATCACACCCTCGACCTTGTTCTGTTTTTCATTGAGTTTTATTTTATTCAAGAGATGTGGGTGTAACAGGCTGGGCCAGCATTTATTGCCCAGAGGGCAGTTAAGAGTCAACCATATTGCTGTGGGTCTGGAGTCACATAGATTCATAGAGATGTACAACATGCCGGTCCAACCCATCCATGCCGACCAGATATCCCAACCCAATCTAGTCCCACCTGCCAGCACCAGACCCATATCCCTCCAAACCCTTCCTATTTATATCCCCATCCAATTGCCTCTTAAATGTTGCAATTGTACCAGCTTCCACCACTTCCTCTGGCAGCTCATTCCATACCTATACCACCCTCTGTGTGAAAAAGTTGCCCCTTAGGTCTCTTTTATATCTTTCACCTCTCACCTTAAACCCATGCCCTCTAGTTCTGTACTCCCTGACCCCAGGGAAAAGACTTTGCCTATTTATCCTATCCATGCCCCTCATAATTTTGTAAACCTCTATAAGGTCCCCTCAGCCTCCGACACTCCAGGGAAAACA
Organism: Chiloscyllium plagiosum; assembly: GCF_004010195.1. NCBI lineage: Eukaryota > Metazoa > Chordata > Chondrichthyes > Orectolobiformes > Hemiscylliidae > Chiloscyllium > Chiloscyllium plagiosum. Next base: position 48,090,441 of record NC_057731.1, on the reverse strand, counting down.
GTCCCAGTCTATTCAGCCTCTCCTTACAGCGCAAATCCTCCAACTCTGGCAACATCCTTGTAAATCTTTTCTGAACCCAGATCAGGGTGGCAGCTTCATTCCTTAAGAAACATTAGTGAACCAAATGGTTTTTTTTCTGACAATCAGCAATGTTTCCATCCTCCTAATATCCTTAATTCCAGATTTTTCTTTTATTAAATTAAATACAAATTCCACCAACTTCCATGGGCAGGATTCGAACCCAGATCACCAGATTATTACTTTGGTCTCTGGATTAATGATTCAGTGATAATACAGCTAAGCCATTGCCACCCACGTTGAACTGCTCAGTCATGGTTTTATTGAATGGCAGAGTAAATGTGAGGCTTGAATGGTCTGCTTCTGCCCTTATATGCTCATATGAATGCTTTTAAAATCTTCAGAAAAGGGCAGAATTGAACTTGATGTAAAGTCGATCAATAGTTGTGAAAAACCAAAAGTTGACTGCTCAATTATGTTAGTCACAATCCTTTAAAGCACCAATTGCAAAAGAAAACAAATTTCTTGGACAAATCCAATGTTAAAACGGGGCTCGAACAGTCTTGCAAGCCTCTTTTTACAATTAATGTGTTCCCCACACTGCAAATAAATACTGCGACAATAGTGTGCCTGTGTACCACTCGCTGCTATGGATGAGTGTTTGTATGGGACACACAGAGACTGCATTCAGACTCCTAACCCTTCAGTTCCAGCTCTCCCCTTTGACCCCTGCACTAGTTGTAGTCCCCAGCCCTGGAGTTTTGTTCACCATTTGTGCAAAAAGCCACCAGCTGAGAGAAGACAAAAGGAAAAGTTGCCCATGTGCAATCGATAATTAGCGTAATCTTCCAAATCCATCTTGTCAGCAGCAATTGCAGGGTTAATGCAGTTCATCAATGCGTCTGTAGGGAAGCGGATTGTGTCCAGGTTCTTTTTAACCATGGCTTTTAAGGACAAGAATTAAGCTTGGCAAATCATGCTATTTGACCCACTCCACAAAGCAGCCCACTCTTGCCCGTTTACAACACAAAGAGAGTGTATCTGAGACGAGAACAGCAAATGGCTCCGAGTGCTTAGAATTGAATCATAGTTAATGTGTGTGTGGGGGTGGGGTAGAGCCAGAGTATAAGGGGCTCTGAGGGAAATAATATTTTTTAATTAAATTTCCCTTAGCTGAAACTAAACACACTCTCATACTGAACAAACAAAAAAGAACTACAGATACTGGAAATCAGAAACAGAAGCAGATATTGCTGGAAAAGCTCAGCAGTTCTGGCAGCACCTGTGGAGAGACAGCAGAGTTAACGTTTTGGGTCCAGTGACCCTTCACCAGAACTGCACCTTTGTTCTGTGTGCTTATATGTCCTTCTTTCTGTTCCTCTTTTTAGCCTGTTTGCTGACCGCTACTTCCTTTCTGAGCGTCACAGAGCAGTACAGAAACAGATCCTTCGGTCTAACCAGTCCATGCCGATCATATTCTCAAACTAAACTAGTCCCACCTCCCTGCTCTGGGCCCATATCCCTCCAAACCTTTCTTATTCATGTATCTATCCAAATGTCTTTTAAACGTTGTAATTGTACCTGCATCCACCACTTCATCAGGAAGTTCATGCCATACGTGAACCCTGCTCTGTGTAAATAATTTGCCGCTCATGTCTTTTTTAAATCTCTTTCTTCTCACCTTAAAAATGTGCCCGTTTGTCTTGCAATTCCCCTATCCTAGGGAAAGTACAACTATTATTAACTCTCCTGAGAGCTCTCATTTATTTATAAACTTCCAAAAGGTTGCCTCTCAACCTCCCTCATCAGATCCACGCTCCCACCCCCTCCCCTACCAGCTCTCACCCCACTCCCGGCACCTTCTCCTGCCACTGCAGGACGTGCAAAACCTGCGCCCACACCTCCCCCCTCACCTCCGTCCAAGGCCCCAAAGGAGCCTTCCACATCTGACAGAAATTCACCTGTACCTCCACCAATGTCATCTACTGTATCCATTGGACCCGATGTGGTCTCCTCTACATCGAGGAGACAGAGCGTCTACTTGCGGATTGTTTCAGAGAACATCTCACACCCACTAACCCCACCGCCCTGTGGCTGAACACTTCAACTCCCCGTCCCAGTCTGGCAAGGGTATGCAGGTTCCGGGCCTCCTCCATTGCCAAACCCTAACTATCTGACGCCTGGAGGAAGAATGCCTCATTTTCCACCTTGGGACCCTGCAACCACATGGGATCAATGTTGATTTCACCAGTTTCCTCATTTCACCTCCCCCCACCTTATCCTAATCCCAAGCCTCCAACTTGGCACTGCCCTCTTGACCTGTCCATCGTCTTTCCCACCTATCCGCTCCACCCTCCTCTCTGACCTACCACCTTCTCCCCCTGCCTTCATCTACCTATTGCATTCCCAGCTACCTTCTGCCAAGCCCCACCTCCCTCCCATTTCTCTGTCAGAGCCCCCAGCCCACAAGCCTCATTCCTGATCAAGGGCTTATGCCTGGAACGTCAATTCTCCTGCTTCTCGGATGCTACCTGACCGGCTGTGCTTTTCCAGCACCACACTCTCAACTCTGATCTCCAGCATCTGCAGTCCTCACTTTCTCAACTTCCTACTTTCCAGTGAAAAAAGTTCCAGGCTATCCAGCCTTTCTTTATAACTCAAACTTTCCATACCCAACAATATTTTGGTAAATCCCTTGTGAACCCTCTCCAAATGAAAATATCCTTCCTATAACTGGGTGACCAGAATCGGACACAGTATTTCAGAAGAGGCTGCACCAACATCCTATACAACCTCATTTGTTCATACAAGGCAAGAGTTTAGACCATATTTAACCAGTCCGAGATTGCCAATCCCAAGTTATCTGCTCCATGGTGTGATACTATGATGGGACAGCAATTAGTGACTAATCTTGAATGTGCTATGTTGGATTTAAGTCAATGAGTCCAACTTAGTTACACTTTGGAGGAGCAACATAAATTCAGACACAGGGATCCTTCATCTGCAAACAATAGGAATCTGTTCAAGGCTTGCACTATATTTGAACTATCCAGAAGCTGAGGGCTTTCATGAAAAAAGACATCAAAAAGGCATGAAGGGAAAGCAGGAACAGGGGACTGAGGCAAATAATCACTCACAATCATGTTGCACAGGAGATCAGACTCGAAAGGTCGAGTAGCGTGCTCCTGCGTTCCATGTTTCTATCATGTACTCTCCCTGGTGCTTCCATTACAGCAATGGCTCATTCAAGCACAGTCAACATGCTAACCAATCTCTTTCTCCAGAAGAATAAACATCCGTGATTGATTGAAATATGGTATTCTTGTTTCGGTCCTGATGTACTCAACATGGAAAGTTTAGATGACAAGCCTCTCTCTTTAGAAATAGAATAATGAAACTTGCAGAATTCCAATAAAATTCTTCGTGAGGTAAATTGGGCCAATCAATTTCTATTGGTCATTTTGTTGTTCTGTGAAGACGATAAAATGATCCAGAGAGGGGGGAGTTTTGACATAATTTTATTAGGATGAACCAGAAGACGATTTCTCCCTCAATGTCAGCAAACTGAAGGAGCTGGTCATCGACTTCAAGAAGTGGAGTGAAAGACATGTATCATGGAGATGGTTGAAAGCTTCAAGTTCCTAGCAGTAAATATCACCAACAATCTGTCCTGGTCAAATCCACGTGAATGCTACAGTCAAGAAAGCACATCAACGCTGTTACTTCCTCAGGATGCGAAGGAAATTCAGCATGTCCACAATGACACCAACTTTTATAGATGCACCATCGTCGGCATCCTATCCAGATACATCACAGCTTGGTATGACAACTGCTCTGCCCAAGACCACAAGAAATTACAGAGAGTTATGACAAAGCCCAGTTCATCACGCAAACCAGCCTCCCATCCTATACTTCCTGCTGCTTTGGAAAAGCAACCAACATAATCCAAGACCCCTTCCACCTTGGTTATACTCTCTTTCATCAGGCAAAACATGCAAAAGTTTGAAAACACACACCAACAGATTTAAGAACAGCTGCTTCCCCACTGTTATCAGACTTATGAATGGACCTCTCATATATTAGAATTGATCTTTCTCTGTAGCGGTAACACTGTATTCTGTTCTATTACCTGATGTAAGGTATGACTTGCCTGAATAGCATGCTGTTACGATACAGTGGTGAATGCCTTTGTCAATTAAACCAAACACCCAGAAAAGTTCTCCTCACCTTGTAATCCGTTAAAATATGAGTGACAGAGAACTCCCAAATTCCACTATTTAAAGAAAATCATATCAATTTATTCTTTAACTCTAAAAGTGAACATTAAATAACAACTATTCACAACTCTAAGCCCCCTTTCTCTAACTGTGTATTATCTGCCTCCAACTCTATAACAATACACTGTTCCAATAAGACACTTATTAAATTACACCAACTTAATTTCAAAACCGCACAGTGGCTATTGTCATCAGCATCTGTCTTCTTAGAGTCATAGAATCATAGAGATGTACAATCTAACTGTGTATTATCTGCCTCCAACTCTATAACAATACACTGTTCCAATAAGACACTTATTAAATTACACCAACTTAATTTCAAAACCACACAGTGGCTATTGTCATCAGCATCTGTCTTCTTAGAGTCATAGAATCATAGAGATGTACAGCATGGAAACAGACCCTTTGGTCCAACCCGTCCATGCAGATATCCCAACCCAATCTAGTACCACCTATCAGCACCTGGCCCATATCCCTCCAAACCCTTCCTATTCATATAGTTCTGGACTCCCCAACACCAGGGAAAAGACTTTGTCTATTTACCCTATCCATAATTTTGTAAACCTCTATAAGGTCACCCCATCAGCCTCCGATGCTCCAGGGAATACAGCCCCAGCCTATTCAGCCTCTCCCTGTAGCTCAAATCCTCCAACCCTGGCAACATCCTTGGAAATCTTTTCTGAACCCTTTCAAGTTTCACAACATCTTCTGGCTGAAGATCTCCCTGGGTTGTTTTCTTTCTTTTTACAGTAAATGTGTTTCCTTTCCTAATTTCTTGAGTCTCTTTTAATGACAGTTACTCTGTCTCTAATTTTTAAAATGCCTGCATTATTATATCCTCAACAGTTGGATCATCTTACTAGTTCAATGTTCAATGTTAAATATAAACTCAATTGGGTTTTAGTATCCAGGGGCATAATTTAAACTAATTGGTTAAATTCAAATTGTTGTCAAAACAGCAACTAACTCAGGTATCCATTTCACAGCCAAATGTTATATCTTTTCAATTTTCCAGTCCACTCTGAGACTGCCATCTAGTCATATCACACAGGTGCTTATAAGATCTCAGTTCAGAACAGCATTCACTCTCTTTTAAAGGTCAAGTACACGTCTTCAGCTTCATAACAAAGTAAAACAATACTTTTCACTGTATCTCGGAATGTATGGTAATAATAAAATCAAACTAAACCAAAATCAGAAAGAGTGGGGGATAAATCTGTTAAAAAGTGAACGTTTAAAGGATAAGGGGCATGAACCTTCGAGTCCTGACGGGCATGGAGGAAACGGCTAAAGGTGGAGGATAATGGAAGTACAGACACATTCTCAGAAAGCTGGCACAGACACAATTGGCAGGAAAATGAACTGCAGCATTATACGGCTGAGGGAGGCCATTTGGCACATTGTGGTCGTTCAAGCTATCCTGTTAGTGACCACTCCCTTACCCTTTCCCCATGGTCCCTGGAACATTCAATGGAAAAAATGTTTCCATTCAGAGATAGGACACGAGCCTGAAGCATCAAACGGCCTCACTCAGTGCACTGAATCTCCATGTGGTTTTATCACTGCGCTGGCTGTGATAAGGGGTTCAGAGGACAAGGATGGAACCTCTCTGATCTGCAGCCCAATGTGATAACTGAAACAGACGTGTGAAACCATTCAATAGCACACACCATGCTTTGGAATGAAAGAGTTGTGAAACACATGGTGTGTAAGAGCCATCGAATCCACAGGAAAACTGCCAAACCTTTCCTGGCACAGCAAATACAATGCTATTTACAGTTGCAGGTGCAAGACCAATTGGCGGCAAGCAATGTTTTTGTTTCATTTTGGTCCAGAGGTTCTCCTGATCAAAGGGTAATCTCACATCTCGAAATTTCAGGCTGATTACTTCTTCTGGGAGTTCCAACAAACAACATGAGATCAGCTTGATCTGCAATGAATGACCACCCTCCATGGGACACACCTTCAGTGTTTCTGGCTGATCTTTCTGAGAATCAGCAAAACGTGCAAGCAACTCACCAAGGCTCCTGAGACAGCATATTCCTGAACCATGACCCACCCCACCACTTACACAGCCCAGGGAACAGCCACATACATGAGTCTCCCCTCCTGGATGTGCAGTCAGGAGCTGGCACAGACAGATCCACCCCCTCACCTCGAGGGAGCGACACAACACTGGCACCAATTGCCAAGTTCCCAGCATTTGATATGCCAGCATTTAGATTTGGGGGAGTTAGGAAGATGGGGAATTGAGGGTTGTTGGTGACAGGTGGGGAGGTCAGGGTGGGGGAGCAGGGAAAAAGTGAGAAGGTGTATAATGCAGGTGGAGAAGATAGCAAAGGTTTTGGAATAAACAAAGCAAACCTGTTCCCATGAGTTAACGCTTTAGGTCTGGTGACCCCTCCTCATCCACCAAACCCGAAATGTTAGCTCTGTTTTCTCTCCACAGAGTTCACACAGGACTCTGGCCAGTTGCTAGTGAGATGGAGGCACGGGAATCAAGAGATTGAGCCCTCATGGGGAATGACAACATGGAGCGACTACAGGCCCATGAAGAGATGGGGGCTGGTACAATTATAACATTTAAAAGGCATCTGGATGGGTACATGAATAGGAAGGGTTTAGAGGGAAGTGCTGGCAAATGGGACTAGATTAATCTAGGATATCTGGTTGGCATGGATGAGTTGAACCGAAGGGTCTATTTCCGTGCTGTACAGCTCTATGACTGTAATTTGGAACCTTTAACTGTATTTTTTATTTACTATTTTATACAGACAAAAACTGTGATGTTGAACTTATAACTTATTTCTTTCTTTTCCTATTCTTTACCTAAGTTACCTGGTACCTAAGATGGTGCCAAGGGTGGTAATATTGTAAACTTTTTCACTGCTCTCCTGTATCCCTGTACTTGAGAACACGTCACAATAAAACCTAATTCTAATTCATGTTCTGCTAGACCTGCTGCGTTTCTCCAGTAGTATCTGTTTGTTGCAGATTTCCAGCATCCAGAAATCTTTATTTTATTTTCCAGTTCCTGTGAGTGGGTGGTATAAGGACTAGGGGACATGCATTTAAGGCTTTGAGCCATAGAGCTGAGAGTGGGGGAGGGGAGAAGAATGAGCAAAGATTGTTTTACACAGCCAGTGAAAATGACCAGGGACTCACTGCCAATGAGAATGGTGGAAGCAGAGACAGTGAACATTTTGAAAAGGAAGGTGGGTGGGCACAGAAAGGAAAGAAAGTTACAGAGAACTGGGACTTCTCTGTGGGGTGGGGTGTGTGTGTGTGTGTGTGTGGGGGGGGGGGGCAGAGGTGGGGGAGGTGGTTGCTAGCATGGACATGATGGGCCAAATTGCTTCCTGTTCCATAAGTCTCTCGAAGACACATAGCGTCCTGACTTGGAACTACATCACTGTTCTTGCATTGTTGCTGGGTTAAAACGTGGAACCCCCTGACTACTCGGACTTCAAATGTTCTCACAAACATAGTCAAAAATTACACAACTCCAGGTAATAGTCCAACAGGTTTATTTGGAAGCACTAGCTTCCGGAGCAACGCACAGTGGCTCAGTGGTTAGCGCTGATGCCTCACAGTGCCAGGGACCCGCATTCGATTCCAGCCTCAGGCGACTGTCTGTGTGGAGTTAGGTGGCTTGGCCATGCTAAATCGCCTATAGTGTTCAGTGATCTGTAGATTAGGTGCATTAATCAGGGGTAAATGTAGAGTAGTAGGTGAATGGGTCTGGTGGGTTACTCTTTGGTGGGTCGGTGTGGACTTGGGCCAAATGGCCTGTTTCTGCACTGTAGGGATTCTATAACCTGATGTCGTGTGAATTTTGACTTTGTCCAGCCCAGTCCAACCCAACACCGGCACTTCCACATCATGACTTACACCATAGATCAGGAAGGCAGGTCATTGTCACTTTCACCTGAGTAGTTTGAGGGGAAAGCAGTGCTTTGGACTAGCAATCCAGACCACAGAGCTGATGCTTTGGGTTCAAAGGGAAAATTATACCCTTTGATTTCAACGAAAGTCTAGCCTGATAGAGATGATGAAAAAGAGCCTGGTAAATTCACCACAGGCCGAGAGGACCATAGGGCTGCTCTCTCATCAGAGAGGAAATGCTGGTTTAACCTGAGGGTCACCACATCTCAGGCGAGGGGAGAGGCTAAGAAGAAGAGTCCTTCATGGAGACCTATGTAACAACTTGTCTGCTTTATTGATATCTTTAGGGAAAGAAATCGGCCCATCCTTACCTGGCCTGGCCTGCATGTGACTCCCAACCCACAGCAACATAGTTGACTCTTAACTATCCTCTGCAGTGGCCCGAGCTAGTCACTCCATAGAATGGAATCGATAGAATCCCTACAAGAGTGGAAACAGGCCATTTGGCCCAACTAGTCCACACCAACTCTCCGAAGAGCATCCCACCCAGGTCCATCCCTCTACCTTGTAACCCTACATGGCTAAAGCACCTAACCTACACATACATAAACGCTATGGGCAATTTAGCATGGCCAATCCATCTAACCTGCACGTCTTTGTACTGCGGGAGGAAACACGAGCATCCAGAAGAAACCCATGCAGACACAGGGAGAATGTGCAACTCCACACAAATCACTCCACAATTAAAGAGTAATTGGGGACCGGCAATAAATACAGATTGAACCAATGATATCTTGTGAACAGATTAAAAAAGAGAGGAAGGAATGCTAAACACAGAGACATTTCCTTCACTCACATTCTCCCAATGAATTACTTTTAAAGTGCCGCCATTGACGTCATGTGGGTAGAATTGGCAGCCAACCAGTCCAGCAGGAAGAATTGTTGTAGAGTGTCGAGGTAGTGGAAGATAATTTAGATAAGCCTTGGTCACTTTAGTTTCTCAGTTCTTCTATATACTAGCACAGCCTCACAGAATAATAAAATACACGTCAGTCCCTTTAGTCCATTATGCCTGTACAACTACTCCCTACACTAGTCCCACTCTCCCGCACTTGCCCATAGCTCTGAATGTTCATCCAAGTACTTTTTAAAGATTGTGAGATTAGCTAACTCAACTAGCCTCCCAGGCAGTGCATCCTGGTTCCCCCGCCTCTGGATTGAAAGAAATCCCTCAAATCCCCTCTTAACCTTCTGCCTTTCATTTCAAAAGTATACCCCCATTACTTGACCTTTGGACTAAGCTTCTCTACAACCACCCTGCCCATGCCCCTCATACTCTTCTACATCTCTATTTCAGGTGGAGAAGGAGCTGTTTCCATGTTGTATGACTCTCTGGCTCTATCAGGTCCCCCCTCAAGTTTCTCTGCTCCAAAGAAAATAACCTGAGCTTATTCTCTTCATACACCTCCACAGAGAATATTCCATTTCAACAATGAGCCATTACAAAGATCAGAGTCCACCCAACGGCACTGGAAACTTGGGGTAGGTTAAGATATTTTCTAATCATTTGTTAGGACACACAAGTGCTCTTGGCTCAGAGGTAGATACACTGCCACAGTGCCACATGAGTTTCTCAAGTAAGGACTGGACCCTGATGTAGTAAAGATACTTTCCCAAGCAACCTGCTCAGAGATGTTAATACACTACATTCAAGCAGGTGAGGCTTAGAAGCCAGGCCTCTTGGATCAGAGGTGTGGACACTGGCACTACGCTACAACAGTCCCCTTCTGGTTTGTCTGCTGTTACAGGCAGCAGAGATTGAAAACTCCCACGTTTATGTGGATTAATGCACAGCTGTAGAATGGAAGCAGGCCATTCAGCCCATCAAATCCACACCGACCCTCTGAAAAGCAACTACCGCAGACCCACCCTATCTCTGCAATCCCTATGGCAAACCCACCTAACCTGCACATTGCTGGACACTTTGAGCAATTCAGCCAATCTGCACATCTTTGGACTGTGGGAGGAAACCGGAGCACCCAGAGGAAATCCACACAGACACGGGGAGAATGTGCAAACTCCACACAGACAGTCGCCTAAGGCTGGAATCGAACCTGGGACCCTGCTTTGAGACCGGGGTGCTAACCACTGAGCAGCCCAGCTCTAGTATAATGGGAATTAACAAGTTAACAATGATGATGCATTTGATGATTTAACTCTGACATAAATAGTCACAAGTTAGTAAGACTTTAAGGAGTAGAAAGTGTGCATGAGAGAGTGGTATTCAGGATACTGACTATAAATACAGAGCTTTACGGGACTTAGTGTCAGACAGTAAAGGACAGAAATGCAGCAGGGTCAGAGAAGAAACAATCTAGTTAACAGGAGAAACCGGAGAGTGCAGTACAGACACCCAATGCCCCGGACCTCATTGTAGGCAGAACCCATGAGAGTGGAACACAGTGTGGGCTTGAGTGCACGGGAGTAGCACAGAGACAGGAGCCAGAACACTCATCAGCAGAACGCTGATGACCTAAAGTTTACAGAAGAATAAAGAACCAGTCATTTAGAAATGCTGTGTAATACTTTGTAGATGTCTGTGCTTTGTTAACCTCTGAACTGGCCACTCACAGATTGAACAGATGTAACTGTTTCTCAGCTGGGTCACTCATTTCTGTCAGAATGTTTATCATTCTTTCTCCTCAGAAGAGTTCTGACAAAAGGATGGTGGGGGAAGTTAAGTGATAGACTGTTTCCCCTTTCATCTCCTTCCATAGCCCAGTCTAAGTAGGTGAAACTTTTAATACTCACTGCAATAGTATGGTCAAGATGTTCACCACTTACCAGATGTGGCTAACTGGGAATCCAGATGTGAAGAATCATTTCTGAACAGTAAATAAACAAAGACTAGTGAGACGCCATTATTTATCACGTGATCCAAATATTCGTATGGGCAAGATGTGCTCGTATGAACTTTAACCTCAATGTACCTTTGTTGGTTAAATGGGGAGAAGTGAAGATATGGCTGAAAGCTATTTGCTCATTGTGGCTGTCTTGCCCCATGGTCATTGAGCTGATAATTGTTTGCTTATTAAATAAATACGCAGGTGTGAAAAGTACAATTACCAGGATTGTGTGTTTTCTAACTCATTCATGGGATGTGAGCCTCACTGGCTGGGCAAGTGCTTTTGCCCATCCTTCATGACCCTCAAGAAGGTGGGGGTGAGCTGCCTCCTTGAACCACTGCAGTCCACCTCCTGGGGGTAGACCCACAGTGCCCTTAGAGATGGAATTCCAGGATTTAGACCCAGTGACACTAAAAGAACAGTGATATATTTCCAAGTCAGGATGGTGAGTGGCTTGGAGGGGGAAGATAGAAACATTGAAACATACATGATAGGAGTGGAAGGAGGCCATTCGGCCCTTTGAACCTGCCCTGCCATTCATCACAATCATGGCTAGTCATCCAACTCAATAGCCTAACCCTACTTTCTCCCCATAACCTTTGATCCCATTTGCCCCAAGTGCTACATCTAGCTGCCTCTTGAATAAATTCAATATTTTGCCATCAACTACTTCCTGTGGTAATGAATTCCACAGGGTCACCACTCTCTGGGTGAAGAAATGTCGCCTCATCTCCATTGAGAATGGTCCACCCCAAACTGACAGACTGTGATGCCTGGTTCTGGACACATCCACCATCGGGAACATCCTCCCTACATCTACCCTGTATAGTCCTCTTAGAATATTATGGCTGAGATCCCCCCCCCCCCCATTCATCTGAACTCCAATGAAAACAATTTTAACCTCGTCAATCTCTCCTCAAACGTCAGTTCCTCCATCCCCAGAACCAGCCTGAGAAACCCTTGCTGCACTCCCTCGAGAGCAAGAGCATCCTTCCTCAGAAAATGAGACCAAAACTGCCCACAATGTTCTCGGGGTGGCCTCACTGAGACCCTGTATACCTGCAGTAACATAACCCTGCTCCTGTACTCAAACCCTCTCACAATGAAAGGGGTGGTGTTCCCATGTATCTGCTTCCCTTGTCCTTCTAGTAGGAAGTGGTTGTGAATTTGGAAGGTGCTGTCTAAGGATTTTTGATGAATTTCTGCAGTGCATCATGTAGATGGTACACACTGCTGCTACTGAGCATCGGTGGTGGGGAGATTGGATACGAGATGAAGCTTCCACAAGGGTGGTTGAAGCAAATAAAACTAAATGAATTTGAAAGGAAATTGGTCGGACAATTAAACAAATTAAATTCTCAAGGGAATGACAACAAATTGGCTCTGTCTGGAATATTCTGCAGAGTTAACATGGGCTCAATGGATTACATGGTAACCTTTGTGGCATAATGACTATGTCAAGGGAAGTCCATTTGGATGTCTAGTCTCTCAGCTCTTAGTTAACCATTTATAACTATATTTAACAGATCGGTAAAGTCCCACCTTCACAATAAGAATACCCTCCAAAATGTTGGGTGGCACTATCACTGTGCTAAAAGGGACAGACTTCGAACAGATCTAGCAACTCAAGGCAGGGCATCCAAAATACATTTCCTTGGAGATGACTGACCAGGATTGGAAAACTTTAGCTCAGAGGGAAGGTTGGGATCATTTAATTTGGAGTGAAAGAGGCTGAGGGGAGATTTAATTGAAGCGGTGGCACAGGGCAGTATAGTGGCTGAGTGGTTAGCCCTGCTGCCTCACAGCACCACCCTCGAGCGACTGTCTGTGTGGAGTTTGCACATTCTCCCAGTCTCTGCGTGGGTTTGCTTCCACAGTCCAAAGATGTGCAGGTTAGGTGGATTGGCCATGCTAAATTACCCATAGTGTTCAGGGATGTGTAGGTTAGGTGCATTAGTCAGGGGTAAACATAGAATAATAGGGTTGGGGAATAGGTCTGGGTGGGTTACTCAGGGATTCTATGATCTGTTATAAAATCATCAGGGGCCTCAATCAAGTAGGGCCTGAAGAAGGGCTAATGCCCGAAACGTCGATTCTCCTGTTCCCCAGATGCTGCCTGACCTGCTGCGCTTTTCCAGCATCACATTTCCATCCTCAATCAAGTAAACAGGGACTGCTTTATACAGCAACAGGCAAAGCTCAGCAAGCATAAACTGAAGGCAATTGGTGGCAAGGGTTATATGGAAGAAGAAGATGATACGAGGGAATATGTAAGTTTGCATATTGTCCCCGTGTCTGCACGGGTTTCCTCCGGGTGCTCCAGTTTGCTCCCACCGTCCAAAAATATGTCGGTCAGGTGGATTGGCCACAGTAGATGCTGGATATTGGGATAGGGTGGGATTGGGTCTGGGTGGGATACTCTTTGATGATAGGAATCTGGAACGCATGGCCTGAAAGTGTAGTAAAGAAATGAACACCTAACAACATTTACAAAGCCTCCTTAAAGAGCCGTGAACAGTAGAGCTATATCCGGGCCCAGCGCGGGGGAGAGTGACCCCCTGCCCACTTTTTCAGAGCAAGTACAGCACCTGGAATTAGGGGCGGATACACAGGCAGAGGCGAGGTCAGCCCAGCAGCAAAGATGGCGCCTTAGGATCAGAGACTTTGATGTTAGTTGGGTCCGGCAATGGCAGCAGCGAGGTGGTAATGGAGGAGAATGAACCCAGCTGGAAAGATGGCACCTGCGAATCGACAGTTGGGTGTAGCTGGTGGCGAAGCAGTGGTGGAGGGATGGTGGGGAGGGCATCGTTGACGGTGATGAGCTGGCTCAGGACTGATGGACTCTTCTCCAGCTAGATCTTTCTTTTCTTCCTTATTCTTAAATTATTCAAATTGGCGCTGTTTCAAGGTGATAAATTAAGCTTCTCGCTGTATCTTGTTGTGTTCTTGCTGCAAAATACATGTGGCAATAAAATCAAATAAGCCTATTACAGGGTGGTTAGACTGGGCTGCACTGCTTTGGTCAATCAAGACAGACAATATGGGCAGAATGGCCTATATACAGTCATTGAGTCATAGAGTAATACCACATGGAAACAGGCCCTTCGGCCCTACCTGGTCCATGCTGACCATGATGCCCACTCAGCTAGTTCCAATTGCCCACATTTGATCTGTCTCCCTCCAAACCCTTCCCATTCGTGTACCTGTCCAAATGCTTTTAAATGCTGCTATTGTACCTGCCTTAACCACTTCCTCTAGCAGCCCATTCCATATATGTGTCACTCTCTGTGTGAAGAATTTGCCCCTCAGGTCCTTCTTAAATCTTTCCCCTCTCACCTTAAACCTATCCCCTCTAGTTTTCAATTCCCCACCCCTGGGAAAAAGACTATATGCAATCATCCTATCTATGTCCCTCATGATTTTACACACCTCAATAAGATCACTCCTCATTCTCCTACATTCCAAGGAATAAAGTCCTATCCTGGCCAACCTCTCCCTATAACTCAGGTCTACCAGTCCTGGCAACATCCTCGGAAATCCTTTCTGCATGCTTTCCAGTTTAACTATGTATTTTCTTTGAGAAAGTGAGGACTGCAGATGCTGGAGATCAGAGCTGAAAATGTGTTGCTGGAAAAGCGCAGCAGGTTAGGCAGCATCGAAGGAGCAGGAGAATCGACGTTTTGGGCATGAGCCCTTCTTCAGGAACCATTCCTGAAGAAGGGCTCATGCCCGAAACGTTCATTCTCCTGCTCCTTGGATGCTGCCTGACCTGCTGCGCTTTTCCAGCAACACATTTTCAGCTATGTCTTTCCTATACCAGGGTGACCAAAACTGTACACAGTACTCCAAGTGCAGCCTCACCAAGGACTTATATAACTCTAACCTGACATTCCAACTCCTACACTCAATGCCTTCTTCTCCATCTGCTCCTCTTTCTGACATTGCTGTGTAGCAGAGGCACAGGGTGTTGACTTTGATCCCAGAACTGAAAGATATGAGCTTGTCAGGTCACCTTTCAACTTTCTGCTTTCACAGCTTAACGTTTTAAGCTTCCTTGGCTGTGTGTTGAGGATCACCTCACCGCACTGTCTCTCATAAAACTGGCCTCTCTGCACCAGCTTAGGTAATGGATAATCTTGACCAGGATGAAAGGTAGAGGAAACATGTCACTTTTAACAAACTGGAGGGGCCCATCCATTCTGGCGTATTTTGGTCAAAAAGTTGAAATCACAAATCATATCGAATCCAGATTGAGCCAGAAAATTCCGACACCTTCTGCCTCCGCCCAACCCCACACACACAGCTCTTTCACCATTCACCTTCCCCCCCCTCTCAAGATGAGTGACAGGGCAAATCAAAACTGGGAGCAGATTTTTCGATAAAGATTCAACTGCTGTCAGACCAAGGGGATTCATATGTAACTGAATCTTGCTTTGATGTTTTTGAGACGTCTTCTATTCTAAAGAGTTGGTTGAGAGGTTACGGAATCTAATTAGTGCAATCCTAACCTACCTCCTCCTAAACCACCCCCACTCTGTAAACGCTGCCCCTATTACAGTACTAACGGTTCTACACTGCCCCAGTCACTTAGCGAGAGTGCAATGTTTGATTGCATAATGAAGGTCACATTCCTGTAATAGGGTGCCTTTCGACTTCTGAGATTTTAATTGGTTTGGGCTTCACTTGGTTTATTTGTGAATATCTTTCTTCTGAAGAAAGATTGATTAATGTTAGACTTAAACTGATTGACTGAGCCAGCACCCACTGCTTTCTGACTTTTCCACTTCTCTTTCTATGAAGAAGTGCTTATGCACTCTCTCCTGAATGGCCTGCCTCTCAGTGTAAAATGATGTCCCTATCATCCTAGACTCCCTGACCAGCACTAAACGTTTCTCTTCATTGATCCTATCAATTTCCGTTGAAACTCTCAACCAGGGCTCTCTGCCACAAGCTACTAAGAATCTTTGAAGGACTGAGGAGCCTGGAAGAGACCATAGCAATTTACTGCCAGTTCTAATTTCTCACATGTTGTGACCCCATTACATAGGAATAGAAGTAGGCCAATCAGCCTTCCTGATGAAGGGTTTTTGCCTGAAACGTCGATTTTCCTGCTCTGCGGATGCTGCCTGACCTGCTGTGCTTTTCCAGCACCACTCTAATCTACAATCAGCCTTTCAGGTCTAGTCTGTCATTCAACTATATTGCAACTGATCTGTTTGTGAATTCCATTTAACCACCGAAATTAGTACAGTGGCTCAATGGTTAGCACGGTTACCTCACAGCGCCAGGGACCTGGGTTCAAATCCTGCTTCAAGTGACTGTCTGTGTGAATTTTTCACATTCTCCCTGTGTCCTCCAGGCACTCTAGTTTGCTCCCACAGTTCAAAGATATGTAGGTCAGGTGGATCAATCACTGTAGATGTTGGGATCAGGTGGGATACTCATTGGAGGGTCAGTGAGGACTGAATGGTTTCTTCCCACGCTGTAGGGATTCTATTCTGACCCTGTATCATTTCCCAGTGGAACACATTACCTTGAGGAGAATTATTTTTTATACATTGATGGGATGTGGCCATCATTGGATGGGCCATCCCTAGTTGCCCTTGAGAAGGTGGGGTTGAACTGTCTTCTTGAAGTGCTGCAGTCCATGTGCTGTAGATAGACCCACAATGCCATTAGGGAAGGAATTCCAGGATTTTCACCTAATGACTGGAGGGTAATAGATTCCCAAGTCAAGATGCGTCTTGGTGGGGAATTTTCAGGTGATGGTGTTCTTCTGTGCCGGATCCCGTTCTCCTTCTGGACGGTGGAGGTTACTGGTTTGGAAGCTGTTGTTGGAGGAGCCTTGGTGAGTTGCTGTAGTCCATATGCTGAGGGTAGTTTACCTTGCTGACAAGGAAGGAAACTTTGGCCAGGTTTTTGACCAAGTGACAATGAAGGAATTCTGACATAGTTTCAAGTCAGTATGGGGTGGGACTTACAGAAGAACTTGCAAGGTGTTCCCATACAAAGACAGGCAGCTGCTGCCATTGTCCACTGGATGGTGGAGGTTGTGAGTTCTGAAAGTGCTGTTGAAACAGCCCTGATGCTTTGTTTCAGTGCATCATGTAGATGGTACACACTGCTGCTGGGCCCCTCTGCGCCACTAATGGAGGAAGTGAAGACTGAATGTTGAGTGGCATTGTTGATGCACTTCAGTGCAAACACAGGGAGAAGGGAATAAGACTGTAAGACCATAAAATATCAGAGCAAAATTAGGCCATTCGCCCCATCAAGTCTGCTCCGGCATTCAATCATGGCTGATGTATTTCTCAACCCCCTTCTCCTTCCTTCTCCCCATAACCTTTGATCCCTTACCTCTCAAGAACCTATTTATCTCTGTCTTAAGTACAGCCAATGACTTGGCCTCCACAGTGCTCTGTGGCAATCAGTTCCACAGATTCACCACCCTCTAGCTGAAGAAATTTGTTCTCGTCTCAGTCCTAAAACATCGTCCCTTCACTTAAGGCTGTGCCCTCAAGTCCTAGTCTCTCCCACTAGTAGAATCATCTTCTCTACATCCAAGCCTCTCAGTATTTTGCCAGGTTCAATCGGGTCTCCCCTCATCCTTTGAAACTCCATCAAATACAGACCCATAGGACAGAGACAGTAATAGGGTGAGATGAAGTGTGCTGGTTAGATAGGTTGGTCATGATCACTGAGCTCACGTATGCTACACAACCAAAACAGGGCCTTTAAGTCACTGGAGTGGGGTCTTCACAGGATTCTCCAAATCCATGGCTAAGAAAGCTGAGCCCACAGCACCCCATCAAGGCATGGTTCACTCAAAACCAGCTCCACTGGGTGGGACTTGTCATTCATGAGCATGGTACTGCATTCCTATGGCAACCACAGATCGAGGACATGGCAGGAGATTCCCAGGAAGATAGCAGGAACATTGTAGGAACATCCTTGTCATATTTCCAAAGAGGTCAACTTTGCACCCTGATTCACGGGAAAATATTTAAAATGCAGAAGACTAATCGAGGAAGAAATGATAATGATTTGGACGGGAATGGGACCCATGTCATTAACCCAAAGGAATGTGCCTTGACATGTAATTCACGATGCGAGGGCACAGTTTATTCCTGGAGTTTCTCTGGCATGAATGTTCGCAGGAAATGTACAAACTTCCAATTGCTCCAACATTACCTATCCGCCAACCCCCTCCCCCTATCACTCACATTCCCTCCTGCCCTGCCCACCACCCCACATCTCCCCTCCACCTGCACAGCCCTCCTCATATCTCCCCCTCAAGCCCTCACACACCCCCAGCCCTGCACACTCCCCACTCACACACCTCACACCTCCTCCCCACCCCCATCCT
>NC_057731.1:48064553-48071970 GCF_004010195.1 Chiloscyllium plagiosum | reverse complement strand
ACCACCCCCCCTCCATTCCCCCCCAATGTGGCAGGGTCTACACGTCTTACTGTGCCAGATATGAAGCATTAACCCTCAATCCTGAGGGACTGCCTGAGACAAAAGGTGGCCGATGAAGACTTATGAGAAACAGAAACACCACTATCAACCAGTTGGGCACCTGATTCTGTACTGTGTAACTCGACATTCCTCAATATCCACGCCTGACAAAACTATCTCAAGTTTTGACATTTTTCAATTAACCCCCACCCCCACCCCATGTTCTCCAGCTTCAGTCACGATTCGGACAAAATTGGGCCTTATGTCTCAAACCCAGAACAACGCTGCCTTAAAACAAGAAACAAGTTAATTCCCGATGAGAGGGTACAGTTATTTCTGGAATTTCTGCCGATTTCCTGACAGTTTTGTCTTGGAAACAGGAGCCTGGAGAATGAAGTGGAATTCTCCGGATCTTAGGGGATTGATCAGGCCAGGATTTGAGTGGAGACTGTTTAAGGCATCACTCACTAAACAGTTTGGGTTTTCACTATCAGTATTACATAATGAAAGATGTGGTGCTGTAACAAGGCTGATGTATAACAGGCCTGCCGTTTTCTGCTCCTCAACACACAGCAGTATTATACTGCAGCAACGCGTTCTGAGCTACGATAGAGCTTGGTGGGGGAAGGGCTCAATTTCCTGAGTTGTTGCTGAAACCTTAATCCATATCGTTGTGATCTCTAGAGTTTGCACTAGTATTTTCAATGTACTACTGTACCATAGGTGAAAGTGAGGACTGCAGATGATGGAGATCAGAGTCAAGTCTAGAGTGATGCTGGAAAAGCACAGCAGGTCAGGTAGCATCCGAGGAGCAGGAAAATCGATGTTTCGAGCAAAAGCCCTTCATTAGGAGTGAGGCTGATCTTGACTCTACCACTATATCCTGTTCACCTCTCTCTTTAGATGATCTTGAAACAATTCTGGATGGTGTGGTCATGAGCCTGTTGTGCCATTCAATGACTGACCAATATCTGAACCCTGTCCACCTACCCTGGTTTCAATACTGCTTACCCAGCCTAAACCTACCAACAAAAACTGATGATTCTGAAGGGTTCTGATGAAGGGTCACTGGACCTTGACCACGTTGGCTCTGCTTTCTCTCTCTTTCTCTCTTCACAGAGGCTGACAGACCTGCTGGTTTTCTCCAGTAGTTTAGCTTTGGATTTCCAGCATCCACAGTACTTTGGTTTTATAAAAAACCTACAGCTTTGAAATCTTCAATTGTCCATGAACTGCATGACCATTCTCGACACCAGAGTTATAAATTTCCACTATCCTCTGATTGGAAGGACTAGTTCCTAAAGTCACCTCTACTCTAGTTTTAAGGATGGTCCCCTATTGACTTTGATTTACTCAGCCAGAGAAGACAGTTTCTCATGAACAATTCCTTCAGTTGGGTCTTATAAAGCCACCAGTCAACTTAGGAAGGTCGTAGTGTTATGGTAATGTCACTCAACTAGATTCCAATATGGCTAAGCTACTGTTTGAGAACAAAGGCTCAAATCCCACTAATGGCCAGATGGTGACATTTTAATTCAATAAAAATCATCTGGAATTAAAAGTTAATCTAATGCTGGCAGAATCATAGAGCTGCAAATCATGAAAACAGACTGCTCAGTCCAACACGTCCATGCCGACCAGATATCCTAAATTAATCTAGTCCCATTTGCCAGCATTTGGCCTATATCCCTCTAAACCCTTCCTATTCATAACCCATCCAGACGCCTTTTAAACATTGTAATTGTACCAACCTCCACCACTTCCTCTGGCAGCTGATTCCAAACACGCACCACCCTCTGTGTGAAAAAGTTGCCCCTTAGGTCTATTTTAAATCTTTCCTCACTCACCCTAAACCTATGCCTTCAAATTTTGGATTCCCTTACCCTAGTTTCCCATTCTGTATTTGTGTATTTGTCCTATCAATGTCCCTCATGATTTTATAAACCTCTATAAGGTCATCCCTCAGCTTCCCAGCTCCAGGGAAAACAGCCCCAGCCTGTTCAGTTTCTCCCTACAACTCAAACCCTCCAAACCCAGCAACATCCTCAAAAATATTTTCTGCATCCTTTCAACCATTGTTGCTTAAAAAGATCCATCCAGTCCACAAAATTACTTAGAGAAGGAAATCTGCTGTCATTACCTGGTCTGGCCAATATGTCACTGCAGTCCCACAGCAATGCAGTTGCCCTCAGGGCAATTAGGGATGGGCAATACATACTGGCATGGCCAGAGATGTCCACATACTATGAACAACCTTTTGCTTATAAAGTGAGTCAGCCTTCTGTGTTCAATGGAACCCAAACCTTGTCTGGGTGACCCATTGTGAGAGATTGGAGCCACTGATTAAACCCTTTGTTGTATTCTCAGACGTGAAGTGGCATCTTCTGCTCTTTTCTCCCATAAGACAAACAGAAGCTAGGTTGATGAGAATGAAGATGGATTAAGGTACAGACAGTGAGACCAAGAGCGTATCCTAGTTAATTGTACAACAAGATGGGGAAATCTAAATGGCTTAGTATTCAGGATAGAATGGAATGATAGTGGCATTCAGGCAGGATTGAAAAATAGGACAGAATTGAAGAAACAATCATTGGTCTTGTACCCCTAACCTTCCCATGTCCCCCTTGACCTCCTGTCCTGTGTTGCATCTGTCAGTGCTATATCCTTTAACTTTACAGTGACAGGGACAAACATCTCTTGGTGGGCGGCACGGTGGCACAGTGGTTAGCACTGCTGCCTCACAGCGCCAGAGACCCGGGTTCAATTCCCGACTCAGGCGACTGACTGTGTGGAGTTTGCACATTCTCCCCGTGTCTGCGTGGGTTTCCTCCGGGTACTCTGGTTTCCTCCCACAGTCCAAAGATGTGCAGGTTAGGTGAATTGGCCATGCTAAATTGCCCGTAGTGTTAGGAAAAGGCGTAAATGTAGGGGAATGGGTGGGTTGCGCTTCGGCAGGTCGGTGTGGACTTGTTGGGCCGAAGGGCCTGTTTCCACACTGTAAGTAATCTAATCTAATCTAATTGCATGCGTTGGAAGTTGTCGTCGAAACAACTTGAGCAAGCGTGAGATTGCATCCACGCTGTCAGGGAGCTTGCTGTGTCCAGATACATTGACAGGCAGATGCTGTTTTCAGTTTGTGGTGTACAATAATATGAATTGTAGGGTATAGCATTCATAGTCTGCATAAATCTGCCTTCCACTGATAGATTGAGAGACTTCTTTGCCTATTCATAGTTCGGATGCTTCCTTCATCACCCAGAACAGCTGGACTGTTTCAGCTTCACAGGAAACAGCTGTTGCACTCCCAGCTTGCTGCTGGACAGACAGTGCTACAAGAGGGGGACATCTTCACTCTTTCCTTGCTGGGGGGTCTCGAACTGTTTATTCGATTTCTGTTCTGTTTATGCTCCAAGCCGACAAATGAGAGCCGTGGAGAATTAAACAGATTCCATTTTGACACCCACTGAGCATTAAGGATGTACCCCATCTGGTGTAGTTACAGGTCAGACACAATCAACATAAAGCTCTGCGCTTCAGAGCAACCCTCCCTGTCCCGTCCCAACAATGCAATGTCATCCATTACCCAATGGCCATCTCTCTCAAGTATTCCTGCTCGGTATGTATTGTGACTTCAATAAAGATTTATCCTCTTTATTATCAGAATGCTAAGGAGCTTACTTAAAACTGCAGCATCGATCAACCAGTTTATGACAAAGAACTTCAAATTCTACAGCACCTTTCACAATCACCTGACCACACAATGTCACAGACAATAAAGTACTTTAGAAGCATAGCCACTCCTGCAGTGTCTACAAAACACAGCAGTCAGATATTGGCCACATATCCTGTTTTCCTTATGTCAATCATGGGCTAAATGTTGGTCAGTACACCACGGGAGGACTTAGCTATAGTAGCACCAGGTAAGCTTTAACCTTTTTTTTCATTTATCCATGGTATGTGGGTATCAGTTGCAGGGTCAGCATTTTATTGCCCATCCCTAATAGCCCTTGAGAAGGTGACGATGAGCTGCCTTCTTGAACCGCTGCAGTCCATGTGCTGTGGGTTAACCCACAATGCCCTTAGGGAGGGAATTCTAGGATTTTGACCCAATGACAGTGAAGGAACGGCGATATATTTCCAAGTCAGGATGTTGAGTGGCTTGGAGGGGAACTTGCAGGGGGTGGTTTCCCCATTTATCTGCTGCCTTTGTCCATCCAGATAGAAGTGGTTTTGGGTTTGGAAGGTGCTGTTGAAGGAATTATTGTGGTTATTGTGCATCTTGTCGATGGTACACACTGCTGTCAGTGCATTGATATTGGTGGGAGTGAATGTTGAAGGTATGGATGCTGTGATAATTGAGCAGGCTGCTTCGTCCTGGATGGTCTCAAGCTTCTTGAGTGTTGTTGGCGCTGCATCCATCCAGGCAAGTGGGGCGTATTTCAACACACTCCTGACTTGTGCTCTGTCAATGGTGCACAGACGCCAGGGAGTCAGGAAGTGAGTTACTTGCTGCAAGATTCCTAGCTTCTGACCTGCTCGTGTAGGCACGGTATTTATTTGGCTAGTCTAGTTCTGTTTTTGGACATTGGATGTGGACAGTCAGAAGGTTGAGGGTGGCTTAGTAAAGGAGGTCAAAGGGGTTTGGAGAGTGGGCAGGGAAGACATCTCATCTAAAGGTCAATGCAGCACTCCCTCGGTACTGCGTTGGAATGTCAGTCTCTTGGGAGTCAGGGCATTCAGGTTCAGAGGCAGGGATACTACCCAGTTTTGCACAAGACCTCCTGATAAGGCATAATAAACTTTATTAAAATTATTAAACACCTCAAAAATTAATTCCTGTGATCACAAGTTTGTGATAAAATAAGGCTGAAACATTCATGACAATCTTCAGCCAGAAGAGCTGGGTGGATGATGCATCTAGACCTCCCCCAGTGGTTCTCAGCATCACAGATACCAGGCCTCAGCCAATTCGATTCACCCCACATGATATCGAGAAACAGCTGGAAGCACTGGTTACTGTAAAGGCTCTAGGCCCTGACAACATTCCGGCAATAGTACTGAAGACTTGTGCTCCAGAACTTGCTGCTCCTTCCTGCCAAGCTCTTCCAGTACAGTTACTACCCTGGCATCTACTTGCCAATTGTGGAAAATTGCCCAGGTATGTTCTGTACACAAAAAGCAGGACAAATCCAACCCGGCCAATTACCGTCCAATCAATCTACTCTCGATCATCATTAAACTGATGGAAGGAGTCATCAACAGTCTAACAAGCAGCACCTGCTCAGCAATAACCTGCTCAGTGATGTCCAGTTTGGGTTTCACCAGAGCCACTCAGCTCCTGACCTCATTATAGCCTTGATTCAAACATGGACAAAAGAGCTGAATTCCAGAGTGTGTGTGCGTGTGTGCATGTGTGTGTGTATGTGTGTGTCTGAGAGGGGGTTGAACAGCCCCTGATATCAAGACTGCATTTCACAGAGTGCGACATTGAGGAGCCCTGGCAAAACTAGAATCCAGGGGCAAACTCTCTGGTGGTTAGAGTCAATCCTGGCACAAAGGAAGATGGTTCTGGTTACTGAAAGTCAGTCATTTCAGCTCCAGGACATATCTGCAGGCATTTCTCAGGGTAATGTCCTAGGCCAACCACCTTTAGCTGCTTCATCAATGACCTTCCCTCCATCATAAGGTCAGAAGTGAGGATGTTCACTGAAGCTTGCACAATGTTCAGCACCATTCATGACTCCTCAGATACAGAAGCAGTCCATTTTCAGATGCAGCAAGATCTGGACAATAATCAGGCTTGGGCTGACATGTGGCAAGCAACATTCACACCACACAAGTGCCAGACAATGACCATCTCCAGTAAGAGACCACCGCCCCTTGACATTCAATGGTGTTACCAATGCTGAATCCCCCGTACTATCAACATCCTGAGGGTTATCATTGACCAAAAACTCAACTTGACTCACCACATAAACACAGTGGCTACAAGAACAAGTCAGAGGCTAGGAATACTGCGGTGAGTAACTCACCTCCTGACTCCCTAAAGCCTGTCCATCATCTACAAGGCACAAGTCAAGAATGTGATGGTATATTCTCAACCTGCCTGGATGGGTGCAGCTCCAACAACACTCAAGAAGCTTGACACCATCCAGGACAAAGCAGCCCACTCGATTGGCATCACATCCACAAACATCCACTCCTTCCACCAGTGATGCTCAGTAGCAGCAGTGTGTACTACCTACAAGATGCTCTGCAGAAATTCACCAAAGATCCTTAGACAGCATCTTCCAACTCTATGATCACTTTCATCTCAAAGGACAAGGGCAGCAGATATATATGTGAACACCTTCACCTGCAAGTTCCCACCCAAGCCAGTCACCATCCCGATTCGGAAATATATTGCCATTCCTTCACCAGTCACTGGGTCAAAATCCCTAAGAGCATTGTGGGTCAACCCACAGCACACAGAATGCAGTGGTTCAAGTGTCTTTTCTCAGCAAAGAGCGGCACGAGCTGGGCGGAAGTGAGGTTGGAGCGCAGAGCTGGTCGGGAAGGTAAGTGATTGATATTTGAGTGGGTGTGCTCTATACCCCAGGCCCTACATAGTAGGGCCTCCCTCCCATCCTCCTCCTCTAACCTAACTTTAAAGTTCACAGGTAAGCTACTCAGTGTTCTTGCTTTGGAGACTAAGTGTAGAGTAATGGCAGCGCAGGCAGTGGAATGTTCCTCCTGCCGGATGTCTGAGGTAGGGGTGACCACCGATACTCCTGCCGACTTCATCTGCAGGAAATGCAGTCAGATTCTGCTCCTCACAGAACGAGTTAGGGAACTGGAACTGGAGTTGGATGAACTGAGGATTATTCGAGAGGCTGAGAAGGTGATAGATAGAAGCTACAGGGACATAGTTATGCCAGAGAACAGAGCTGGGTAACAGTTACAGGTGGGAAGGGGAGGAAGCAGGCAGTACAGGGATCCCCTGTAGTCATTCCCCTAAACAATAGGTATACCGCTTTGGATACTGGTGGGGGGGGACAGCCTAGCAGGAGTAAGCTGCAGTGACCGGGTCTGTGGCGTGAGGTCTGGCTCTGAGACTCAGAAGGGAAAGGGGGAGAGGAGGAGAGCGCTAGTTATAGGAGACTCTCGTTAGAGGGACGGACAGGCGATTCTGTGGGCATGGGCGAGACTCTCGGATGGTTTGTTGCCTCCCGGGTGCCAGGGTCCGAGACGTCTCGGACCGTGTCTTCAGAATCCTTAAGGGGGAGGGTGTGCAGCCAGAAGTCGTGGTGCACGTTGGCACCAACGACGTAGGTAGGAAGAGGGGTGGGGAGGTCATTCAAGAGCCCAGGGAGTTAGGTTGGAAGCTAAAAGCTAGGAC